>NW_028258315.1:48422352-48725294 GCF_053883595.1 Heterocephalus glaber
GATCATGTCAACAGATCCTTTCCACCCCTCTCTGCCTCCCATTCAAGAATCAGGCCTGGAGGTGTTTTTAGAGACCACAGTGATAGATTAATTCTATCATTATGAGGTGAAGGAATCCCTGGGGCAGCCAGAAGCACATATTAACTTTGGCCAGTGACACTACACAAACACCAGCTTAGGAAAGCAAATGGCAAATAACTCACTCAGTAGAAAATGCAAAGGAAATTGATGAAGCCGGAAAGAAAGGAAGGAAAAGCCACAGTGAGTGGCACTGTAATTTAGCTGCTAGTTTCAAATAACAAGAAATCCACAAATCAACGTTACCTCCCGTGGGCTCCGAACATCATAGAGACACAGGAATGACTCAAGAGGAAGAGGGGAGAATCTACTCCACTTGTTAGTACCCACTCCTTCCTTGTCATTGGCTAATCCTTCCTTGAACTTGGGAGAGAATGAACTAAGCTCTGGGCTGAATCCCCTGCTGCTGAGGTTCAAGTCCGTCTCAGCTTCAAGGGCACTCATGTCTACTCTAATTCCTTTCTACAGCTCCCATTCCCCTTTGCTTTGTTTTTTGTTGTTGTCACACAGCAGAGAACAAATAGGCCTTAGCTTTTTGAGAAGATTGAATTGTATCAGAAATTTGTAGCCCTATTATTTCCTCATGAATTCCTTTGGGAACACAGGGGATGCTATGAACCAGCCACCCACACAAATGTATGTGCAAATGGTCACACTCAGACTCAATCACAACCTCATGTTCATTTTCCAGGAAATGCATGGCAGCCTTGCTCACCTCTGGATCCCTCATCAGCAAAACCTAAATGAGGTGATTTCTAAGATTGTATCTCTGTCTGCCAATAATTCATTCACTCATTCAACATTTTCAGGACCATGTATTACCAGTACTGTGCTAGGTACTGAGAAACCAAAAGTAAATAAAGCCTAATTAATCAGCCGTGTGTTTAAAGATGCCATTTCATGGGCTGGGGGATTTAGCTGAGTGGCACAGTGCATGACTGGCAAGTGCGAGGTCCTGAGTTCAATCCCTAGTACAAAAAAAAAAAGATGCCATTTCATATACGGTTGATATAGAGGTAAGAAATTTACTGAAGATATGGAAGAGAAATCTGACTCAGGACATCAGAGAAGGCAACACAGAAAAAGGGACAGTTGACCATAGCATTCAAGATACATGAACTCATCAGGTGGGAGGGGGCACCCCAGGTGTCAGAGACCCCTGTAGTCAGGTTCTAGTACCTACCTGCCTGGTATACTACGCGGGCCTGAGAAAAAGAATACACTGAGTGACAGGACTAAGAGAGAGAAAGTGGGGTACCAGGATGACCAATGCTGGTGCAACCAACAAAGGCGCTGGCCAGTCCCAGGCATTAACTTTTATTGGCAATCAATGGGGGTAAAGGCAATGCATGGTTTCTATGGAAATTAATGTAAACAAGGCTCATAAAAGATAAGACAAAACATTCTCAAATTAAGAACAAAATAGACAAAATACATGACTGCAATGGGAACATTGTCCTTCTAGTCTGAAGGTTTTAGTTGTGGGAACGGAATTTGGGTGTGAGTTACTCTGACCTTGGCACGTAGGCATCAGCCAGACTCATTTGTATAAACAAACCAATTGTGCGGTTAACTCTTTACAGTCTGCCTTGGGCATAATCAATATTACAGTCCTCTGCACCAGCATTCTTGGCAGGGAGAACAGTGGGGGCAGAGGCTTAGAGCTATGAAACATGGTGGGCATGAGCAACACAGCCCTCCCTCGGTATTCAAAAAGGATTGGTTTCAGGATGCCCTCATATGGATATTAGTTAATATCTGCAGATGCTCCAATCCCTTATATAAAATGTCATAGCACCCGCAGTAACCTATGCACATCATCTCTATATTGCTTCCAGTACCTACCACAATGTAACTATTATTTAAATAGCTGTATTATTTAGGAAATAATGACAAGAACAAATCTGTATATGGTAGTACACATGCAACATATTTCTGATCTGAGGTTGGTTGAACCTGTGATGCAAAGTCCAAGGACCTCGAGGGCTGATGTGCTGCGAGTCTATTGCGAACAGAACAGAGGGACGTAAGGGACAGAAACACTGGGAGAGAAGAACACACAGAGTTTGTAAGTCATGTGCACATGAAGTTTGGACTTCATCCTGTGGGTAACAGGGAGCTGCTCAAGACTTGTGCATAGATGAGCAACCAAATCAGACTTATGTTTACAGAGATGACGTTGATTCCATGTAGGAAAAACGACCCCAAGCTCCCCTATGTCATGGAGACTATCATCACACCCCACTTTCCACACACACACTTACACACACACACACCACACACACAGAGTTCAGTTTTCAGGACACTCAAAAGCCTGAATGGAAAAGGAAGTGTATAGTTATAGTAATGCAATGACTGGTTCCCAGCGGGGATGGACATGCAATATTAACAGATGATGATGTGAGCTTCACATATTTGAACAAAAAAACAAAACCCAAAAACAAAACAGCTGCTACCTTGATCGAGTTATGAATAATATTTAGTGTTAGCTGGTGGTGCTTTGTGGATCCTGGAGCCACAGATGAAAAGTAGGGAAAATAATTTCTTATAATCACAGTGGATGGCAATGATGATGGGGGAGAGGGAAGGAGGGGAGAAGATGCTGCCTAAAGCAAAAAGTGGATGGAGCCAAAATTACAATGGAAATGCCTTAAATTACACATAAAGTGCAATTCACATATGCAGCATACATCTGTGTTATTATTTATAAAAGCAATCTGTACACAATAAGGTTTCTAAAAGGGTACGTGTTGAAATGACTTTTGCACTATTCTCACTATACTAATGTATGTTGGATTTGCCTAAGTTGAATACACGTAGGAGGTGAACAGTATTGTAGTATTTCAAGTGGAAAAGTGCTCAAAGAAGTATATTTTTAAAAAGGTAAATAAGAGCTTTCAGGTTGCTCCCACTGTACTATAACTGTTCTGCAACCTTATAAGCTGTTTTAATTGGCAAAACAGCTGGCACCACCAGAACTGGGGGGTGTCCTGAAACTTGAATGGCTTATAACTCAGACCTGATGAGCTCTTGGTACTTCTGTATGGATAGTAGCTATCATGGGGATCCCAGATCATTGTAGGCCTTTACTTCCTCTCAAAATATTGTGGGTTTCTGTCATCATTTGGATAAATACATGAGAAAGTGCATTGTACCTGAAAAGCATTTGTCATACTGGGTGTGGTGGCACATGATTGTAATTCCAGCACTCTGGGAGGCTGAGGCAGGAGGATCATCAAGTTACAGGCCAGGCAGGCAACTTAGCAGGACCCTGTCTCAAAATATAGAATAAAATAAGGGCTGGGAATGTAGATCAAAGTGAAGGCCCTGGGTTGAATCCCCAGTTGAAAAAGAAAAAGTCACATGTCTTAGCAATAGCAACTGAAAATGATTGGTAACTAGGGCTTGAAAGCTCAGCCTGTGATGTAAGGCAGGATGCCAGGGAAAGTACTGGAAAATCATGTACAGTGAGTGCCGGGTCCCAGATAATGTTAGGGCAACCTGAATGTCCCATCCACCTGCTCTGGAGGTCACTGAGAGGTCACTCGGGAGCCTCCTCTGCAGTGTGTCCTCCGGTGTCAGGCCCACAGGTGGCCAAGGTCCACCCACTGCCTGGCAGGGGCTGGAAGACCCCCACTGAGCAGCCCTGGGGAGGACTCTGCTGCCAGAACTGCCATGGGATGTCACTCCCTTTCAGGGAGGAATATCTTTTTCTGAAACTTAGGAGGTGGACTTCAAAGGCTTGTTTTCATGTAAATTGGCTTCAGCAATGAGCAGAAGCTGACTTTGAAAGACTATCATGAAGTATGTTTTTACCTCTTATTATAATTGGCCTGTCAGCCCTGGGGAGGCTGATGCACCCTGAAACATTCATCACCCCCTCATCCCCAACTCTTCCCCCTCCGTCCTTGGGCAGGGCTGCTTTCCACACACACCCACACCCAGCGAGGTCACAGTTTGAGTCTTGGATTCCAACACCCCTGAATTCTAACCCAAGCCCAGTCCTGTACAATTCCTTACAACTCACCTTGCTCAGCTGTAAAATGGGGACAATAACTTTAGCCTGTACCTCCTGGTTTGTTCTGGGGAGTGAACAAGAAAATGGATATCCCGTGCCCATCCCAGGGGCTGTTGCAGGGGAAACAATAAATACCATGACTTACTATTCTTGTTATTTTTATTGTGGTTACATTGTAGTCTGCCAATTTTTAATTATAGTACATGTTGTAAACATATTCTCATATCAGGAGTACCTTCTAAGATAGAAGATGGGATTGTGCCCCAGGATTCTGTTGCATAGATAACAATTAACAATATGACTTAATGCCTTGCATTTGCCCTCCACCATTCCTGTGTTGGCAACTGAGTCCCCAGTGCAGCAGTGTTGGGGCTGGGGCTCAGACTGTGGTGCTTACATCCGGGGACCTCTGCCCTCCTGAATGGAAGTTGGTGTTACCACGGGATTGGGGTAGTTATCGCGAGAGTTGGAGAGTTACAAAATGGGGGCTTGCTCCTGTCTTGGCTCTGTCACTGCCGCCCTCTGTTGCCTTTCTACCCTCTGCAGGATGACACACATACAAAATACTGTGCTCTTGAACTTCCCAGTCTCCAGAACCAAGGGCCAAATGAGTTTCTCTTATTTATGAATTACCCAATTTGTGAGAATCTGTGGTAGCCACAGAAAATAGAGATAGGTATTAAGACTTTTTGAGGAAGCGGAAAAGTGTACTTTTTGCAGTGAGTCTATACAGATCCACAGTGAAAAATAACCTAGTAAAAATAACTGTTGCTTCTTCATCTCACTGCAGTGAAAGAAAAATCCTCATATTAGGTTCATATGACCAAGAATATTGAGCCTTAGTGATGTTCCTTCTCATTTACTAAGAAAAACAATAGGATGAACAATGAAGTCAACTAAGGCTTTGGCACACCCACACATAAATTCCTTAGATAACAAAGTGTTTAAACTGTCTTTCAAGAGACACCTTCAGAACCCACTAAGGAGGATTAGAACTGGCTTTTCAAGAATGTACATGCAGCTGGGCATGGTGGCACATGCCTGTAATCTCAGCTCTGGGAGGCTGAGACAGGAGGATTACATTTTCAAGCTTAGCCTGGGTAACAGTGAAATACTGTTTCAAAATAAAAAATAAATAAGGGCTGGGGATGTACCTTAGTGCATAGGCCTTGTGGTCAATCTTCAGTACTGGCAAAAACAAATGACATGCTCAGAGACAGCCAGCTCATCTGTTCAATGACTTTTGATGTTACAATCTCAATGTCCTCCCAGCAGAACATAATAACCCTTGCTGAAAATAAACACATGACCTGTGAAGAGGCATGATGACCACCTACACCTGGAAAAAGAACTCTAAACCCCCCTCTTCTTGCCCTTTCATCAACATACACAGCTTCTCCGCTCTCTCTCTAAATTCCCCAGCTACTAATTCATTGGGAAAGCAGATGTTATGATAGCTCCTGTCCTCCCTATTGGTTTACCTCATAAAAAGACCTTTATCTTTTTGCAAAAACCTGGTGCCATAGTTTTGGCTTAGATTCATGTGGGGTAGCAGCCCTTGCTTGTCATCAAAAGTATAACAGATTGGGCTGGGTTATAGCTAAGTGACAGTGTTTACTTAGCATGCACAAGGCCCTGGGACTGATCTCCAGCACTGTGAACAGAAACAAAAATGCAACAGGTGTTTTCTAATGTGAGCTAAGCTTATAATCACATCACTGCTTCTTTGTAGAAAAAAATCATGGCATGTTTAACTATTGAACATGTTAACACTGGCCCACAAAGCATTAAAACAATACACAAGTAAAATAATAGGACACAAAATTAATCCCTAATATCTTCTCCAAAATCAAGTTCAAATTGACAACATTTTTGCCACATTCCTTACTTTTCAATCCCTTCTGCATTCCCACTTCAAATTTTACAGGTTTCTGTAACTCAGGTGGAAGCTCCAGGCTAAACAAGGACATCACATTTTCTGTAGAGTTGCTTTCTCCATCTCAGTCTCTCTCTGTTTTTTCTCCCTCAGCTGACACACTAAACACCATCTTGTATACAAAGTGGTGACAGCTGAAAAAGGAAGAAAAACCACTTAGCTGGGATTGGGGCCTAAAGACAGTCTGATAGACTATGTCCCCCTGTGCAAATCACCCCTTGAAGTGGAGTTTTCCCATCCATGATGTGTTACCAAATGTACTCACCTTCTCAACTGAGCTGGTCTATAAAAGTACTCAGAAAACAGGGAAGAACTATCCAAATTTAAGGCTTAATTAATATGGTTATTAATGTAGATGATTTCAGGATTAGGAATCCTGGTCTCTTTACATTTCCTATAAAATTTTCTATTTTGCCCTCCCTCACTCATACATCTTGACTGGACTATACTGTTTTCCCAGGTGACTCCAGTCTAAAGGGTATAAAGCAACGTAAATATTACTCCCTCCAAGAAGCCTTCCCATTCTTTCCCTGTGAGTCTTAGGTGTTTTCTCTTTTGATCCTCCACAGCCTCTATTAGAACCTCTATTTGAATGCTATTTCATGGATGCAAGGACTTCTCTTATTAACTCTATTTCATCTGGTGTTAAATTTTATTTTGGGATTTTATCTTCTCTCATAATGTTAGTTTTGTCATCTAATGATTTCTGTGTGTGCATCTGGGATGAACTGTTATGACTACTAATTACCTCCTTATAGCAGCCTGATGGCAGTGACTATTAACAAGGGCTGGACATGCTGCTGGTGTGTCAGTAGCTAACTTTTCAATAGTAGTGTCTTCACTTAATGTGTTTTTTCACTTTCTTCACCATTAGAGGGAAGGTTTGTTTTTTGTTTTTGTAAGACAGTCTCACTGTGTAGCCCAGGTTGACTTTGAACTCACGGCAATACTACTGCCTCAGCCTCTCTAAGTGCTGGGAATTTGAGAGATGATGTTCTAATAAATAAAAGTTAACTATCAGTAAAATGATCTAAAGCGTACTTGGGTATTCCATGCATTCTTCATAACCAAATATATGTGAATGTCTCAAGTTTCACAAAGCTTTATAAGGGCAAGAGCTAGATCTGTTCTTTATGAATTTTCATGGTTCAGCACATACAAAAAGTAGTCAAATATTTTGACTGGGTGAATGAATGAGCCAATAAGGTGGTTGAGGACAAACAGAAGACAAGATGTATGTAGTAAAAAACAATTTGATGAATTTGTAAGGTCAATAAGAACAACAAGAAAGCCACAACTCACGTATACATTTCTGCCCTGAAATTTGGAATGGTCCCTTCTCATCAGAGTCTACAGTGGAGCATGCACAGGGGAGTTTCACCTCCCACGCTGTCCGGACATGGATATCATCACCTTGCAATTGTGTGCAGCTTGGTGAGCAACCAGAGTGTCAGCTTACACAGTGAGGCACTTGGAGGTTGTGTGACATCTTTTAAACGACTTGAACCCAAAATAACCAATCATAGTTCCAAAATAGCTAAATATACTGAAGTGGCCTTCAAGCTGCAAAACTCCCAGTTTTGTTATTAAAGATAAAATTGTGGAATTAGAGGTGAGAAAGTGGCAGGGATGAGCAGAATTAAGTAGGAATCATTTTTCTCCTTGTTTTGAAGGTATAACCAAAATATGTGAGGTTATTTCAGAGCTTTTCAGTTCCACTTGTTCATATTACATTTCTCAGTAAACTGTTTCATTGGGCCATGAATACTTTTTAGCAAAAACAGTTGCTATTATTTTCAGAATTTTATGTTTGAAAACATATATTTTTCCAGGAGTCTAGACATTTAAACTATCCAGAAATGGGAAACAACCACAAAAACTATTAGAAGAATTAGAACCAGAGATTGATTTGGACCACTCCACCACCCCAATTTTTTTTTAATCTCTGTCTCCCTAATCCTGTGACCAATGTCATTCCTTAAGTACTTCACATAGTTTGTGGGTTCTATTTTTAAATGAATGAAAGTGTCATGTGCTAAAGGCTTCAAAACAAATTTCATTCTGTTGGCTTCTTTTTTTTTCCCCCTGAAAAAAAATCATTAAATGATTGCCTTAACCACTGCTTTTTGTTTTTGGTTACAATACAGTCCTTGAGTCAGCTCAGCAAATGTTTCTAAGTAAAACAAACTAGCATCACTTTAAAAAATACTGGTAGATATGATGGAGGCTTCTAAAATTGAAAAAAAAGTTATCTATCTCTGTCCAACTGCAATCCACTGAAATGCAATCTGGGGATTATCGAGTGTCAGATGGTACCTTTATAATAACAACCACCCAGCAACTAGAGAAATATATGTGAGAGGCTCTGGACAAGAGGCAAGGCTATGAGGACACTTTATTTGAATGTTGGCATAGGCACTAATTGGGTGGGGTGGCATATTCTATTGTAGATTTTACTAAAACAATTTTGAGGCTTTTGCATAATCATAGCACGTATGATCTCCATGATTATGATCTCCTTTTATCAAAATGTATGTTTCAAGAATAAAGGGAAATAGCATCCCAAAGTTTCAAGGAAAAATAAAAATAGATAATGGTCATCATATTTTGATTTAATATAAGTCTATCTCTTGCATTGATTCTAATAGATTTTCCCATCTTTCTCGGCATCAGGGTGTATGTAAAAAGCTGAAACCCCTCTTAAGAGCTTGAAATATATATATATATATATATATATATATTCTGTTCATTAATCAATTAAAATGCAGTTTTAATTAGTGCAAAATGAATATTTGTACAATAGGCAAGATAAATAAACAGCAAAACTACCCAAATGCTACCAAGGTATGTGAACAGCCCGCTAAGACCATTTCAGGGCATGACCTAGCAGAAAATTACAACTACTACCAGTGGCTAAGGCTTATATTACAGGTCAGGGATGACAAATAGTGGCACTAGTTGTGCCATTCCCCTATGTCATGTCTACAGCAGTCATTTCTAACCGATGATGACACTCTCTCTGTGTCACCCAGGAGTAACCTCAGAATCCTCCACAGAGCCTCATATTGGCCAGCCACTGTCAGTCAAGCTGAGGTCTCAGATAAAACCTATACTCAGCTCCAATTAACACCATTCATCAACAGATTAGGTTTACTTAAAATGTGTCATTTATTTAAAACAAAATTTAACAGGGCATCCTCTATTTTTATTTGCTAAATCTGACAGCTTTGGTGTATTGTCATCCAAAGAAATTTGAGAGCTTTAGTATAGGAGGGAGATACAAATAATGAGTAAGGGACATGGTAGAGCTGCAATAGATGAATACTATAATGATTACCTTTTACAGACTCAGGAGTCAAGTCTTAGGGAAAGGGAGGAATTTAGTCCAGGTTACATAGCAAACAAATGCTAATGCTGGGATTAGATTCCAGTTAGGCTAATCCAGTGTCTTCTAAAAATTATATTTTCAGCTTCAGTGAGGTAAGAGACTCCAAAAGAAGTCAGATTAGGAGCTCTTTAGCATAGTGACCACTCCACAGACAAAATGTGGCCTGATGGAAGTGAGGCTGTGCCCATGAAGGTCAGATTGTCTACCATCACCTGAGAAAGTTCTCCTCTTAGAGTAGTGGTTTTCTATGTGGGCTAGGAGTCACCCCTCCAGGGAACATCTGGCAATGAGCAGAGACATTTTCAGGTATCCCAAATGGGAAAGGATACTCCCGGCATCCACAGGGTGAGGCCAAGGATGGTACTAAATATTCTACAATGCATGGGACGTTCTGATCCAAAATGTGAACGCTGCTGAGAACACTGATGAGCAGAGAAGTGTGGAAGTTTCCCTCACTGCACACCTTATATCCAAACAGGGAGCTTAGACAAATACCCATAGTGAGACTTCTCCCAACATCTGTGTCTTAGAGTAGAATAAATATTGTGCCATTCCCTCTTAGATTTGTACATTTAACTTTTCCTGTAGCACAGAAGTGAAGAATATACCGGGAGAAGACCAAATTCAGAGAGCCCAGGGCTCTCACAGGGGCTCTAGAATTCACAATTATGAAAAAAGTTTTTAGTGCCTTTAGGAACTGTTTGTTGAAAACTAATAACAATTTGTGCCCAAGGAACTTAACATCATTTACTTCTTTACTAGAGCTAAGCATGAGTAGAAGTAAGTATGCTGCCTAAAGTTTTATTTTAAAACCAGAGATTCTATTTGTATTCTTTTGGATCAGCCACATTACAGCAGTCTTCTCTTTATATTTGGTATGAATTTAGAAGATCAGTGTGCACATAAATTTGTTTTTCCCAGATCAACTTTGTTTAGATTCAAGGAAAGCCTGTGTTAGCCTATGTTACCAATGGGTACTGATAAGTATTCAAATATTGGTCTATTTAATTTGATAAACATATATAGTCTTTTACAGATTATGTTAAAGAAGGAATAATTGTTACTTTATTAGTGAATAAATTACTAACAAAAGATTAAGGGCAAAGAGCTAGATTGGGGCCATTATTCTACTTGTTGAAAATATAATGTTGATCAGAATCTAGAGACTCCAAGTTTGGAACTATTTTCTTTCTCCGGAGTCTGATTACTTTGCTAGTCCATGCTATGGTAACTTGTGATAGTGGCCCAACAGAAACACTAGGCTGACAATTTTATATCCCTTGAGATCCTTGGTAGATGTCCAGCCCAAACCTTACCCCTCAGTTGAGGCTGTGCCAGTCCCTCAGTAAATGTCAGGCCACAAGCTCTTGAAAAGCTGGACTTCTACTACTAGTCTGGCAGGATTTATTATCTAATCTATAAATTACCAGTTGGTTACCAAGGTGCTTGTATTAGTTAGAACCAGAAATTTTAGCTTATTAAAGACATGAGTTCCATGGGACTTTTCCAAACTGGACTTTAGCCAAAGGATATTGGTTACTTAAGTAACCAGAAGGGATCATTAGAGACACCGCTTATTTCCTAAGTGGCCCAATGGCATTAATCCCAGGGAGAAGAACCAGCAAGCATAGATCATCTACTCTGTTAGGTACTAGACATGCACATTCCCTATCTATTTTTCACAACAAATCAGCTTCCTCATTTCCATTAGAAAGAGCAGCAGGTGGCAAAACTACTGAGCTAAATCCCCAGCCCCTTCCATTAGAAAGAAGAGGAAAATGACCTCAAGCATGTAACCCAGTAAAACACCAGTTTGTTTATGTACAAAATGGGAGTAATTGATAGTACCTCCTGCATGAGTATGTCGTGAGGATGAACAGATGTGAGACCTGGCAATTTGATAAGGGCTTGACTACTGTTCAGTATTATTATCATTATTTCTAATAAGGCCCAGGGGGTGAGACAGTGACCCTGAAGTCCAGTCTCGCCACAGCACATAGCCTCCAAATAAGAGGAACCACATTTTCTGTTTCTGCTTTTTGTTCTGGGCGTGGCTCAGACGGACATTTGCATACACAAAGATCTTTCTCCATTTCCCAAATTTAACTTATTGTTTAATTTCCAAAACCCCTCTTCCAGTCACCAAAAAGAAGAAAAAAGCACACAGGCCAAGCACCGTGTGCATGCTGCTCTGGAGTCCCAAGGTTTCTTTCCTTTCTGATTTTAAGACAATCATGATTCCTTTAGGCTGGTGTGCTGGGGTCACCACACGATCAAGGATCCATTACAGGAAGGGTGGTCCTGCAGCTATGGGGCCTGGCCAGGAGCTGCTTTGATGCCCTTAATGGCTCTTTGCCAATTCTGCTCTTGGACAGCCACCACCCAGTACTCCCTGATACTTGGGGATAAGGAGGAGGAGGATGACAAAAGTAATATATCTGCTTCTGTTTCTTTTTAAATTTAACAAGGTAACAGCAATACACACAGAGTCAGAGATCACTTCCTTCAGGAAGCCTTTCTTGACTCTACCATAACCTGTGGCTGCATTTGTTACCCACATCCAGTCTCCTATCATATCTCTGATACCGTATCACAATTACCTGTGTTAACTGACCAAGACCCAGGCCAGTCCTGCAAATTCCTAGGGGACAGAGCTTTGTGGTATTCCCATTGGCCTGCACATTATACAAAGTATGATTTAAAAATACAGTGAATATTTAAACTGTAAAAAATTTATTATAGTAAAAGACACATTGCCACTGATCCTCCTTAAAATACTTCCCTTCGCTTCACACACTTATCCCATTATTCTTGCCACTTTCTGAAGCAGTTCTGGAAGTCCTCTTTCATGGATGTCTTTAGTTGTGCTGTTGTAGCTACTTCAATGTCCTGAATCAATTCAAAATATTGATCTTTCTTGGTCACTTTGACTTTGAGGAAGACTCAGAAGTCACGCAGTGCCAGATCTGGTGAATAAGATGGACAAGGATACGTCATAATGTTTTACAAAGCCTGGTTTTCTGTTGGATGGCACTCAGCAGCAGCACTCACTGTATTTTTGATCACACTTCATAAAGACACCGAAGACGATTTCCAGAACTGCTTCAGAAAGTGGCATGGGATAAGTGTGTTCCAAGGGAGGGAGAATATTGAGAAGATGGATTAATACAATGTATCTTTTATGATAATAAATTTGTTTTCAATTTAAACATTCACTGTAGTTTTTGATTGTACCTTGTAGTTAATACATATTTTTTTTGGTACCGGAGATTGAACTCAGGGCCTTGTGGTTGCAAGACAGGCACGGTGTCACTGAGCTAAATCCCCGACCTGGTAATAGATATTTGATAAACTAGTGAAGAGCAGGTGAGAAATCAAAGGAAGAGAAATTGGTGCCTGGTGTGTTGGGGATCCTTGCATTGCTGCATTAGAGCGTGAGGGGAGTGTGAGGAGAGTATTGAGTGCAGTGGCCTGGGGTCCTTAAAGATTAAGCACATGGTGATCTCAGGTATGCAGACAGGAGAGAACCATGTTTTCCCAAGTTGCAGTAAAATACATATTGGATAAAATTTACCATTTTAACTACTTTTAAGAATACAAGCCAGTCATGGTGGCATATGACTAATCCCAGCACTCAGGAGGCTGAGGCAGGAGAATTGCTGTGAGTTCGAGGCCAGCCTAGGCTACATAGTGAGTACAAGACCAGTATGAACTACATAGCAAGACCCTGTCTCAAAAACAAAACAAACAAACAAGAATACAATTCAGTGACGCTAATTACATACATCACGCATTTCAACAATCATTGCTATTTTCCCAAATTTTAATCTTTCTTTTTTTTTTATTCTTTTAGTGGTACATTTTAGGTATACAACACAGTTACATTTCTCATTGGGAACTTGTACCTTTATATGATGCATCTTGGTTCTTATTTTTTCCCCATTCCTAGCCCTCCCTTCACCCCCCTCCACCCTTCCCTATTTACAAAGTCTTTATTTCCATTTTTTCCATTTCTCATCATTTTTCCTTTTCCTTCTTTCCTTTCCCCTGCCCCTCCCACTACCCCTACCCCTTTGGACCTTTTCTTCCTATTTTGCATCATCGATTATTCATTCTAATCATTGGTACATTTTAGGTATACAATATAATGACATTCCTCATTGGAAATTTGCACCTTTACATAGTCTCTCTTGGTTCTTGTTTTTCAGCCTTGCCCAGCCCTCCCTTCAACCCCTCCAGTCCTCCCTATTTACAAAGATTTTGTTCCTATTTTTCCATTTTCTCATATTAATCCCATTCCCTTCTATCCTTTCCCCTAGCCCTCCCACTTCCTTCCCCTTTGCCCCTTTTCTTCCTATTTCACATTACCTATTATACATTTAGTCCTTATTTACACTTTCAGCTTCTCACACCAGAGAAACTATTTGGAATTTATTCATGTGCATCCTATTTATTTCACTTAAGAGTATCGCCTCAATGTGCATCCACTTAGCTATAAATGTCTCTCATTTCTCATTTTTTATGGCTGAGTAGTACTCCATTTTATTTTAAAAAACCACATTTTCTTTATCCAGTCTCCAGTTAATGGGCATTTGGGCTGTTTCCAAGTTTTAGCTATTACAAACTGTGCTGCTATGAACATGGGTGCACATATATCACTGTGGTATGATTCTTTTAATTCTTTGGGGAAGATCCCTAGCAGTGAAATAGCGGGGTCAAATGGGACTTCCAGTCCTAGTTCTTTGAGGTATCTCCATACTGATTTCCACAGTGCTTGCACCAGTCTACACTCCCACCAGCAGTGGAGCAGGGTTCCTCTTTCCCCACAGCCCCGCCAGCATTTGTTGTTGGTTGATTTCATGATAGCAGCCATTCTTTCTGGAATGAAGTGGAATCTCAGAGTTGTTTTCATTTGCATCTCTTCAATGACCAGTGATGTTGAACATTTTTTTATGTATTTATTTGCTGTTTCTACTTCTTTGTGTGAGAAATGTCTGTTCATTTCAGATGCCCATTTTCGGATTGGGTCTTTAAATTTGGGAGGTCTGATCTTTTTAAGTTCTTTATAGATTCAAGACAGTAGACCTTTGTCTGAGGAAAAGCAGGTGAAGATTTTTTCCCACATTGTGGGTTGTCTATTCACACTCCTGGGGGTTTCTCTTGCTGTGCAGAAGCCTTTTAATAAGAAGAGATCCCACTTGTTGATTGTTTGTGCTAGTTCATGGGCAACTGAGGTTTTGTTCATAAAATATTTTCCTACACCAATGTCTTTAAGGGTTCTACCTAATCTCTGTTCCAACTGGTTCAGAGTTTCTATTTTAATATTTAGATCTTTAATCCATTTTGATTTTAGTTTAGTGCATGATGAGAGATACAGGTCTAGTTTTAATCTTTGGCAAGTTGAAGCCCAATTTTTCCAGCACCATTTATTAAAGAGGCTGTCTTTCCTCCAGTGAGAGTGTTTGGCTCCTTTATCAAAGATGAGATGGCTGAGTATGTCTGGCGTTGTTTCTGCATCTTCTAATCTGTTCCACTGGTCCTCAAGTCTGTTTCTTTGCCAGTGCCGTGCTGTTATTATCACAGTAGTTTTGTAGTATGTTTGCAGGTTGGGGATTTTGATACCCCCTGCCATGTCTCTGTTACCTAGAATTGCTTTTGCTATTCTGGGTCTCTTCTTGTTCCAAATGAATTTTTGGATTGTTTTCTCAAGGTCCATGTGGGATCTCAATTGGAATTGCATTAAATCTCTATAGCAGTTTTGGAAGTATGGCCATTTTCACTATATTAATCCTTCCTACCCAGGAGCAGGGGATGTCTGTCCATTTTCTGATATCATCTTCAATCTCTCTTTTCAGAGTGCCATAGTTTTCAGAGAAGAGGTCTTTGATTTCTTTCGTTAGGTTGATTCCTAGGTATTTCAGTTTTTTGGATGCTATTGTGAAAGGAATTATTTGCCCTATTTCTCTCTCAGTGAGTCTGTCATTGGTGTAGAAGAAAGCTATTGATTTTTGTGTGTTGACCTTGTAACCAGCTACTTGACTGAATTTGGTTATTAAGCCTAGAAGACTTTTGTTGGAGTTCTTGGGGTCTTCTATATAGAGTATCATGTCATCTGCAAATAATGACAATTTGACTTCTTCATTTCCTATCTTTATTCCTTTTATTTCTTTCTCTTGTCTAATTGCCATGGCTAATGTTTCCAGAACTATATTGACCAAGAGTGCTGATAGTGGACATCCTTGTCTTGTTCCTGATTTTAATGTGAAGGATTTCAGTTTTTGACCATTTAGTATGATATTGGCTGTTGGTTTTTCATAGATGGCTTCTATCAGTTTGAGGTAGAGACCATCTATTCCAATTTTTTGTAGGGTTTTTATCATAAATGCATGTTGGATTTTGTCAAATGCTTTTTCTTCATCTATGGTGATAATCATATGGTTTTTGTCCTTGGCTCTATTGATATAGTGTATTCCATTGATTGATTTGTTTATATTGAACCATCCCTGCATCATGGGGATGAATCCCACTTGATCAGGGTGTATGATCTTCTTGATAATCTTCTGCATTCTGTTTGCCATTATCTTATTAAGGATTTTTGCATCTATGTTTATTAGTGAGATTGGCCTATGGTTCTCTTTTTCGGTTGGGTCTTTCTCTGCTTTGGGGATCAAGGTGATGCTTGCTTCCAGGAATGAATTTGGGAGTGTTGCTTCCCTTTCAATTTCATTGAAGAGTTTAAACAGTAGTGGCAGCAGTTCCTCTCTAAATGTCTTGTAGAATTCAGCAGTGAAGCCATCAGGGCCTGGGCTTTTCTTAGTTGATAAGTTTTTAATTACATTTTCAATTTCATTGGTTGATATTGGGTTGTTCAGAATTTTTAGGTCTTCTTCATTCAACTTTGGTAATTCATGTGTATCTAGGAATCTGTCCATTTCTTCTGGGTTGTCCATTTTATTGGTGTATAGGTTCTGGAAGTAAGTATTGATGATCCTCTGTATTTCTGTTGGGTCTATTGTAATTTCACCCTTTTCATTCTTAATTGCATGGATTTGGGCCTTTTCTTTCCTTTTTCTGACAAGGTTGGCTAGAGGTTTGTCAATTTTATTGATTCTTTCAAAGAACCACCTCTTGGCTTCATTGATTTTTTGTATCATTCTCTTAGTCTCCACTGCATTGATTTCTCCTCTGATCTTCATAATTTCCTCCCTTGTATGAGCTTTGGGGTTGTCCTGCTCTTCTTTTTCTAAAAGCTTGAGGTTCAGCATCGGGTTGTTTAATTGGGCTTGTTCTGTTTTCCTAATATGCATATTCACTGCTATGAATTTCCCTTGTAAGACTGCTTTCATTGTGTCCCATAGATTCCGATATGTTGTATTGTCATTGTCATTTAATTGAAGGAACTGTCTGATTTCTTTAATTTCCTCTGTGACCCATTGGTTATTCAGAAGTGTGTTGTTCAATTTCCACGTGTTTATGACATTTTTTGAGTTTCTTTTGCTATGGATCTCCAGTTTCATCACACTATGCTCTGATAATATACAGGGGATAACTTCAATTCCCTTTGCACTTCCTTAAACATGTTCTATGTGTGAGTATGTGGTCTATTTTTGAGAATGACCCATGTGCAGCTGAGAAGAATGTGTATTCTGATTTTGTGGGGTGGAAGACTCTGTAAACATCTGTTAAGTTCATTTGTTCAAGAGTTCGATTGAGTTCTAATATTTCATTACTTATTTTTAGTCTAGTTGATCTATCTATTTGTGACAGTGGGGTGTTGAGGTCCCCCACTACCATTGTATTAGTGCATATATGACTTTTCCTGTCCGTTAGTATTTGTTTTATATAGTTGGGTGCACTAGTGTTTGGTGCATAGATATTTATGATTGTCATCTCTTCCTCTTGGATTGTTCCCTTTACAAGGATGTAGTGTCCTTCTTCATCTCTTTTAATCAGTGTTGGTTTGAAATCTACTTGATCTGCCAAGAGGATAGCTACTCCTGCTTTTTTTCGGGTTCCTGTCACATGGAGTATTGTTTTCCACCCTTTAGCTTTGAGTCTATGAGTTTCCTTTTGAATTAAGTGTGTTTCTTGTATGCAGCATATTGTTGGATTTTGCTTCTTGACCCATTCTGCCAGTCTATTTCTTTTGATTGGTGAATTGAGACCAGTAACATTGATGGTTATAACTGAAATGTATTGACTTGTCATTGCCATGACTTTTTCTTTTTGTTGGGTTCTCCCCCTTTACATTTAATTTCTTGTCATGCCAGATGGGTTCATTCTGCTTTGCTTCCTGGGGTTGTGACCCTCAATGTCTGTTCCTAGGATATTGTGTAAAATTCTTTGGAGTGCTGGTTTGGTATTCATGAAGTTCCTAAGGTGCTCTTTGTCATGAAAGTATCTTATTTCTCCATCCATTTTGAAAGATAGCTTTGCAGGGTACACCAATCTGGGTTGGAGGCTGTTTTCTTTTAGGGCTTGGAATATGTCACTCCAAGCTCTTCTTGCCTTGATGGTTTGTGTTGAGAAGTCTGCTGTGATTCTGATGGGCTTTCCTTTGTGTGTGATTTGTTTCTTTTCTCTGACTGCTTGGAGAACTTTGTTCTTCTGTTGTGTTTCTGGAATCTTCACAATTATATGCCTATGTGTAGATTTTTTTTTTTTTTTGATCAAGGCTATTTGGAATCCTATATGCCTCACTTATCTGTATGTCAAGCTCTTTTCCCCGGCTTGGGAAGTTTTCTGCCATTATTTCTGTGAAGAGATTTTTTATGTCATCTGCACTCTCTCCTATTTCTTCATTGAGCCCAGTCAGTCTTATGTTATTCTTCTTTGCATCATCTAGCAGCTGCTGGATTGATTTCTCATGTTCCCTTATAATTTTGAAGCCATTTTTCTTTTCCTGGTCACTAATTGCAATCTTATCTTCTATATCTGAAATTCTGTCCTCACATTGGCTCATTCTGCTGTGTAGACTTTCAGTGGAGTTTTTCATGTCCTGGAAATCTGTTTGCATCTGTTTTATGGATTCCATTTGTTTCTTATGTTGGATTCCATCATGTTCCTGAGCTCCTCTCTAGATTTATTAATGATGTCTTGCACTAGGGGCACAATTTCTCCTGTTATCTGAGAAATTATTTCTGATTTCATTTTTTCCTGATCCCCTTTTGTTGCCAGTTCAGTGGGTCCAGTTGGTTGAGTATCAGAGTGTTCCATCTCATTTCCCTTTGGGCTTGCTGTAGGTGATCTGGAAGTCTGGTTTTGAGACTTATTTACATGTTTTCTCATTTCAACTGGGGCAGGGGGCTGTTAGCACCTGCACGGATTACCTCCTCTGAGCTGGGAGAGGTGGGACAGGGGCTGGGAGCAGCGGTAGGGATGATGACCCAAAAGCCCTTTCCTGTGGGCTGGGAGCAGCAGGAGGGATGGTGGCTGGGAAGCCCCTTCCTCTGGACCAGGAGCAGTGGGACAGAAGGTTGCCCAAAAGCCCTTTCCTCTGGGCTGGGAGCAGCAGGAGGGATGGTGACAGGGAAGCCCCTTCCTCTGGACCAGGAGCAGTGGGACTCAGTACCGTGGTCTGGTGGTCCGGTGTCCTCTGTGTCTTTGTAGTGTGGAACCAGGTGGCTGCCTGTCTACAGCGGGCTGATTCGGTGTATTCCGCCCAACTGGGGACAGTTTTTCTTCTTTGTTTGGTATGCATTTGGAGTTTAATTATGCCCCCCCAAGAAGTTCAGTTCGAGTCCCAGCCTTAACTACCTCAGAATATAGACCTTATGTGGAAGTTAGGTCTTTATAGATGCAATCACATCAAGATGAGGTCACTAGGGTGGTGACCAACACAATTGTGTCTTTATAAAAAGGGGAAGTTTGGACACAGAAACACATGCAAGAAGGATGCCCAATGAAGAGAAGGTCAGGAATCCCAGTGACTAGTCCACAAGCCAAGGAATGCCAGAGATGGCCAGCAGGCCACCAGGAGCCAGGAGAGGGCACGAACTGGTCTCCTCCCAGCTTCAGAAGGAGCCTGTCCTGCCAGGCCCTGAGCTCAGCCCCTAGACCATGAGGCAATAGATTTTTGTTAAGTCACTCAGTGCATGGTGCTTTGTGCACAGCACCCCTAGCAAATGAACACAGCATGACTGTATTAGACAATGGCACAAGCACTCACTGGGTAAGGAACTGGCTGGGGATCCTAGGTCTAAATGGGACATGTGTTTAAATACATGGTCCCTGTTTCCAAGAGCTCACAGTCTAGTGGAGAAGTCTGGTGAGGGGTGGGAATCTCACACACACATGTAATCCTGAAGTAGGTAATGGTACAAAGTGGTAGTTAGTGGTCTGAGCAGGATCTGTTTATTTGGGAGAAACCTGGAAAAAATCTCTCTGGTTATATAAGGTGTGAATTAGAACTTGAAATGGCTTTTCATCATGCAATCTCCTAAAAATTCATTGAACATACTTGAATGTGTTTCTTTTCTGTAATTAAAAAACCAATCCCTTACATTTTTCTCAAATAGTAATTAACATTTAGGCTAGCCTTGAAATACTTTTCCCTTCTCCATCTTTAGGCAGCAGTGTTATTAGACAAAATGATTGCTGACAATATATTTAATTTACTGAGCTCCAAGGAGTTGAAACTTGCTAATGTTTCAGCTCCAGGTGGGCAACATGATTACCAGTATTTTTTAAGAACAAATTTCCATGTTCTCCATCATTTTCACTGCACTGCAAATGGAAGCAAATCATCGGGGTTCAGAGTACTGTTCTGCCAGGGAAATAATTTATGTTGCCCAGAGCCAGAGATCACAAAATAACAAATAACATTTGCAGGACAGGCATCACAGAACACCTTCAAGCATTTTCTTTGTTTGATTCCAACTCAGGCTTGTAATTTCTTCCACTGAAGCATCTCAGCAAGGGTCACAAAGAGGCTTTGGTAAAGCCAGATGAAGCTTACCCTGTAAGCCTAAGATACTAAGCCAGTTTCCAATATTTTTCTGGGCCTTGTTACTCTATTAAAGCCATGTACTATCCCTGATCTGTGGTCAGTAGAGAAATGGCAGACCTGATTTGGCACAAGCATACCATTTTAAAACTGTGAGCCCTATTTGTCAAGATGTTTGGTTGCCTGGCTCATGGGAGCAGAGTAAGACATTGTTGAATAAAATAAAGGACATACACGGGACCTATGCACAATAAAAGTCATCCCTTGTTTATTTCAAACTCAAATTTAGCCAGGCATTCTTTATTTTTATGGGCCAAACCCCATGCCAGTAAACAAACTCTAACACAGCATCAGTAAAATTACATCCTGGGATAGAAAAAGCCTGACTTGTTTTACAAAGAAGAAGTGTGAACAGATGAGAAGAGAAAGCACTGATGTGGAGTTGCTTTCGGGCTCAACTTGCTGAGGAGACCTGGGCGGTATCCCTGGCAGTTCCCTGGGCTCCAGCTCCTCCTGCAGGGCTGCCCGGGGAGGGGGCTTCTGCCTCCTCTGGCAGGGAAGCCGAAGCACAGTGCAGTGCAGAGCCATGCTGGGGCTGAGGCGGAGGAGAGGTCAGTAACACTCATCGGTCTTTATATAAAATGTTTATGTTATGTTCCGCATAAATTTGGATTTCCTGAGACTGCATTATGTATCTCAACAGCTGGATTTTCTGGGGCTTTGTCAGACTTGGTATGGAGAAAGCACCTCACTCAGGCCACCCTGATTTTTGCCCTGCTATCCAATTACTACTAAATATTATTGTTTAATATTCAATTTTTAATTTATTATTTAAATTTAATACTCATAAATATAATTATTTTATAATCCACTTCTTTGTGGTGTCACATTAGAAATAAAAATGACAGCAAGCTGGGCACAGCGGTACACACCTGTAATCTCAGCCCCTCAGCTGCTTGCAAGGTCAAGCATAGCCTGGGCAATTTAGCCAATTAAGCAAACCCTATCTGAAAATAAAAAGGTCTGAGGATGCAGCTCAGTGTGAAGGCCCTGGGGTCAGCATGTGCACACACACACACACACACACACACACACAAATAGTAACAACAAACCAGGCACAGTGGTACATGCCTGTAATCCTGGCTGCTTGGAAGGGTGAGGTAGGAAGATTGAAATTTGGAGCCCTGCTTGGATGATTAGTGAGACCCTGATTAGAAAAATAAAAATGGCCTGGTGCGGTGGCACACACCCATAATCTCAGCACTTGGGAGGCTGAGTCAGGAGGATCACTGTGAATTCAAGGCCAGCCTGGACTACATAGTGAGATCCTCTCTTTAAAAAACAAACAAATCTAAAAATAAAAATGGCTTGTGGGGGATCCAGATCAGTGGTAGCGCACCCCTGGGTTCCACCCTCAGTACTGAAAGAAAAAAATGACAACAAACATTTTTTTTACCTGTATATCCTTTTATTGGTACATTTTAGGTATGCAATATAATAACATTCATCATTGGAAATATACACCTTTACATAATCTCTCTTGGTTCTTATTTTTTCCCCTTTCCCCTGCCCTCCCTTCAACCCCTCCATCGCCCCCTATTTACAGAGACTTTGTTTCCTTTTTTTCATTTTCTCATGTTAATTCCATTCCCTTCTATCCTTTTCCCCACCCCTTCCCTTTTGCCCCTTTTCTTCCTATTTCACATTATCTATTATACCTTTTAGTCCTTATTTATACTTTCAGTTTCTCAAACTAGAGAAACTATTCAGTATTTACACAAGTGTGTCCTGTTTATTTCACTTAAGAGTATCACCTCAATGTGCATCCATTTAGCAATAAATGTCTCTAATTTCTCGTTTTGTATGGCTGAGTAGTACTCAATTTATAAAAAAAACACATTTTCTTTATCCAGTCTCCAGTTGATGGACATTTGGGCTGTTTCCAAGTTTTAGCTATTACAAACTGTGCTGCTATGAACATGGGTGCACATATGTCACTGTGGTATGATGCTTGTAATTCTTTGGGGACGATACCCAGCAGTGGAATAGTGGGGTCAAATGGGACTTCTAGTCCTAGTTCTTTGAGGTATCTCCATACTGATTTCCACAGTGCTTGCACCAGTCTACACTCCCACCAGCAGTGCAGCAGGGTTCCTCTTTCCCCACAGCCCCACCAGCATTTGTTATTGGTTAATTTCATGATAGCAGCCATTCTTTCTGGAGTGAGGTGGAATCTCAGCGTTGTTTTCATTTGCATCTCTCGAATGACCAGTGATGTTGAACATTTTTTCATATGTTTATTTGCCATTTCTACTTCTTTGTGTGAGAAATGTCTGTTCATTTCAGATGTCCATTTTTGGATTGGGTCTTTAAATTTGGGAGGTCTGATTTTTTTAAGTTCTTTATAGATTTGAGATAGTAGACCTTTACCTGAGGGACCGCTGGTGAAAATTTTTTCCCAGATTGTGTGTTTTCTCTTCCCATTGCTGGTGGTTTCTCTTGCTGTGCAGAAGCTTTTTAGTAAGAAGAGATCCTACTTGTTGATTGTTTGTGCTAGTTCATGGGCAACTGAGGTTTTGTTCATAAAATCTTTTCCTATACCAATGTCTTCAAGAGTTCTACCTAACCTCTATTCCAGCCAGTTCAGCGTATCTGTTTTAATATTTAGATCTTTCATCCATTTAGATTTTAGTTTAGTAGATGGTGAGAGATATAGGTCTAGTTTTAGTCTTTGGCAAGTTGAAACCGAATTTTTCCAGCACCATTTATTAAAGAGGCTATCTTTCCTCCAGTGAGGGTGTTTGGCTCCTTTATCGAAGATGAGATGGCTGAGTGTGTCTGGAGTTGTTTCTGCATCTTCTAATCTGTTCCACTGGTCCTCAGGTCTGTTTCTTTGCCAGTTCCATGCTGTTTTTATTACAGTAGCTTTGTAGTATAGTTTCAAGTTGGGGGTTGTAATACTCCCTGGCATGTCTCTGTTACCAGAATTGCTTTTGCTATTCTGGGTCTCTTCTTGTTCCAAATGAATTTTTGGATTGTTTTCTCAAGGTCCATGAAGTATGCTGCTGGGATCTCAATTGGAATTGCATTAAATCTATATAGCAGTTTTGGAAATATGGCTATTTTCACCATGTTGATCCTTCCTACCCAGGAGCAGGCGATGTCTTTCCATTTTCTGATATTGTCTTCAGTCTCTCTTTTCAGAGTGCCATAGTTTTCAGAGAAGAGGTCTTTGATTTCTTTTGTTAGGCTGATTCCTAGGTATTTCAGTTTCTTGAAAGGAATTGTTTGCCCTATTTCTCTCTCAGTGAGTCTGTTGTTTCTGTAGAGGAAAGCTATTGATTTTTGTGTGTTGACCTTGTATCCAGCTACTTTACTGAATTTAGTTGTTACGTCTAGAAGACTTTTGGTGGAGTTCTTGGGGTCTTCTATATAGAGTATCATGTCATCTGCAAATAATGACAATTTGACTTTTTCATTTCCTATCTTTATTTCTTTTATTTCTTTCTCTTATCTAGTTGGTGTGGCTAATGTTTCCAAAATTATATTTAACAGGAGTGGTGACAGTGGACATCCTTGTCTTGTTCCTGATTTTAATGTGAAGGATTTCAGTTTTTGATCATTTAGTATGGTATTGGCTGTTGGTTTTTCATAGATGGCTTTTAGCAGATTGAGATAGAGACCATCTATTCTGATTTTTTGTAAGGTTTTATCATAAATGCATGTTGGATTTTGTCAAATGCTTTTTCTGCATCTATTGAGATGATCATATGGTTTTTGTCCTTGGCTCTATTGATATAGTGTATGACATTGCAAATGTTGAACCATCCCTGCATTATGGGGATGAATCCCACTTGGTCAGGGTGTATGATCTTCTGCATTCTATTTGCCAGTATCTTATTACGGATTTTTGCATCTATGTTCATTAGTGAGATTGGCCTATAGTTCTCCTTTTCGGTTGGGTCTTTCTCTGCTTTGGGGATCAAGGTGATGCTTGCTTCCAGGAATGAATTCAGGAGTATTGCTTCCCTTTCAATTTCATTGAAGAGTTTAAACAGTAGTGGCAGTAGTTCCTCTCTAAATGTCTTGTAGAATTCAGTGATGAAGATATCAGGACCTGGGCTTTTCTTGGTTGGTAAGTTTTTAATTACATTTTCAATTTCATTGATTGATATTGGGTTATTTAGAATTTTTAGGTGTTCTTCATTCAACTTTGGTAATTCATACATATCTAGGAATCTGTCCATTTCTTCTGTGTTTTCAATCTTATTGGCGTATAGGTTCTGGAAGTAGGTATTGATGATCCTCTGGATTTCTGCTGGGTCTGTTGTAATTTCATCTTTTTTATTCCTAATTGCATGGATTTGGTTCTTTTCTTTCCTTTTTCTGATAAGGTTGGCTAAGGGTTTGTCAATTTTGTTTACTCTTTCATAGAACCAACTCTTGGCTTCATTGATTTTTTTGTGTGTGTTGTTCTCTTAGTCTCCATTGCATTGATTTCTGCCCTGATCTTTATAATTTCCTCCCTTGTATGAGCTTTGGGTTTGTCCTGTTCTTCTTTTTCTAGAAGCTTGAGGTTCAGCATCAGGTTGTTTAATTGGGCTCGCTCTGTTTTCCTAATATGAGTGTTCACTGGTATGAATTTCCCTCAAAGACTGCTTTCATTGTGTCCTGTAGATTCCGATATGTTGTATTGTCATTATCATTTAATTGAAGGAACTGTCTGATTTCTTTAATTTCCTCTGTGATCCATTGGTTATTCAGAAGTGTGTTGTTCAATTTCCACGTGTTTATGACATTTTTTGAGTTTCTTTTGCTATGGATCTCCAGTTTCATCACACTATGCTCTGATAATATACAGGGGATAACTTCAATTCCTTTGCACTTACCTAAATAGATTCTATGAGCAAGTATGTGGTCTATTTTGGAGCATGACCTGTGTGCAGCTGAAGAGAATGTATATTCTGATTTTATGGGGTGGAACACTCTGTAAACATCTGTTAAGTTCATTTGTTCAAGAGTTTGACTGAGTTCTAGCATTTCATTGCTTGTTTTTTGTCTAGTTGATCTATCTATTTGTGACAATGCGGTAATGATGTCCCCCACTACTATTGTATTAGTGCTTATATGATTTTTTCATGCCTGTTAGTATTTGTTTTATATAGTTGGGGGCACTAGTGTTTGGTGCATAGATATTTATGATTGTCATCTCTTCCTCTTGGATTGTTCCCTTTACAAGGATGTAGTGTCCTTCTTCATCTCTCTTAATCAGTGTGGGTTTGAAATCCACTTGATCTGAAAAGAGGATAGATCCTCCTGCTTTTTTTTTGGGTTCCTGTAACATGGAGTATTGTTTTCCACCCTTTAACTTTCAGTCTATGAGTTTCTTTTTGAATTAAGTGTGTTTTTGTATACAGCATATTGTTGGATCTTGCTTCTTGACCCATTCTCCCAGTCTATTTCTTTTGATTGGTGAGTTGAGATCAGTAACATTGATGGTTATAACTGTTATGTATTGACTTTTTGTCATGACTTTTTCTTTTTGTTGGATTCTCCCCCTTTGTGTTTAATTTCTTGTTGTGCCTGATGGATTCATTCTGCTGTGCTTCCTGGGGTTGTGATCCTCGTTGTCTTTTACCAGGATATTGTCTAAAATTATTTGGAGTGTTGGTTTGATATTCATGAAGTTCCTAAGGTGCTCTTTGTCATGAAAGTATCTTATTTCACCACCAATTTTGACAGATATTTTTGCAGGTACATCAATCTGGGTTGGAGGCTGTTTTCCTTTAGGACTTGAAATACATCACTCCATCCTCTTGCCTTGAGGGTTTGTGTTGAGAAGTCTGCTGTGATTCTGGTGGGCTTTCCTTTGTATGTGTTTTGTTTCTTTTCTCTAACTGCTTGTAGAATTTTGTTCTTCTGTTGGTTTTCTTGAATCTTAACAATTATATGCCTATGTGTACATTGTTTTTGATCACAGCTAGTTGGAGTCCTATATGCCTCACTTATCTGTGTGTCAAGTTCTTTTCCCCTGCTTGGGAAATTTTCTGCCATCACTTCTGTGAACAGTTTTTTTAATGTCATCTGCACTCTCTCCTGTTTCTTTATTGACTCCAATCAGTCTTATGTTATTCTTGTTTGCATTGTCTAGCAGCTGCTGGATTGATTTCTCATGTTCCCTTGGAATTTTAAGGAAATTCTTCTTTTCCTGTTCACTAATTGCAATCTTATCTTCTACATCTGTAATTCTGTCCTCACATTGGCTCATTCTGCTGCATAGACTTTCAGGGGAGTTTTTAATCTCCTAGAACTCTGTTTGCATCTGTTTTATGGATTCCATTTGTTTCCTATGTTGGGATTCTATCATGTTCCTCAGCTCCTCTATTTTTTTATCTGTGTTCTCTCTAGATTCATTAGTCATGTCTTGCACTATGGGCACAATCTCTGCTGTTATGTGAGAAATTATTTCTGATTTCATTTTTTCCAAATCCTCTTTCGATGCTAGTTCAAGGAGTCCAGGTGGTTGACTATAAGAGTGTTCCATCTTGTTTCGCTTTGGGGTTGCTGTAGGTGATCTGGAAGTCGTGTTCTGAGACTTGTTTATGTGTCTTTTCATTTCGATGGGGGTGGAGGGTGCTGCTGGCACCCACGCGGCTCACCTCCTCTGTGCTGGGAGCAGTGGTAGGTTGGCCTGGAAGCCTCCTACTCTGCACTGGGAGCTGTGGCACATTGACCCGGAAGCCTCCTCTGTGCTGGGAGCTACAACAAACATTTTTATGGGTTTAGTTTATCCCAGTCAGGCATTGTGCTAACCTCCTGAAGTAGTTGTAATCCTATGATATTACAATTATTTCTATTTTATTAAAAATAGCATTTTAAAAAACTTAAGTCACTTACCTCCCAAAAAAGGCTAGTGAATAGAATTTTTGGGGAATTAGAAATTGTGGTTGATTTATTCTGTGCAGAGCTACTGAAACTTGTGCGTGTAGACAGTACTGATCAAGTCAGTTCAGACTGGATGGACTATCAGAAACTCCTGCCCACAATAATCCAGGAAGGCCTCTAGGGGTCATCATTAACCAATTTTATAAGCTCTGGAATTCTATACTGGTGAGAGGTGTGTTGTAGGAAAGATTTTCTCAGCTCTGCTCTCCCAGGACTTCCACACTTTCTGTGGATGCTTACAGGCCAACCCAGGCCTGAGATGGAAGGTTTGTTCTGAAGATTGACTCAGATTGGGCAGGGCCACCTCTCCATAGGATGCACCAATCTCTGTAGGGACCCATGACTTCCAGGGCTTCCCAAGCCTGGGTTATGTTCCCACTTGCCCCCTGGGACAGAGTCCTGGTAAGCAGGTTTGCCCAGCGTCCTTTACCCATAAGACATGTCGTTTATTTAATGATTTTGGTTCATCTCCCATATATATTTTTTTCCCAGGATGCCAAAAGTTTTACTTTTAAAAAGTAAATTACACAAATTTGGCAGGTGGAATTAATATGAGAAAATGAAAAAATGGAAACAAAGTCTTTGTAAATAGGGAGGGATGGAGGGGTTGAAGGGAGGACAGGGGAATAGGGAAAAAATAAGAAGCAAGAGTGATTATGTAAAGGTGAAAATTTCCAATGATAAATGTCAATATATTGTATAACTAAACTGTACCAATAAAATTAATTTAAAAAATTTAGCAGGAAGCGCTATTTTTCAAATTGAACTGGCATCTCCTATTTTTATCGGCTGAATCAGGCTAGCTTTTCATTCTTCTGCACACCGAAAGAGCAGGTACCTGAGTTTAAGCCTGTGGCAGGTCTGTACCCAGGGTAAGATAGGCTCACTCTCAGGTTCTGGCAAGTGTGCCTGGTCCTACTTCTGGCCTTTGAGAGAGCTGTGGCTGAAGGGGTAGGAAACGCCTTCCATCAGTGGGACAGCAGACTCCAGAGTAGCAGGAATTTGCCTTTGACTAAGTCTGTCTTTTGTATGTGTGTATTGGAATCCAGCCCTTCATACCTTCTAGCTGTAAACTTGGGCAAACAGCTTAACCTCCCTGACCTTCTGTTTAGGATTAATAATGACAAAATTTAGGGGAGGATTAAAGAAGAAAAAAAAATATTCCCAGAGCCAATAACAGTGCCTGAGATGTGAATTAGCCTTCAGTGCAATGATGCTTTATTTCAATATTGTCATTTCAGTGGCTCAGCTGATGCAGTGCAAATCCTTGAAACCTTGGTCTTCTAGGTCATGTTCAGTGTTTATAACACTTATTGCCTATTTTTTCCTTCTAGGAAGTTAGTAGTTTACAGTATGAAACACCTAGGAGAAACTTAATGTTGTGCTGGCTGCATGCATTATCTTGTGTGACCTACACAACGCCTTTGTTAGATTGAGTACTAAAGAGGAAATTGAAACTGGGAGTGGTGGCACATGCCTGTAATGCCAGCACTATGGGGGCTGAGGCTGGAAGATCCCAAGTTTGAGCCCAGCCTAGGCAATTTAGCAACTTAGTGGGACCCTGTGTCAAAAAGGAGGGGAAGGGCTGAGGCAAAGGCCCTGGGTTCAATCCCCAGGGCTTGAGGGGGGAAAAAGAGGCTACTGAGGCCCAGGGTGGTCAGGGGACTTACCCTAGTTCACTTCACCAGCAAGCGGTGAGGCTGGGAGAGAGTCCAAGACTGGTGGCCTGTCTCCAGATCTGTCTGACTTCAAAGCCCACAGGTCTAACCACTGCTTTATAAAGATGCTGCTGTCTGGCCAGACATCCACTATCAACTCCCCGGAAGGCTTCTTACAAGGTAATTGAAAGGCTACTGGAGATGCCCCTCCCAGCCATGAGCAGTGGGTACTCCTGATGACAGCTTTTCCACCTCGGCTTTCTAGCCTTTGATCCTCTTAGGAAACTCACTAAGGAGAGGGCCACGTACCGAATGGTGTCCTTGAGACAGGTATGCATGTGTGCGTGAGTGTGTGTGTGCCCACACGCACAGGGACCTGGGTGGGTGCTGTGATTCTCACATACTACATCAGGAGCCTTCTGAATATGTTCCTCAAAAATCCCAGCTCTTTCCTCCTGCCAGTTTGCAAACGTAATTGCAGCACAGCTGGCTGTTAACTGGACCTTTGTCAAGGGGTATCTCCAAGCCAAGCCCTGATCAGAAACTTCAGAACTGTATGCTTTGGAAACCTGCCTGGTCTACATTATCCTTTTTCTGCCCTGCTGACCTGGTTTCTAGCCCTCCTCAGGAAAGTCTTTTGTTTGCTCCTTCCCTTCCTTTTTCAATTTTACTGGTTTCCATTTAAGACAGATATGTGGTGAACGTTTTTTTTTTTTTGACAACTTCTTGCTGTGTTGCTCAGGCTGGCCTGGTACTCCTGTGCTCAAGTGATCCTCCTGCCTAAGCCTCCTGAGTAGCTGGGCCTATAGGAATGCACTGGTATACCTGGTTTAACAATTGCTTTTTGGGTACTGTCATAATGGCTAAAGGGCTTGAGATGTGGACTGTGACACAGGTTTGGATTTTAGTGTTACCATTTCATGTGTGATCACATAACCATGAGATGGTGATCTTCCTGAGCCACTCTCTCTACATCCTCATCTGGGGATGAGACCTTCTCTCTTGCACAGTCATAGGGAGGTTTAAATGAGGCAATGCATGGTAACACTACCCACTGTTGGAATACAGTGAGAGTTCAAAAATGGCAGCTTTCTTCCATATTACCCTGATTTCTTGAATATGGCACAATTGGGCCTCACATTGCATTAGTTTCTATAAGTGGCCCTGCTTCTTCTGGCTTCACAGCCTTGGCGAATGCCACCTGGTGTTTTCTTAACTCTAGAGAGCATCTATTCTTTTTGCTTAATTGGATCTTCCTGAGCCAAACTCAAGTCTAGGCTTAAGCATCACCTCCCCAAAGGGAACCACTCTGTCCCATGAGTCCCAGATATCAATCACACCCGCCTTTATTCTCTCTCACCATGCGTGGCTTTCAAGGATTACCAATCACATCAAGCTATTCAAATACTTTCCTTCTGCTTCTCCCTAACCAGACAGTAAGCTTTGAGGAAACAGAGTCCATTCATCTTCCATCTTCACAGCCTGGGACAGCAGCTCATGCGCCCAGAGGTGGTATCCTGATATGTGTTAGATACATGGTTTTAAAAAATCACCAGAAAAAAAAATCACGGGCAATTTTTCCTGATGTTCACCAGCAGTTGTTTCCTTCACTTACCTTCTTTCTCCCTCCAAAATGAAAAATCTCTTTTAAACACAGAAACACAGCACCCAGAGAAGCCTCCGGACTTTCTCCAGGAAGGTACTTTGGGTAGTTTGGGTAATCAAACTGTGTGTGGGACAATTTCACACACTGCAGTAGGCTTAATGTTCCTGGCCTCCTCAATGGAGTTTGCACTCCCCATCAGTGGGAGAATTCAAAAAGTATTTCCAAAAGCCCCGATGGAGTGCTGCAGTGCAGATGAAAATCACAGGCCTTGTAAACCTTGGGCACTTCATGAATGACAAGCATTCAAGAAAATTATCTGAAACTCAGAAGCGGGGTCTATGCCCATCCTCTTTCCAGTCTCAGAGCACCATTCTTGCCAAGGCTGCTGATACTGGGAAGCAAAGGGAATGGAGAGAACTTGTTTGTGTGTGCTAATGTTAAGAACAGAGATCAGATAAGTATCGCCAGAACACATCTTGCGCATAGCATTTCCCGTTTTCTCCCACCAGGAGTACAGTCCTTCACTGAATCATCCCAGAGAGAGGTGTTTCAAGGATGCTGGTGGCAGGCTAGGACTCTACTGGAAAACTCATCTCAGACTTACTGTTTCCAAAGCCTACAAACACTAGCATCAGAGAGCTGCATCCCAAGGAAGCTTATCAGGGCGTTGTCACAGCACATATCATATTTCATGTTATCATACTGCCCCTGAACAATGAAAAATGGGAAAGGATCCATCAATAGTTTCAGTGCTACTAATCAATACTTAGTTCATTATGGTTATCTGTGATCGTAACAAGTATATTTGCTGGGGTAAGACATTTTATTGACTAGAAAACAATTGAAGAAATGTACTTGATCCACAATAAGCTCATCCAGAAATGAATAATTCAGGTGGACAGCCACCTGAGACAAGGTAGCCTTCAAGCTAGAGGTTATCTTGACCTATGTTTGTACATAGGCCTGGCTCTGCCCTTTTGCTGCTGGTAAATGAAAGGAAATTAGGTCTGTTATCTTTAAGTGATAATGAATAAGAAGAGCTGGCTTAGCATGTATTCACTCATTTCATTAATCCATTAAAAAAGTATATTTGCCACTCTTGGAGAAGTTTATTTGTAGAAAATACTTATTCAAGGAGGCATTACAGGGTCAATACCCCTTATCCAAAATGCTTGGGGCCAGAAATGTTTGATTTTTGTAATTTTTTAGATTTTTGCCATAGCTCTATATACATAATATATTTGGAAGAGGACCCAAGTCTAAACATGAAATTCACTAATGTTTCATATATATTTTAAATGTGTAACTTGAAGGTAATTTTATATAGTCTTGTAAATAATTGTGTGTAGGACACAAAGCTTCATGGCTTGGAATTTTTCACTCGGGGCATCGTGTTAACACTCAAAAATTTCAGATTTTGGATCAGAAATGCTCAACCTGCAGTAGTTTAGGATGTGGAGTTTGAGAGGTCAGGATTTATATCCTGCTTTTCTCCAAATAATGGCATCACTTTTGGTGTTTTACGTGACTGGCAATTCTGATTCTTTATCTGTAAAGTGGAGATTTTGTAACACTCCGCACCCCCTTGCCCTGTTGTGGTAATGAAATGACCAAGTGCACATAAAACACTTTTGCACACTGGCCCTTTGCATACCTTTGCACACATGTAGAGCTAGAACTGAACAAATGCAAACTCATTTTTTGAGGTAGGACATGCTTTTTCTCTTTCTACCCTGGAGTGGCACAAGGATAAACTGTAGGAGAAAAGACATGGGGGAGTCCAAGGGAAAGGGATAATGGTGAAAACAGGGGATTAAGGGGCCGGCCAAACCTTGAACTGAAAGATGAGTTAAGTTTTGCATTATCATCCCACTTGGGGTCCAAAAGTTTTTTCTCTGTGGAAATGTGTCTCCATGCCCTGTAAGATTATAAAGAGCCACCACGGCCCCACCTGGTTACCAAGCCAAGCATGGGTGAAGCCCTTCCCTCCTCAGTGGGTGCTCCAGCTCAGTGCTACTGCAAGGTGGTCTGAAAACTCGATCACTAGAACTCTTCGAGGGAAACACAGAAACAGAGTCAGTGCTTAGAGATCACAACTTGGCAGAGTAGTCCTATGTATGCAGAATCTAATAAACATGTATATTTTCATATCTTGATTATCTAGAATTTTACTCTTTTCTGGATTAATTTTTTTCCTAATAATTCAGTTTATTTCATTTTACAAAACCATAGGTTTACAATGGATCGGAAATTTAAAAAGCTGGTCTTTTACTAAGAATAGTTTGAGAAGCATTGCTCTATGGAAAATAATCCAAGCTAGGTGGGACAGTACCCACTTGTTTTCCCATCACCCTGGGAGCCTGGGGCAGGAAGATCACCCCAGCACGGGCAACTTAGTGGCTTAGTGAGATACTCCTAAAATGAAAAATATCTAAAAAGGGCCTGGTTTAATTTCCAGTGTTGGGAGGAAAGAAGAAATCTAAATTTGTGTATTGCATTGAAGAAAGTCATTATTTCACTTGTGAGAGCTCTTTTAGAACTAATATTTGAGAAAATTCCTTACTTTGAAACTTTGTTCCTAAGAATGGGCCAAACTAGTAGTTTAAAACAGTCCAGGATCTTTGTTGCCTATAACATTTAAGCTTTTGTGAATAAAAGGAAGAGTTCTGAAGAATTTTTTTTCAAATATAGAAAAAAAAGATATCAAGGAAGGTGAGGCAATTTTAAAATCCACCTTGTAGAACATATATCTTTCTGAGGCAGATCAGTATGTGCTGATACAGAATGAGGCCAAAGATGTACTAGGAAAAAATCCTTGCTCTACAACTGTACCTGTACTGGGATGCTAGATTAAAGCATTGCTGTATGCACAGAAAAAAAATCTAAAGTAATGTATAATAAATTCACATTTATTCTACCTAGGGAGGGTTAGGTTTACAAGACCACTATTACTTTTTTATCTTATGTATTTCTTATTTACATTTACAATTTTTACCAGAGTTTAGGATATTTTGTAATAAAAAAGTGGTCGTTTATATATTGGATAATTTGACCCCCTTTTTTTTTTTGCAATCTTAGGAATTTTACCCAGGGCCTTTGCACTGAGCTATATCCTCAGCCTTTATTTGGGGACAGGATCTTTTTAAGAGACTAATTTATCCAGGTTGAGATAAAACTTGTGATCTTGTTTCAGCCTCCTAGAATGCTCGGATTACAGGTGTGTGCCATTTTTGGGTTTTTAATAAACATACTTCTACCTATATATATACAGAGATTTACAAAAAAAAAAAAAGGCAGGAGACAGTTATATGGCAGCCTGCTAGGCTTACATTCCTATGGCTTCTTTCCTCTTTTGGAGCCAACTTCTATTTGCTCTTTCAAGGCATACAGGCAGTCCTGAGCTGACCATTTTTTGAACAAGAAAATGTTATTTGCATGCAAGATACATGTACAGAAATATTCATGTAAGTTCTCCCTGCATTCAATTCCTGACTCCAATGAACAGGATTACAACAATGTCAAATGAAGTGTTTTCTTGAATTTTAAAAGGGCTGTTAAGCTGGTCTGTGAAAGTAGGATGAATGACTTTTTACAAGTAAACAACATTACCAAGATTAGGAAACCTAAAAATTCTCATCAGTCATCCTCAGGGAGGGAGGCAATAAATTGCTGTATTTCATCAATTCTAAAACAACTTTATTGTAAGACATGGCATTATTTTATGTATCACTAAGAAAGGAAAAAACACTGCCAGTCTGACTAGGACCTGTCAACACTCAAAAGATGAACCCTATTTTCAGATGTAAATATGAAAAAAAGTCTATCTTGAAATGAATAAAATATGGTAACTCTGTAACTAAAAATCTGATATCTGACCCAACACATTACTTAAAGTGGAGCCCTTCAAACTGCTTCATTGAACCCTAAGTATATATGGAAGAATACATACACATTTTCAGTAGCACGCTTTGAGTTTATTGAACTACGTAAAAAAATAATAGGTCTGAAACAATCAGAACAGTAAAAGAATATGCAAAAGGGTATTTCTGTTTCTAGAAGGCTATACAAATATGCAAAAAGGAATAAGTTATTTTTTTGCTTGTGGCTTTTTTTCCCAAAAATTTTCCCCAAACTTCATTTCTAATGATACAAATGAGTAAGGACCAGTTTAACAAATCATTTTTATGTATATATTACATGCTTTGGAATACAGATAGAAAACGGTGTTCAAAAAAGTTGTTCAGAAACTTCTCTATTCACAATATGAACAAGTAACTTGTATAAAAGGGGACGGGGCCAGAAGCACCTTTCATGGAATTCTAAAGCAGTCAAGATGACAAAGACCAATCCGGAAGAAGGAAATAATTTGTTCTAAAAAAGAAAAAGAAAACAAAACCATAGCTCATCAGTTCTTCCAAGGAAAGTATGAGGTAGTGTTAGCCTCATAATCCAATCCACTGCAGCTTGGAGTCTTTTTAAAAATACTAATCTTGTTTTTGTCACTTGGTGACTCACAACTACTCGTGGAATCCAGACAATTATGTTGAATTTTCTAATGTTCACCATTTTAAGGCACACAATCCATTTACAATTATGTAGCTTTGTTTTGTTGTCGTTTGGGCCCCTTTTTGTACCACCTTAAGATACTTTTCCAAACTCATGATTGTGACAACTTTCCCCACCAACTCTGCCATTTCAAGTGAAACCAAGGTAGAGAGTGACCAGTCTGAGTAGCAGCTCATCATGCAAGTGGTGGAGAAAGAAAGCAGGAGCTCAGGGATAAGGTACCTGGGAATGGGAAAAGTACAAGCAGAGTTTGTCACTTATTTGTGGGCTGCTTCATTTTCCCCAATCTGCTGCCATAAAGTCATATTACGGGATGCTACAGCAAGAAGTCTGTCTAGAACCCATATTATGGTGCTTATGAAAAGCATCACTATAACTCCTCAAAACATTTACACTCATTCAAAACTTCCTGAAAATCTGACTTCTCTTCAAGTAATTTTCCAATACTGCCTAAATTGTCCAAGTCCATGTAGAAACAGCATGGTATTCTTCGTCAGCTCACAAATTCAAACTTCTTGTTGGTGAGCTACAGTTTAGGAGCTTCTGTCATGGTTTCCCTTCTGTCATCATTCTGAATTGTGCTCTGAAATCTGCCCTGCCCTTCTTTCCAAGGGGACCCCCTCCCCCCACATACACACACACACACACAAACACACTTTCACAGATTGGAGGTTTGCCTTTGACAATTTTTGTTCCGTTCAAAAGTGCTTGCTACAGATAAGGGCTTCAAACTGAGTCCTCTCTTGGCAGGGGTTTCACAGGGGGTCAGATCTTGGTGTCAGGTTAGTGCCTGGATTTTGAAAGGCACGTCCTCATTTAGGGGCTCTTGGGGCTTAGTGTGTGGTTCCTTTCTAGGGCAATGCGAGTCATTTCTGCAACCTTGGATGCCTTTAAGTTCCTAAAGCCAACAGCCTCCTGGGAAGACGAATACATTTTGCAAGGCACACCAGTGTGAGAATGCAGTGCCAGGTCCAGAAGTCCAACTGCAGTTCAGACTAATGTTCCAGGCTTTGAATCTTCATGCCAAAAGAGCCTCTGCTCACTACTCTCCAGGCCGTCCTCCAACTGGCTTCCATCTGCACTGCTGCCCAGGTGCCCGGTCTCTGTGTATGGCCTATTGAAGGGAAACAAAGAAGTCACTACTTGTATTCATTTTTGTTCCTACCATCCAAACACTACTCCATTCAAAGAAGTTAGTAAGAAACACTGTTAAGAAATTTTCCAAAACTTGAAATGAAGCAAAAGATAAGTGAATGTTCTTTCCATGTCATACTAGAACATTGTTTTACAGGCCTATAAAGGGATTATTTAATTCTCTAGGGAGCGGTACCGTTGTTTAACTTTAGGACCTAGAATGTATGAAGTTACATGTTAACCTGTAGTTTTTTGTTGGGAAGAAATACAAATAACTTCCATCTAGTAGAAAAGATTATGGGTTATAGTTTTATTGCTCTTGTGGGAAAGTAGCTGGTTTGGTATCTAATTTAATAATCTTATTCCAGCACTCTCGCTTTTGTTGCCCTGAATGCTCCTGGAACCAGCATAATCAATCTGCTAGTTTCCTAATTAATAAGTGAAAAAATCTTCAACACATGTTCATTTTAAAATTTGTTAGGTAGTCATTTTTTATAATTTTCAAGAAGTATATTTTGACAACTGTATTTTCTTCTTTGAATTAAAATCATATATTGCTTTTCTCAGGGACAAAGAAATACATTTTAAAGGCAGCAGGGGCTTCTAGGCACGTGTTTTACATCCCAAGGGCTTATGAATTAAGTATAAATTGGCACTGACCCAGAAAATTGTGTGACATTTAAAGATGATAGGCATATTTGGGTGGTATATTCAAATGGGTGCACCCTATTGTACAAACCACTCTGATAAGCAAAACTGCATTGTTGCAATATTAGGTTAAAATAGGTTAGAGAGTTAGTAGATTGCTGTTCTATTTTAAATTTCAAAGTCTTTTAGTAAAGATGATTAAAAAGCCTTGGAAGAAGAGCTTTGGAAATACATACTATGTAAACCCAGGTTTTTTAGTGTTTTCATTTAACATAAAAGTCAGATTTCATAACTTCCCATTATCAATCAGAGCAAGCAAAACTCCTGCTATGCAAGAAGCAACACGCAAATTTCAGGGACTGTACTTACTACAGCTGGCTACACTTAGCAAAAGAGAATTTAAAACTGATCTCATTTCTGGAGAGACAATCATTCTCCGGGACAGAAGCCCTTGATTTTGCCTAGTAATAGGTAGAATTGGGCAGGGAAAGGGAAAGGGAATGGAAAACAGAAGTGAAAGAAAAAGAGTTATTTGAAAACACAATTTGCACCAACACTACAGCCAAGAATTTGACTCCATTACACACTCAGCAGCATAAAAGATTTCAACATTTTTTTTTTAACATTTGGAAGTTCATGCCAATGACAAAAGAATACCTAATCATACTGGGATGAATTTTTTTGGTTGCTAAGAATTTGTAGCTTTCTGTAGTATTAAGCCCCAGATACCCTGGGGAAAGAATTTCTAAATCATACACACTTGATTTATTTATTTAAAAAAATGACACATTGCTAAGCATTCAAATCTTTGGCTAAAGGGAAAAAGGTAGTTTTTTTTAGCTATATCTTGAAACTTATTTTGTCTTTTATTTTGAAAATAATAATTTTATACAAATCATATTTTAGAGCAAATTTCTAAAGCTTTATGACTGATTATTCATAACATTTTCCTTGTTAATAAATTAAGCTAAATTGATCAGATTATAACAATTAAACAAAAGCTTAAAAAAGCAAATGAGTTTCAACAGGCACTCCCATACCTTTGTAGATGGGTGAGTAAATCTCTCTCTAGACAACAAGAGCTTGGGGCCAGGGATTTAGCTCAGTGGTGCTGCCACCTGCCTCACAAGCACAAGGTCTGGAGTTCAATTCCCAGTACCAACCCCCCCCCCCAAAATCAAGAGCTTTAAAAGTACACTTTTAAGACAGCAGAGTGGTACACACCTGTAATCCCAGCTACCTGGGGGCTAAAGTAGGAGGATCACAAGTTTGAGGCAACCCTGGACAACTTTACTGAGAACTTGTCTCAAAATAAAAAATAAAAATGGGCTGAGGATGTAGCTCAGTGGTAGAGCACTTGCCTAGTTGTGTTGTGAGCCCCTGGGTTTAATTCTGAGTATTGAACAAAAAAAAAAGTATACTTTTTAATTAACTCATTACCTCTTCTTTTGAAATGTATTCTAAGGAAATAATCTGGAATTCAGACAAATACTTTGCACAAAAATGCGGCATTACTGAAAATTAAAAAACAGGAAGACCTAAAAATCACCAATTTTTCAAAAACTGAGGTTCTTTTAAACAAAGATGGGATATTTATTAAGTAGAGTATAATACTGGCCATATAAAACAAGGTATAAAGAGTTTTTAAAAACATAGGAACATGCTTTTGTTGTGATGTTAAGTTTAAGAAAGGGGATATAGAATTATATATACAACATATGATGTCAAATTGTATTTATGAGACCATCATGACTAAGTTAAATGTGGACATGGAAAGATGAGGGAAATATGCCAAATGTTGGTAACTGCTATCTCTGGGAAGGTGGAATTATGGCTAAATTATTATTTTGTTCCTGTATTATTTTCTAAAATGAGCTCATATGTGCATACACACACACACATACACACACTCAAATAGCTGGTGACTTCCTATACATTATGTCCTCACTGTCCTAAGTCTTCCCTATCAAGCCATCTTGGGCTGCCTGAAACACAAACACATATGGAGACTTGGTAAAAAGAAATTTTTCTCTAAAATTGCTTAGCACTTCTTGAGCTCAATGAAAAAAGTGTTACAGGTATTAGAACTGTCTTATGCACCGAGTCAACAAAAAGGAAAGTCAGATTATAACAACATGAAAACAATTTGCATATGTAGTACACAGAGTGATGAGAACTGTACTGAAAAGATCCAGTTGAAATTTGAGGCCAGTCACTTTGGTTCTTGTTCCTAACTCACTTTCAAGCATTATTTACACAAGTCCAAGCCACCTGATGTCCTCTAAGTATATTTTCATAGAAAGTCTATTTTGAACACAATGCTTTGTTGAGTCAAGACAATTGGCTTAATATTTCAAGCCAAGAAAAACTCACTAAATGTGGAGAAAAACAAGGTGAAGGGATCTCATATTTCCAATTAGTTTGTAACCCTGCATGTCTCAATAAGGAAACACTAGTCTTTCCAATTCACCAGTATAGACTCCTTTATACATTACAGTCTGGGTAAGTCTCCTCTGCCTGCAGAAGTCTGATTTAAAGTAGTCAAAAGGCTCTACTTCTTGGCACTGTGGGTGTGGATTATATTTTATAAGAAAGTTAGAGGGAGAAAGGACATCTTCAAACTTCATTCCTCTTTTGCATGAAAGGTACTGAAAAACCATATAATTCAGTTTGTAAACATTTTTTTAAAACCATTTTAACACATTATTCTTGTGTGTTTCCTCTAATGTTTACAAAGGACTCCTTTTTAAACAAGACGGCTGGCTCTGTCTGTTGCTACTTAGTACACACAGGCTCAGACACAAAAGACAGCAAATGGCTGATATCAAGCTGACCAACTGTCCACATGGAACGCTGGTATGAACAGCTTTTCTGGAGCTGAGTTATTTTCCCTGAAAGACTCCAGAAGAGACTTAAAAAGACATTATCAGTAATACAGTTTCAAGTAATGTCTTAAAAAAACCCAGCAACAAACCTTTAGACTCAGAATTTAATGTACAAATTCCAAGAAAAAGATCAAATATGAACAAACTAGAAGTCAGCAAACTTTTTATTAAAGAGCTAGATATTTTGGCTTTGCTGGCCATATGCTGTCTGTGACAACTATTTAGCTCTGTCCACAGAGTGCAAAAACAGCCATCGATAATGTGTAAATGAATAAAGGTGGCTATTTTCCAACAAAACTTTATTTACAAAACAGGTAGCAGTTGAGTTTAGCCTGTACACTCTAGCCTATCAACCCCTGCGCTAGATTATTTCATGTTCATGAAGCCAGGTGAGACCCCTGAGTTCTGTTGAACAGGAGCAAGCTCCTGGAATGTGAGCCCTGCTTCTCACCTGCTTGGAGAGGGCAAAGCATTATAGACATTGCCATAGCAGCTGGTGTAAGGAGAATGTGCTGGAGTCTCATAGTCAGAGAGTCCTACTGTCACTTGGGTCCTCCAGTTCCCAGAAGCATTTGTAGAAGACACTAGAAATAAAAATTTAAAAGAGAGATAAATTAGTTCATAAATTACTCCAAGTGAAATCTGTTTATGTCATGTTGAAGTCATTATAGATCGTGTGCTGAGTAGAGATTAAGAGCCCAGACTTGGTTTTCTGTTTGTGGGCTGGTGCTGGGATTAAATCCAAGTCTTGCCTGTGCTAAACCCTACCACAGGGTTACATTTCCCACCAAGGCAGGACTGGGAATTCCAATTTGGTGACTTAATGGCCAAGTGGCCTTGAACAAATAGCTTCTTTTAAGCTTCACGTTTTTCGTCTGCAGAGTGAGGATGACAACACAAATATATTCTATGTAAGTATGAGACCAGAATTAAATGATATAATTATGAACATTTTTAGCACTGTGCCTAATACAGAGTGAACACTTAAGAAATGATAACCATTATTATTATTAAAAGGAATAAGGTTAATTAAAAGATAAAGTTGACAAGTAAAAATAATTTAAAACTAAAAGGAACAACAACAACAACAAAAACCCTCTCATATTAAGAGAATTTATGTACCCAGATCATGGTGGCTGAACATACAAAGCTTTAGGTATGGGGGATGATGAGTCTGAGTGTGTAGGAGGCCTCTGGAGGAAAAGCACCGCTTGGCTGACTTGCTGAGACTTGACTCTTCCTCAGCCAAAGGCAACACAGGGCACTTGCAAGATCAAGGTATACCTTTTTTGTCTTCAACAAAGATGGGGGGGCGGGGATGGTGACGACTGGTATTGGGAGGCACTCTGGTAGGAGAGACTTAGCTTCACAGAGGGGCAGAACAGGCACAAGACAAGGGCACAATTTGGGAGCAAAGCCAGATGAAGTCCTCATCACTGGGTGTTGGCTGTCCTCTCTAAAAACCGGTCCTGCTCCATGCCTGGGATGTACAAGGCAGCTGGCCACAATACCAACACTGACAAAACCAGCACTATGGTCCTTCCTGCTGGCCTCCACTTCCTGTTCCTGGCTACTGACCTACTGCTCTTCTTACACCCATAAAACATCTGCCATCACCAGAGTTCAAACATACTTTAAGACTCATCTGTAGCCCTTAGTGCCATATGGGTTTGACAGATGGAAGACTCTCACTCTGAGCTCTCAAGAATGTCCCAGATATCTAAGTGGAGGCTCTGAGGTTTGGTGGTCATGATGTTAGGGCTGGGATAGAAGCCTCACTCCATTACTCACTAGCTTTGGAGCTTGGGCAGGGTCAGTTAAACTCTCTAAGCCAGATCTGCTGAGGCTAAGAAATAGGAATAGTAACCCTAACAACAGCATCACCACATCATAGAACTGTTGCCTGCATCAAGTGCTGAAAATGTCATGTGGCACAGGAAGCTGCCACAACTGAGTCACCAAGAGAGCCTGTCTGGAAGGAACTACAAAAGCCTTAATTTGGCAAATGGATGGAAACATATCTCTCCAGGAGGAATATACACACCCACTGTAATGTATTTCTGCAGCTACAAAATGGAGACAGGAATGAGGAAAATTCCAGAGAGATTTCTGGAAGCACTGATTCCATCCAACTCCTTAAGAAGAGGAACTCTCGCTGGGTGTGGTGGCACATGCCTATAACCTCTGCACTCTGGGAGGCTGAGTCAGGAAGATCACAAGTTTGAGCCCAATTTGGGCAACTCGGCAATTTGAGACTCTGTCTCAAAATAAAAAAATAATAAAAGTGCTGGAGATGTAGCTCAGTGCAAAGGCCCTGGGTTTAATCCCCAGTACCAGAAAAAAAGCAGCAGCAGTTCTAAGTTTGTGGAACAAAACCCTGGTAGTGTCAGCAAGCTCACACCAGGTCTTAACCAGGAAGTATCAGTTCTCACCCATACCCCAGACACTAGGCTGAGGTTCCCGAGAGACATCTACACCTCCACAGGCATTGTCCTGCCCTGACGATTGTCTATAACATCTCTACCCTCCTATTTGCCTTTGTCCTTGTAGTGCTCTGCCCAGGCTTGGTGTGTGGTAGTTTTTCAGGCAACACTCTGAATTTTAGGAGGGAGAAAGCCTTCCTCTAGATCAGAGCCACAAATAACAAGAAATAACAGGAGCCCTTTTATGTGTTCAATGTGATCATACATGGAATAGCCCTAGCGGAAGTCCAAAGTCTGCACAAACAAGAAAGAAGTTGAACCCAAATAGAAATCTCCATGGAAATGCCTCTTGTCAACAAACTTGTGAAACGTTTATAGGTACAGCTCAGGATGATTGTTAAATGGTGGCTTGGGAATCCCCACACTATGTCTCACTGAAGTGTCAAGTTTAAGGGAGGCAGCAGAACTCATGATCTCAGGTTTTTATGTAGTTGGAGTTTTCATTCATTTCTTAAGAGTTTTAAAACTTGCTTAGTTTTCACACATTCCACTGGCTTGTGACAAGACCCTGAGCTCATGGAGGCCAGGAACTGCTCTAACACTGAATCCTCAGCCTCTTGGGTGCCTGCTCACTAGCTGAATTTGTGAACCCGCAAGCAGACTCCTCTCTAGCACCCATTTTCCATTAAAGCACTGAGCACAGGTAGGGTGTGCAGTGTATAGTCCACAAATGTCAGTGGAGGTAGCAGCCCAAGTCAATGCAAAGGAGATAAGGGAACAACTCTTCTAATAAAAATATCTCCCAAAAAAATCCTTATATCAACCATAAAGTAAAATTTACATGAATACTGAATTAAAATATGCAATGTACTTAGAACAGTGATTAATAAATACCAATTCTCATCAAATTATGATAAACCTTATGTAGGTTCCTGAGCATTCAAAAGAGCCTTTAGACTGACTGAATCTTTATGGTGACTGGGATGGATTTATGTATAATTTTAATGTTCTCTTACCTAAGGGGTTTACTGAAGTCTTTTAGAATATCAGACAGACCTCAATGATAAGCACATTTAAGAGATGTAGCTATCAATGTAAGACTTAGAAGGACAAAGCAGAGGAAAGCCTACAAACAGAGCAACATATATAGTAGGTGCTCAGTAAATATTTTTTACACTTGAATCTACACTTTGCTTCATCAGACTCATGTGCCCTGTGTTTCCGGAGAAAAAATTTGGAGAAAATTTTTCAAGTGGGCAATTCTTACTGTGGTCCAACTAAATGGCTACCGCTCTCCTAGCCTTGGGCCTGAGTTTCATGATCCTGGAGAGAAGTGGATTGGGTGGGTGGCTGAGGTAAAGTAACTCCAGATGTCATGTGCTTTCACAACTGCCTTACCTGAAGAGTAGGAGGACGCTCGGCTGCTTGGAGAACAGGGGACCTGCAACCCAGCAAACCCCAGGCTTCTCTGGGATCCTCTGTCAGAGTCAAAGCTTGTCTGGGGGCTGTGCCCCTGATCTTTCTGCCCAGAGGCCCGCTGATACCAGCCACGCAGGTGCTCTGCAACTAAGGCCTTGTGGATATTTTTGGTGATGTGCTCAGATTTCACAGCAGCCTTCCTGGGCAGCCGTAGAGTTGCATACGGGTTATGAGGTACGCGGTCCACCTCATCTTCATGGAAGGATCTGCTATAGTCCCTTGGGCAGTCGTATCCATAGTGGGCTGAGGATCGGTAGGAAGGATTGACACTGTACTGTCCCTCAGTGTCATTCTCATAGACGTAGCCACCGCTGTAATACAGGTCACACTCTGCATATGGCGCATACCCAGAGATATAGTAACTATAAGAGGGTGGCTCCTGACTCTTTGGGTAGACCCCATTCCTCACACTCTCCTTCTGTGCCAGGTTGGGCATGCTTCCTGAATTGGAAGCAGCAACATTCTGTTTCCTTGACCTTCTCCGACCCCTGGCACGTGTGTCCAGAGTCTGGGTGGTGTAATAGGGTCCAGCCGCGGCAGCAGGTGTCACATAGTAATACTCCGTGCTTGACTGGCTAGTGTAGGAAGACCCATCATCTAGGATCTCGGTGCTGCTGCTTCTTTGGGATTTGGACAGGGAGAAAAATGGTTTCTCATCCATCTCGGAGAGCAGGTGGGACTGAGACTCGAGGCTCCCACTCCGCTGGCGGCAGTGCTGAGATGCAGATTCAGGTCTGCGAGAGGACAAAGGCAAATGTGTACATGAAAAGAGGGAAAGGAGGACCCTGAGACAGAGAAAGAACACCATGTCGAATGATTTCATGGCTGCTAAATTGCAAGAGAATTTCTTGAAGTTTCCAAGGCTGACAGTGCAAGAGAATCCCTAGGTCCAAATAACATGCTAGAGGCCTCTAAGTTCATTACCACAGTCAAAATGAGAAAGAACTAAATGCTCTCAGGCATGCAAACCAATCATTTCTCGAGGGCAGGGAAGATATAAATTAGTTTCACACAGCCTGCCTCAAAGGGTGAGAATACCAGCTGTCATGTCTTTGGAGGCTCTTCTCTTTCAACAGAATATTAAGGTAAATTAGGCTGAGTGGAGGTAGCACTGCATGATGGAGTGGAGTGTGGACCTTGGAGCTAGAGATATCTCCATGAATCAGGGCTCTGGCATTTTCCAGGTTTCTGATCTGGGGCAAGATTTCTCGTTCAAGAGATGCAAATGGAAACAATGCTGAGATTCCACTTCATTCCAGAAAGAATGGCTGCTATCATGAAATCAACCAATAACAAATGCTGGCGGGGCTGTGGGGAAAGAGGAACCCTGCTCCACTGCTGGTGGGAGTGTAGACTGGTGCAACCACTGTGAAAATCAGTATGGAGATACCTCAAAGAACTAGGACTGCAAGTCTCATTTGACCCCGCTATTCCACTGCTGGGGACCTTCCCCAAAGAATTAAAAGAATCATACCACAGTGATATATGTGCACCCATGTTCATAGCAGCGCAGTTTGTAATAGCTGAAACTTGGAAACAGCCCAAATGCCCATCAACTGGAGACTGGATAAAGAAAATGTGGTTTTTTTATAAAATGGAGTACTACTCAGCCATAAAAAATGAGAAATGAGAGACATTTATAGCTAAGTGGATGCACATTGAGGCAATACTCTTAAGTGAAATAAATAGGACACACATGTATAAATACCGAATAGTTTCTCTGGTGTGAGAAACTGAAAGTGTAAATAAGAACTGAATGTATAATAGGTAATGTGAAATAGGAAGAAAAGGGGCAAAGGGGAAGGAAGTGGGAGGGCTAGGGAAAAGGATAGAAGGGAATGGGATTAATATGAGAAAATGGAAAAATAGGAACAAAATCTTTGTAAATAGGGAGGACTGGAGGGGTTGAAGGGAGGGCTGGGCAAGGGTGAAAAATAAGAACCAAGGGAGACTATGTAAAGGTGCAAATTTCCAATGAGGAATGTCATTATATTGTATACCTAAAATGTACCAATGATTAGAATGAATAATCGATAATGCAAAAAAGGAAGAAAAGGTCCAAAGGGGTAGGGGTAGTGGGAGGGGCAGGGGAAAGGAAAGAAGGAAAAGGAAAAATGATGAGAAATGGAAAAAATGGAAATAAATCTTTGTAAATAGGGAAGGGTGGAGGGTGTGAAGGGAAGGCTAGGAATGGGGAAAAAATAAGAACCAAGATGCATTATATAAAGGTACAATTCCCAATGAGAAATGTAATTGTGTTGTATACCTACAATGTACCAATAAAAGAATTTAATACAAAAAAAAAAAAAGATTTCTCGTTCATTTGTTCATTCATTCATTCATTCATTCAGTGGTATTGGTGATTAGGCCTTGGCACAGGGCTACATCCCCAGCCCTTTATTTATTTATTATTTGAGACAGGGTCTTGCTAAGTGGCTAATGTGCCCTGACTAGGATAGAACCTGCAATTTTCCTGCCCTAGCCTCCCAGGGTGGTGGAATTACAGGTGTGTATCACCATGACCATTTTGGGTTTTTTTGAGAGGATCTCACCATATAGTCCATGGTTGCCTTGAACTTGATATTTAGTCCAGGCTGATGTCAAATTTGTAAGCCTCCTGCCTCAGCCTCCCAAGTGCTGGGATTATAGGTGTGAGTTACCATGCCTAATTTAAGGCAAGATATCCAACCTCTCTGAATCTTGCTTCCTTCTTTGTAAATGAGACAAAAATAGTACATACCTAATGACCACTTCACAATAGGTTCGTTATGGGGACCAAATAGCATAGCATGTATAAAACATTTAGCACAGCACTCAGTAAACACATAAAAGATCGCTGTTCTTATTCTCTTCATCCTCACCATTTAATCATGAGTAGTAGTATTGAGTTGGGGAAATTACTAACAATCCAATGTACACCTAGACAAATGTATCTTTTCTTTGCTGATCTATTTAAAACTGTACATAAGCAGAAATGTGTAAGAATAAACAGGGCCCGGCTACAGAAGTCACTTAGAATGACAAACAAAACAAAACAAAGCAAGAGAAATGTTCACGGGTGAAATCAAGGGAGCCAAAGCAGAAGGTGGGAAGCTCTTACTCCAAGTGGCTGCTGCTGTAGGCGTTGCGGGTGAGGACTGGTGTGGTGGGCACGCTCCGGCCACCTTGGGGCCGCCTCTCCAGGGTTTTGTAAGGACTGCTGTGTGTTGACAACATTTCTCTGTGATGATTAAAAAAAAAAAAGAATTCAAGAAACAGTAAGTCTCCCAACACATCTGGGAACCTTGTCATCAGCCTATAAGAAGCTTACTGGAAGCTGACAGAAAGGGCGTGTAAAGAGAAAGATGCGAAAGGGCTCTCCGTGGGTTCATATCTTGCTGGGTTCTAGATGAGTTTTAGAGGAAGCACCTATAGTGTGACTCTCTGGGTCATAAATATATAGGAAAAAGTGAAAGACTTCTACAAAATAGTGAACTGAATAAAATATTGTAGGCTGAAAGCAACTAGAGTAGGGGCCAGAAAATCATTTAAAAAAAATACTCTAATAGTAAATATTTTTGCCTTTGAGGGTCAGATGGTTACTGTTGCTATTTACTCTGTCCTTGTCATAGTACAAAAGCAGCCATAGTAATATGTAAGTGAATGTAAGTGGCTACATTCTAATAAAACTTTATTCATGGGTACCAAAATGTCAATTTCATGTAAGTTTTACATGTAATCAATATTATGGCTGTTGGGCTGGGGATTTAGCTCAGTGGTGCCACACCTGCCTTGCAAAGCACAAGGCTCTGAGTTCGATCGTTGGTACCACACACACATACACAAATTATAGCTATTGATTCCTCCTCACCAACTATTTAAAAATATAAAAACCAGTCTTAGGTCATGGATTGTCCAAAAACTGGTGGCAAGATGGGTCTGGTCCCTGGACTGCTGTCTGGTAGTCTCTGGACTAGCAACATCCTTAAATCCTTTTGTCCATTTTCCAGCACAATGAAAAGGAAAATAAAACTTAAGGTTAATCTTTAAAAATTAAAGTAACTTTCTAAGGGACTAAGGGGCTAGCTTATGCTTAGCAAACAGGAGGCCTGAGTTCCCTCCCCAGCACAATGTCTCATTACTTGTAATAAGTAATTTTACTTATTACAAAGATGAGTCAAATTTATTACAGAAAATTTCAAAAATACAAATAAAAATTTAGGTGCCCATAACCTGATACCTCAGATATAACATTAAATGTTTTTGTATATTTTTATAAGCATATATAGTGACAAACATCTATAGATTTTTTTGGGGGGTGGTACTGGGGATCAAACTCAGGACCTTGCGCTTGTGAGGCAGGTGGAGTGCCATTGAGCTAAATCCCCGGCCCCCTCATCTATAGATTTTTAATAATAAAAACTGAGATCTTACTGCATGTATATTCCCTATCAATACTTTCTTGTAAAATGTGTATCTAATGTTTCATATTGCCTAATATTTGCCTGTAGTGTCATTTTAATGACTACACATCGTACCACTGAATGATTTTTAACCATAATTTAGTTGAGCATTTAGGTTGTTTTTGATTTGTCCCAAATGTGAACAAGGCTGTGATGGGCATCCTGAGGTTGAGTAATCAACTCAACAGTAAAGACTCCTATGAATGAAACTGCTGGATCAAAGAGTAAATCCATCTTAAGCTACTGGAGAAGTGTGTATAACCATTTTTAAGATAATGATTCCCATTTATGATTTTTCCTTTTCCTGAAACAGATTTGCTTGCCCTAATATAATAAACATGCTCATCAGGTGCTCTCTGATAGGACTTCCTGCCATGATCGAAATGTCCCACTTCTGTGTTGCCCAGCATGACAGCCATGAGTAACATGGGGCTCTTGAGCACTTGATAAGTGGCTAGCACAACTGGGGAACTGAATTTTAAACTGAATTGACTTAATTAGATTGAATAGCACAGTGTTAGTCCCTCGGAGCTCCACTGTTTCAGGCAAAAGTTCCTAAGTGCTAATTCCTAAACCAGGCTTGGTAACGTGAGAAAGTTTTCACTGGTCTTTGCCAAATTAGAAATATAAAATTATATGATATATTTTCATAAGTCAAAATTTATTTTATTTGAGTGATCTTCTTTTATTTTGAGATTAATTTATCAGCTGAAATGCTAACATGTTGCCTAAACTCCCATCAGGACCTTTGGAATCCACCTTGGTGTAAATGTGAACTCCTATATTTAGTAGATGATGAACCCAAAGAAGTTTTTCATGGTTTTTGGTCCTCAGTGTATTCATAGTAAGGACAGAAGGAATAATTATCAGAATTGTGGTAAGAATTAAATTTGTTAATACATATAAAAACATTTCCAATAGCATCTGGCACATAGTAAGTGGTCAGTAGATGTGAATTTCTTTCATTATTATGACAGTGATGCCAATGGGTATATTTTTGATACTTAAATATCATTTATTTCATTGATTCATGGTATTATTGGTTTGAACATTTTACCTTGGCAAAATAAACAGGTCTCATCTTGTGCCCTAATTTTAAAAAAATTAGTAGAAATCCATGCAACCAAATTCTGAGAATCATACTGGGTTTTTTTTGGTTATGGGGATCGAACTCAGGATATTTTTTTTTTTCTGGTACTGCGGATCAAACTCAGGACCTTGCACTTGTGAGGCAGGCGCCGGAACCACTGAGCTAAATCCCTGGCAGTTTGTTATTTTTTTAAACCTAATCACACTGTCCAGTTAATATTTACCTAAGTCATTTGAGGGGAGAAAAAAATTGTGTTATCTATTTTACGCACTAAAAAGTAAATGTATTTGCAGACTCAGAAGTCAATCTTATTATTAGTTTAGCAAAGCAGTGTTTAATGATGGTTTCCATAGACCAAAGGTTATGAGATTGAATTCTGGACACCACATCTGACATAGTTTGGATCTTGAATGTCCCTCAAGCCCCACATGTTAAGAGGCAGGGTCTCTAAACTGGCACTACTGGGAGGTGGTGGAACCTTCAGGAGGAGTCTGGTAGGAGGAAGTTAGGCCACGGGGAACACACTCTTGAAGGGAAGACTGGGGTCCTGGCCTTTTCCTCTCATTTTACTTCCCAGCCATTACATGCCCTCGTTGTGATGTTCTGCCTTGTCACAGGCCTAAAGGTGACAGTGCCAACAGACCATGGACTAAAACTGAAAAATCTGTAACTGAGCCAAAATAAACATTTCTTCCTTATAAATTATTTTAGGTATTTTGGTATAGTATTGCAAAACTGGATAACACAATACCCAAATCCAGATGATAATAATGTCCCTATAACCAAATTTAAATCAAATAGACTTTAAAATCAAGGAAAGAGCCAAAGACTTTAAAAAGTATTTTCAAATGTTTTAAAAATATTTCTATTTGCTCTCAACAACAAATCTCTGGGTCAATTTCTATGCCTCAGTTTTACAAAAGAATATCTTTTGAAAGAATAAAAACATGTCATCATTTTGAGGGAAGATTTCCTCGCTGTGAGGCATTCACCTTATTAAGATGCTGCTCACCTGGACTGCCTGGTATCCCCAAGCTGTTCACTGATGGATGACTTTCTGAAATGGATTCGCTCAATACCGAGAGATTTGGGGGGAAGAATTCTTGGAGAATGGGGTACTGAACTTGGTCGCTGCCCAGCAGGACTGAAGGCATCATTGGCTAAAATAAGTAAATGAATAGATGGATAAACAGGGGTAAATAAATAAGTAAATTAATACCTTGCCAATATCTCAAAAAAGAAATTGGAAGATCTGACAAACAATGTGTTCTTCCGAAGACAATGTTTTCAGACATAACTTGTCAGAAATTAATTTTTATATTTTATACACTAGATAAAGACATGAATACTCTCCCAGGGTTGGAAGAAACTTTTGTCAATTCAATAGTAAGGAACTCACTAGGACAGAACAGGTGACACCATCTTTTAAAGTGTTTATTAAAGAAAATCCTCAGAGGGCAAAAGGCCAAGAGCGAATAGGCAGACTATTTCTGTCCACTTGTAAAGTTCTTAGACTTGTGATCTACAGGCTCATCATGCCACCAGAAGTGATGAAACTGATTTATGCTGCATCACTGCAGACTTCTTAGGTCTACCACCGACATTTGCATTTTCAAAGAGCAATGGCAAGCACGACCAGGCCTTAGCTCAAAGGAAGAATTCTAAAATGGCAGAATTTTATGTACCATAAAATTCAGGGGAAGATAAAGAATGGAGGGTGGCAGCTTCCTGGAATTCTTTAAATCATATCAGATAGTTTACCAACTCAGCTGAGTAAGCATCAAGGACTACAAGGAAATACTGACTCACTTGGTATGAAACCCAATCCAACATGAAATGGAACCCACCTGTATGAAATGACAAATGACATGTAACCCAGCTTATAAAATGTGACCTCTTAAGGAAAATAAAATAAATTTCCACCTCTCCTGAAAACAGTGATAATCAAAGTCTACAGAACAGTTTCTAGGTTCTGATACTGGACTCCAAATACGTAAAATATCATCACCAAGAAAAGTTAGGTGAAGGATTCTGTGTTATTAGTACAATTCTCTGTGAGTTTATAATTACTTTAAGATTTTTTTTTTTAAAAACCAGGCATGATGGCATATGCCAGTAACCCCCATGCTCTGGGAGTCTGAGACAAGAGGACCACAAGTTTAAGCCTCGTCTGAGCAACTTAGTGAGTACCTGTTTCAAATAAAAAAAAAAAAGGTCTGCAGATTCAGCTCAGTGAGAAAGCCCAATGCCCAGGACCGCAAAACAAAAAACAAACAAAAATAATTACAGGGCTTTAAAATCCTCACTGAGAGACTTACTTATGCTGTGGTTTTCTGATTCCCTGAAGTAATGTGATTTGGATGGAGTTAAAGTGAGTAAATGGTAAACTATATATCTCCTTTCCTAAACATTTTACATAAGTTAGTTTATTCCGCTTTTCCCAAAAGAAAAACAAGTAGGCTGTACTTAAAGTATTATCTTAGTATTTCAGAACACTCAAAATTTTTAAATCAAGAAAGAAGTTTCCACTTACGATCATCATAGGCAGTGTCAGACAAGGAGCTACTCTCTGATGGGATGATGTCTTCTGTGAATAAAAATAACTGCTTTAGTATAATTGTGCATTTACATAATTACAGTGAGTTCAATGAAGCAATTTTTGATGAAGTACATTTTATTTTCATTTAGATAAATATAACTAATTACAGTACATTAAGAATAATAAACTGTTGTAAGGGTTGACTCATTTACCACTGCAGATAGAAATGTCTTACGCACTGCACACACACAACAGTAGATTACGGTGGTCCCTCAATATCTTTGGGAGATTGGTTCCAGCACCCCTCCAAGGATGTCCAAGTACCTTATATAAAATAGCACTGTATTTGCAGATTCCTGCACACCTTAAATATTTCTAGATTACTTATAACATCCAATACTATGTAAATAGTGTCTAACTAGTTGTTACACTGGTTGTTTAGGGACTAATGAGAAAAAAAGGTCTGATGAGGCAAGTTTTTTTTTTCCCAATATTTTCAACCTTAGGTTGGTTAAATCTGCAGATGTGGAACGCGAAGATAACAAGGACTGACTATTCTTTAAATGGAAGAGACAGCCTAGGAATTTTGATTCTAAACTAGTTTGTACTGTTCCCTCCACATAGAAAGAAAACTTTGCCCTCTATATTTAGTGCTTACAGCCAACAAACTGGAAACGCCATTCTTGTCATAAATGCAAAATGTTACCTGAAACCCATTTGGATCCTCGTTTGAGAATCAACTGTGAGTACACTTTATTTTTGATCCCCCCCGCACCCTGGGGGAAAAAGGCCTTAACTTAACAGCATGTTCACTTTGTGGTATCTGAGCCTTCTAGTGAGACCAGGCTTTCTCAGTAGTGGTACAACTGGCCCTTGGGAATAATTCCTTGTTCTAGGGAGGTGTCTTATGCATTATAGGACCAGCAGTAATCCCACCCTTGATTTTTACAACCCAAAATGTCTGCAAATATTGTTAAATATTTCTGGAGAACAAAACTGCCCCTAGTTGAGAACTACTGAATAGGAAGATTTGGGTTTAAATATTGGTTTTATCCAGGCACTGTGGTGCACACCTATAGCCCCAGCTACTCAGGTGGCCAAAGCAGGAGGATTGCAAGTTCGAGTCCAGCCTGGGCAAATCAGTGACACCTTGACTCAAAATAAATAATAAAAAGGGCTGGAAATGTAACTCAATGGTAAAGTACTTGCCTAGCGTGTGCAAAGGCCTGGATGTGCAGATGGGGGGGACGGGACTTGTTTTTGCCATTTATTGGCTGTGAGACTTTGGGCAAATTACTTCACCTCTCTAAGCATCATCTGGCTCAGCTCTAAAACGGGGGTTACAACAGCACCTATCACAGAATCACTAAATGAAATAATGACATGAAGATCTTGGCCCAGCTGCTTGCACATGACAAATGCTCAGTGATTATTACCTGTACCCTCACTTTTGTGACCAACATTCATTGTTCCAGCTAGAAATGACATCCATAATGCTCAGAGTATTACTGGTACCTATTAAATCTTAATGTATTTAGTGAAAAGTGACATCTCAGATGTGTTGATAGGTTTTTGCAAATCATTCTGTACTCAGTGTTGAGGGTTTTTGGCCAAAGATTCTAGGCAAACATGACACCCCAGTGTAAGCTTCACAGCCATTATGAGGGGACTCTCTCCATCCAATCTCAAATGCTAATCTGTTTCGGGGCTGGGCGGACCACCTCTTAATTAGACACACAGTGGAGGCTGGAGGCGAGGTGCCATAGTAGTCAGCTGTTGGGCACACTTAAAAAAAATCTATCCAATATTTGCTCACACAGTGGCACCATCTGCTATCCAAATGTCAGTCACTGAAAAGGAGAGCACTAGAATCTTGCACAGTTTGAGGATGAATGAGCTATAACAAATCCGTGAATGTTAAGTGCACTGCTAATCACTCATCTCTACAGGCCAAGAATGTAACCATTGCCAAGGCCAGCTGGGTTGCACATTTAGAGCCAAAGCCACCCAAAATTCTCCAGCTGTAGTTGACTAACACTTGTGTGTCAATGTCTGTACATTTATTTTCCACAAGCCGTATCACTGAACTATAGATCCTATGCCCTAAACCTGAGTATATTCTAAACCCAGTTACCATATCTCATCAAATCTAAGATGTGTGATTATTTTATGTTGCAGTAGAAAAAGAAAAGTACTGCCAACCATGATTGTAACACACCATCCTGTATAAGAATTATCTCAATTTTACAAATGTTAAAATGTGAAGGAAAAAATGAAGTCTTAGGATCAAAGAAATATAATCATATTTTAATCAACAATGAAGGCTAAAAACCATGCTAATATTTAGGGAAGGCAAACTACACTTAATTTCTCCCTAAATGAGATTTCTTGGCTTCCTTTTTTCCTGAACATAAAAATTATGGTTAAATGATATTGAGAATCTGGAAAATACAGAGGGGTATTAAGTAAATTAAGTTACTTAAACTCGGTAGCTATTAGTGTTTTAAAATATTTCTCAAAGTTGGATTACACCATGGTTACAATGCTATATTTTGCCTTTCTGCAGTCCATGTTATATCATGATCATATATCCTCATCTTTAAATAGCCTGCTTAAATGACAGTAATTTTAACAGTTTATTCCTATCCACATGGAAGGATAAGTCCGTATTCTTCTTTATCTACACAGGGATAAACCTTAAGAAAATGCATGCTGTACTAAAAACCTTCACAAACTATTAGAGCAGGCTCAACTCTAGTGTTGTCAACAGTATTTTTGGCAATGACTTCAGCCCAGTTAAAGGTGAATCTCTTATTATGAACCATTATTGCTGTGAAAGTGCTTCCATCCTGAAAATTAAAGTAACCCAAGAGTATAGTATTACAATAGTAAAACTGACAATTAAATTTACATACTTATAAGACTGAAATTTCAAACTATTATTACCCTAAGAAACTTACTTTTCATCCTTTTCTTCCTTCTGTCTTTTGTCAAATGAGCAGGCTTAGAAATATTACATGCCACCATCGAGAGTATTGACAAAGGGATTCAAAATTTTTTAACTTTTTATCAACTTGGTAAAATACCTGTTGCTTTCTGGCTGGGTTTCTTTCCACATCGAATTCGGTATTCATTTATTGCGTTTTCAATCTCCTGGAGCTTTTTTACTGCATCCATGTAATCTTGCTTTCGTTTTTTCTTCACAGTTTTGCAAAGGTCTGGCTCACTGGCAAGTTTCTTTGCAGCTTCAACCAGCTTTTGCTGTATTAGAAAATTGCTCTCCAGTTCTTGTAAAGCCGGATCCTGTATTTACACAATGATATTGTTTTACTTTTACGGACACAAGTACAGTCACTCTCTCAAGTACTGAATAACAAAATTTCTTGTGTATTCTTGAATCAGATGTTTTTTGAGAATAAAGTCTTTCTAAATTCTAATGCAGAGATATCCCAAACACTTTTTAGGAAGACAAGATACTCCTTATCCACCTGGAACTTCTCATTACCCCAGTCTTTTCCCTTGTTAAGGAAGGAAATGACCTTTCATCCATGCAGTTGGCTGGCTACAGATCATAGTTTAAAGGGAGAGATTCTCAAGACTCATGGGTACAGAACATTATATCAATAAGCACAGCATTAGAAGGATAAATGTGGGTTTGATTCTTTCTGGTGGTTCACAGTTACATGACTCTGCATATACTACTTAATTTTTTCATGCTACACTTTTTTCATTTGTAAAAGGAAGATAGCAACTACCTTATAACAGGTGCTGAAGATGACATGTGATTACTCATGTGCTTTGCTTAGCTCACAGCTAGGTACACAGGTGAGCACTCAACATAACAAAGCCCTCTATATTACTGGCAGACACATATTGTTTTCTAAAGCCAAGATAGTATAGCATTTCTACAAGAACCATGTGTAGACTTTCTTTGGCTGATTGGCTGTCAAAATTTTTAACTAAATTATACTAAATGGTGCACATGTATTATTGCATTTAATACTCATCACATCCTTTGCAGGGAAATTACACTCTTATTTCCATTTTGTAGATGGAGAAACTGAAACCTCAAAAATGAGACTTCACAGATTAAGCTATTTGCAAAAGGCTACTGAGTTATAAGTAAAGGAATTAGGCTGATGTTCTTAATTCTTATAATACTATTTCTCAGTTTATAAACATTTAGGGTTCATTTAATGCTTTTTGTGGTTTGAGGGTAAAATTTATGTCTTGTGGTTCAAAGAAAGGCTCAGAGCTGGCGCTCATACCTCCTCGCTTGGCAGCAAGTTGTCGTCTAACTTGAATGCGGTCCCCACACGCCTCCTGACCTGAGGAGGCTTCTCGCCTATGTTCAGCGGATATTCCTTTGGCATTTTGCCTGTGAGCTCCTGTAAAACAGGACAGGGTCAGGAGCTTGTAACTGACACAGGCCACATCTATCTGACACAAGCTGAAGAGCCCCAGAAGCGAGGACACTCACAGCCTCGCGCAAACAGATCTTCTTCAGCTCCTCAACTTTTTTAAGGAGTTTTTCTTGCAGTATTTTCTCCTTCTTCTTGAGCTCTAGGATTTTCTCCCGCTTTTGCTCTTCACTGACTTCTGAGTCTTGAGAACCTGTGGTGGGGAGGGGTGGGAGGTTTACACAAAGCATGTTTCCTTCCTTTGGGAAGGACAAAGGATTGTGAAACCAAACTTGCTATTAAATGCTAGTTTACTTCTTTTTTCCTTGTTTCTGAAATAATAAAAGGAAGCTAGAGAACATTTTTTCATGCTTCTGGGCATCAAATAGAGGCTGGTAGGAAAATGAACCTTCTTGTGCATTTTGGCTCGGCCACATTGGAAGTGGGGATAAAACACTTCACCCAAGGAAAAAATGTCCTTTTTGTAGGCAGGAGGGAAAGTATGATGCTCCCTGAGATAGTCATTTCAAATGTTCCTTGGGTAGGTAAGCCAGCAAGGCAAAGGAATGTTCTACAAAAAGGAAGCTAGTACTACAGCTTTGCAAAGCAACAGTGAGATTTAGATGGGACAAATTATGAAAGTTCTCACAAATTTTAAATTTCTAGAAGGGCTGAGGGGTAGTAATTATATTTTGGGGGTAAGTCATGTAATCATCTTTGTATAGCATTTCATATCATACAGATAGTCAGACTGATGAAAAACTACTCACAGAAGATGGTGACAAGATTTAAGGGTAGAAAATGTCCTTCCAAGTCATCCTTAGGGACTCCCTCCTTCTACATCTAATGTTGCTTAGATATCCTGACTATTTATAACTTTATATCTTTAATATTGTATTCAAAACTGTTGCATACAGTAGGTTTTGATATACTTTTTATTCCCAAAATAAGGAGTTAAAATATATATTTAAAATGACATGATAAAAAAGATACGGCTTGCACTTTCTCTAATGCTATGATGTTACCTGAAGATATTAAGCTGCCATTGCTGGCCATGATGAAATGACTTTTGGCCTCCAGTGTCACCAGTTTAGATGCCCTTTGCATTCCTGTCTCTGTTAGATCCATGGCAATATCATCTAAACTCCTGGCTGAAGGAATTTTTGCCTATGATGCAAAAATATCGAAATGGAATCAGTGCAATTAAATACATTTTACATTAATGACATGATTAATATTCAACTGGCACTCCAGGAAAAAAAAAATGAGACTTAAACTTTGTATCTAAGATGTTTTCATAATTATCCAAAACTCTCATGGCATGATTCAGTTCCTAACTTTAAAATGTCACCAACGTACATACATATGCATGCCAATCTTATAATTTTAAATCAACTATATACATATTGCCTATTTTTTAAATGCATGAAAAAGTAAAGCAGTTGCTAGTAAAGTTTTTTTTAAAAACCCTCAAAAACAAAAATCCACATACTTGCATGTTTTCTGAAACAGCTTATCTTCTTAAATAAAGCAAAAGCAGGACTGGAGTTAGTTGGAGTAGAAATCCTCCCAGTGACTTACTTTGCTCTGCTTCCGGTCCAGGTAAAACTGGTGCTGGCTAATGGCCATTACCCAGATGGACTTGATGAGAGAAGAGTTTGCATACCAGGTCTGCACAAAGAGGCCGCTTTGCCCAAAGGTTCTCCTGGACACTGAAATCCTGAAAGATTATGGGAAACACTCAAATTACTCACCTCTTGCCCAGCCCCACACAAAATGTACCCATGAGCAATGTGGTAACAAAGCACCTTCTTTCTGTCTTTCTGTTATACAGGCTTAGGCTGACTGGGGCTGAGTTTCTGATTTTATTCGTTTATGATGAAACTACTGAGACCTACGCAATCTCTTTTTGTATAGCTAGCACACTGAAAAACACTACACATGCACTGAAAAGCAGATAAGGGATTTGTCAAACGAAAAGCTGTATAAAAACATTCATTAGTTAGAAACTATAGAGGTCGGAGACCACCTTAAGCAGTAGAAAATAAAGGCCATGTTTTAAAAATGGAGAGAGCAGAACCTGTGGCATGAGCATCCGCCTCAAGGTAAAGAAAGAGCATTTCAGGTCTGGGTAGATGTGGCCTGCGCTGACATTAGCAAGGATGAACACAATGATAGAGCTGAAAAGACACAAACCCACAACTGGACCAGAAGGTGGGGGAGCAAGAAAAAGCAAAAGAGCATGGGAGTGGGAGAGAGAGAGAGGGGCAGAAAGGGAAGGAGAAGGATGGGGGATGGAGGCAGACAGACACTGTGCGGTGTGTGCAAGCACGTGTGTGTGTGTGTGTGTGTGTGTGTGTAATCCTCTGGCTGGGTCATCTTTTGTCACAGCTGTTTCCTCCCATTAGTCTGCCTGTCAAACATCCATAAACATTATCTGGGGACAGAAAAATAACCCCTAGGGACTGATTGAGTTCTTTTAAGACCTTGGAGAACCTACATCCTGACCTGGAGTCATGTTGATGACCTGGCAACTGTTTTTTTTGTCTTTTTAAATGACCAGAAACACCAAAATTAAAACTGAGCAAAGGAGGCCACTGTGGTGGTGCAGGCCTATAATCCCAGCACTCTGGGAGGGTAAGGCAGGGGGGTTGCAAGTTCAAGGCCAGTTTGGACAACTTAGACCCTGTCTCATAGAAGGGGTGAAGTGGGGGTGTTGTTCAGTGTGAAGGCCCTGGGTTCCATCCCCAGTCCAGGAAAAAAAGAAAAGAAAAAAACAAGAAAACAAAAAGAGTAAAGGATCTGAATAGATACTTCTCTAAAGAAGTTATAGCAATGGCCAACAAGCCCATGAAAAGAAGCTTTGTCATCATTAGTCTTGAAGGAAACGCAGATCAAAAAACCAGGAGGAACCAACTTTACACCATTAGGATGGATATAAAACATGCATGAATACATACACACAAACAGCAAGTGTTAAGTGTGGATGTGGAGAACTTAGAACCATGTATGTTGCTGGTGGAAATGCACCCTAGTGCTTTGGAAAAGTCTGACAGTTCCCTTAAAAGTTAAAGACAGCTCCCATTTGGCTCTGAAATTCTACTCCTAAGTATGGGACAGACCCATGAGAAATGAGAGCATATATTCATACAAAAACCCATATACAAATGTTCATAGCAGTATTATTCATAAAGTGACTGGGACCATGCAAAAATCTCTGATCCTTACCTTCGTGGATCGTGAACTTCAACAGCAAATTTTTTCTCACGAAAATATAAATTCTCCAGCTGCTTCCATTGGAATAACTAAAATATTAAAGAAATGAGAAAACCACATAGCTTTAATGACTCATTTCTACTCAGTCAGCTTAATAATCAAATGATTTTAAGTTCCCATGAAGGGTAAGATTAAGCACAAAACACGATTCATCTTTTTATAAATCAACTACAACCTGAAACCATTTTATTCCTTCTTCTGACAGTAATCTTTAACAACTAAACACCAATAAATCTTTCTTTAACAGTAAGACCAAACATCTGCGAGGGAACACGCATATAGTGTTTCCTCTGACTCAACTATATAATAAGGAAATCTGCATAGATTCCAGTAAGCATAAGCATTCTGCTGAAAGATGTTGATTTTGTATTTAAATGAAAGATACTGAAAAGGATGTTGCAGTAAGACCAGAGATTAAATTTCAAACGAATGCAAAGTGAAAGTAAAAGAGAACCCCCACGCAGAGGCAGAGGTGAATATCTGAGACAGCGGTTTCTCACCTAGCAAAGTTCCCCTAAATATCACAGAAGTCAAGCTCCAGGAATGGGGGTGCAGGAGGGGATGGGGTAAATGCTTGAGCTGCCCTCTTGGTTTCTAAGCTAAAGCCTCCAGTTTGCGTAAAGAGATCCTGACCTCTGTATTCCCACTGCTGATATCCTGGTGCTGGACTCAATGTGGATTGTCACTTGGTTGGGGGAAACAAACTTAACCAGAAACATGCATTTGACAGGCAAATAATTTGGTAAAAAGAAGCTTAGTCACAGAACTGAGTATGCCTTGCTGTGTTTTCAGGGCTTGTTCCCAATCCTCGTACTACCCTGCACTAGCCTGAGGTTTACAAAGCTCTCAGTGTGGACTTTGCAGTCAGTGTCTCTTCTGTGTCCCCAGTCTTAACGATTAGGGAAATATGTACCAGCCCAGCAATTTCATTTCATTATTAAGTCTCTGGCCAGATTTTGAAATTATGTTCAAAGAATCCTAAAAGAACACTTTTAAATCGCTTAAATAATAAGAATTTTTCTGCAGTGCACAATCAGCAAAAACATTTCCTGAAGGACAGGAACCAAGACTTCTCACAGACACACAAACCTCATGGAAAGGAACAGGGTAAGGTGAAGGTTCCCGTGCAGACAGACACAGCCATGGGACAAAAGTGCTCAGACTGGACCCTTGATGGCCCCAGGTCCCAAACTGAGTAAAGCCAGTCAGCATACACCAAGGACACAGCCTTCCATAGTCCGAGCATGTAGGAGTCTGAACTGTAACACTCATCCGCTTCAAAGAGGAATTAATGAAAGTATAAAGCCACATACCGATTTCCTACAGTGTCTGTAGACTTGGGGCTTTCATCTCTTTAAATCCAGAAGCTCCAAAACACGGAATAGAGGGGAAAATCTCAGGGTTTTCTCCCCCTCCCCCTGCCAGACAGCAGCTCCGGTGTGCTCTGAACCGAGTTTCATAAGACACTGAGGTGTAACTCAATTTCCCAAACCGAGCCTCCCACGGCTGATACGCCACTGACATCAGCAACTCTGGCGAGTGACACCTCCCCAGTCTGCTCCTTCCTCTCACCCAGGAGGATAGGGCGAAGTTCTTGCTGATAGATTTTCCCAGAAGAGAGACTTTTCTAAAGTGGGGCGCGGGGTGGGGGGTGGGGGGCTCCCACTATCCTTCCTGGGAAGTAAGTTACTTTGAATACAGGCACGAATTTCACCCAAGGCTGTTTTAGGGAAACCTTTTTACCCAGGTCTGCTCACGGGCGGGCGCAGAAACAGGTTTCACAGGAAGAGTCAGAATGCAGCTCAGCTGTGTTTTCCTTTTCGGCCATTCCCACACACATAAAAACCAGGGCTCCACTTGAAACCTGATCTCTGAAAGCTACCACCTCCCCCTCTTATCACTTACAAATAGGAAATACTAGTACTCTGGCTCCATTCCACATGCCCCGGTGCTGGGAGGAACCAGCCTCCGCAGGCAGGGGAGGACCCCACTTAAAAGGTGAAGAGTTTGGACTTAGAGAATTTGGAATGATCAAAGGGCACCTGGATTTGCAAAAGAAGTTACAGATTTTTTTAGGTCTCAAAGACAGCCATTTGTTTCTCCACCTGAAATCTTAAAAGTGCGCAAAATGTGATTTCAGGTTTGTGCCAGTGTAAGACTGAACTGGAATAACCCAAAGTGTATTCCTACCTACACTGGTTATCTCTGGGGAGGACGACAATGAATGAGAAGCAGGACAGAATGTGTCAGTGTCACCAGGAGTATTGTTTTTATTAATAAAAGTAAGATAAAGTAAATATGACTGAGCAGTAGTAACTTGACCAAGTAGTAGTCAGTTTCACAGTGGTTTTATCATATTATCATATTCTTGGTACCTGTCTATATTTATTACTCAAAATTAAAGTTTATATAAAATGAACACAAATTGGTTTATTTTATACAAGGTGATATTGCCCATCTTAACAATTTGCATGATATTTCATGATTATCATTATGATTTGTGGGGGGGGGGCTGGGCAGGCTGGGAATTGAATCCAGGACCTTCATACTGAGCTACATCCCCGGCTTTTTAAAATTCTTCATTTTGAGATATGGTTTCACTAAATTTCCCAGGTGGGCTGGAACTTGTGATCCTCCTGGTCAACCTCCCAGAGTGCTGGGATTATAGGTGTGTGCCACCACCCTGGGCATTACTATTGTGATTCTGATCTACGGTTTTGCAGTTACTATAAAAATTCCTCTAATTGTAGCAGTCCTTGATCTAGCTGGATAAAGTTCTGAATTTGGCAATGAAGCAGAGGTGAAGTGAACTTGTCTCCTAAAAGATCCCGGGATCCTGGGTGTGAACATGACAGGCAAATGAAGAACATTCCCTTCCCTTCAGCCAGTGCTCAACTTAAAGGATAAAGCAGAGAGGTCCCCTCAGGTCAAAATCATGTGGAGATTTCAGACCAATGGAAAGGGAAAGAAAATTGGTTAAAGAAATAGCCACCAGGAAACTTGACTTGTGGAAGCCTCTGCATTAGAGAAAGAGCCTGTCATACAACAAATACTCTGAGTCGCTGGAAAGATAAAGTTGCAAAGAAAACATTCTGCATTTGAGGAAAGAGATAAAGTACAAAGGAATGTGTGGAAGGAAGCAAAGTACATTTCACATTTTCTATTATTTGGAGAACAGTCAGGGTAGGAATATTGTAGGGGATGGTGTAGACTAGAATATTTCATATATGCATGTGTGTATGTATAGATACTGGTAAATTTCCTATTAAAACAGAAAAAAAATTTGTCTGAGCCAAAATTTCTACTTTTTTTTTTTCTTTCTGCTGAGGATTAAACCCAGATAGCACTGATCTACATCCCTGACCCCTTTTTATTCTGAGACAGGATCTCAATTGTCCAAGCTGTCTTCAAACTTAGTGATCCTTGCCTCAGCCTCTCAAATAGCCAAAACACCCTTCTAAAGATTGGGGGGGGGATTATTTGCCCCTCAACAAAGAGTCTGAAACAGAGAAGTTTTTCCAAATAATAATTATAGAAGCATGCTAATAATTATTGTTCTTGTGGCTCCTTAGAAAGTATGAGTTTGACAATCTGTTGCTGGTAGTGACAAGGAGCTTTTAGGTAACAGGGTAACAGGTACATCAGTCGCTTTCAGAATCCTTCCTTTTCAATCAACAATGTTTAGAGCACCTCCCACGGTGAGGCCCTGTTCTTACTGCTGAATAATGACCGGGTCTCTTCCCTGGTGGGGTCCATGTGACCCACTGGAACCACATCAGACTGTCTAAGATTGCACCTGGTTTCATTACTTGTAGCTGTGCTGTTTGGCAAGTTGTTTAACTTTCCTGAGCCTCCATTACCTCATCTGTAAAATGGGCCAAGAAGACCCACCTCAGTGCTGGTCAGACAGTCAGCAAGATTCTGTTTGTAAAGCAATGGGACGGGTTCCTGGCTCAAAACACACTCTCTCTAAGTGGTAACGCTAGTTGTGTTTAGGAAGAAGGACTCTCTGTCCACCTCTCTTACTTTATCACAAGGAGGACAGCCACTGGATAGTAGAAACAGAACTCCAAACAGCTACCTGGGACCTTTTACTGTCTCCACACTGATGAGAAGCAGCTAAGTTATTCTGTTGACCTAGCTGCGTCATTCAGTCTTCTCATTCTGGGAGTTTCAGGCTCTGTACCAGGCCAGTGCTGTATCTGTTGATTTCATAGGTGGTTTCCTGATACGCCTTCTACGTAGGAAATCAGTTCCCTGTCCTGTACCTTGGAGGTCACAGATGAGGAGGGGCGAGGCACAGGCACACCTCACAGTCCCGCGCAGGTGGCAAGTGCTGTCTGGAGGGCCCAGGCCAAAAGAAAGGTGCCCCAGCAGGTACACAGTGCTTGCAGAGAGGCAGAGAGGACCTCCTTGGGACCTGGGGAAACCTCCCTGGGCCCTGAAAGACCTAGGGAAACCTCTGACAGAGGATCAGGCTGCTTTTAAATTAAAGTAGATGTAAGCAAGAATAGGAAACATGTCACCTAGGCTTGGATAAGAAAGACGTCTCTCTCTCTCTCTCTCTCTCACACACACACACACACACACACACACACACGCACACAAAAGACATCACAAAGGCTTGGCTTTTTAATTGCACTTGCATTATTGGTTAATCATTTAACTGAAAATTCACCTGGAAATGACTAAATTTGGAATAGTCACACTCATCGTAGATTAAACAATGACTCACATGGGGTGATCCCCTGCTTTACCCAAAATAAGACAAAATCACACATTTATTTATTCTTTTCTCATTGAGAAAGGTTACAGTTGATAACTCTACTATTAGTACTTTCTGAAGTACCATAAAAATAAAAATTTGCAGAATTAGGGATTTTTATAAAATCCAGCCAACCCATCTTCTTTCCGACTACCCATCATATCAGGTGTTGTGACTGAGAAAAGGTCTTTTCCCTTGGGGAGGGCACAGGAAGGCAGGCAGGACAGTCATACAGTAACTCTGCACAGTTAATAGGGACAGCACTGGACAAGATAAGCTAAGTGGTCAGGTGTTAACCATGGCAGTGCCATGATGTTTTATGAATTATCTCCTTGAGATTTCCCAACAGACAGAAGCAGAAGGTACACATGTAGCTCTATTCTGTAAAGGAGAAAACTGAGGCACACCAAGATTTAAGTAAATTGACCAAGGTCACACAGCCAAGTAGGGGCTGATCTGGGATTTTCACATAGTGTCAGCCATGCTCCAAAAACCCACAGCATACCGCTCTACCTTTCTTAGGTGGGCATGGTGCTGTGAGGATATTTGTTGTTTTTTAAAAAAGAAAGATGGAAAAAATGAAGTTGGGTGTAGTAGTGCACATCTCCCAGCATCCTGGGAGGCTGAGGCAAGAGGATTAGAAGTTCTAATCCAGCCTGGGCAAAATTTTTAAAAAGGCTGGGGATGTGGCTCAGTGTGAAGGCCCTGGGTTCGATTCCGAGTGCAGCCCCCAAAAAGGTAATACCCAATTATACCTCAGACAAAAAAGAAAGCAAGAATTAAGGCAGCCATTTGTGGACTAGGACTTTGAGTCCTTGCAATTTTATTTAGACTTGTGGTTCTTACCTCATGATGATTGTACACCACTCCCAGCCCCTCCCAACCCCGTGCCTAAGACACCTGGGGATGTCAGAGACTTTCTGGTTACCACCTACAGGGGAAGGTGCTGCCAGCAGAAGGCAGCCATGTTGCTGGATACCCTACAGGGTGCAGGACAGCCCCCCAGAGCAGTGTCACCCCTGCCGGCAGGTGAGGAGAAACCCTGGCTTGGAGGACAGTGTGTGGTGGTGTGGTTATGCTCTAGCAGCTGGAATGTGTTCATGAAGATGCTATAAAGTTTTGCTCTAAAATAATGAATTTTGGAGTGCTATTTCTTTTGACTAGGTAGTGCCTTCAGGAGCAAATGGTTGTTCAGACTGCTTTCTAAGTGCAAATGTTACCTGCCAGAGGGACTCCCAACAACTCATCTGCTAGAAGAGGGTCCTGCGAACAGTCAGGTGTGGTGAACTAAAGTTTCATAACATATCCAAATGGTACATACTCAGGGAATGAAAATTATTTTTTCAGATGCAATCTCATAGCCTTATACACATAAAAAACATCACATCTTAAATGCAAGGAGTAAAACACGATGATTTTTTTAAAAAATTAAATAAAGAAATTCTGAGTGCTATGAAATGTGTAATATAAATCTGATGGCAGCCAGGTGTGGTAGTGCGTACCTGTACAGACACTCCTCCCTTAATGACTGGGTTCCTTTCCCATGACTAGTTCATCAAATGATTTGGTCGCTACATGAGGAATTGTATATAGTATGTACATTACAATATTCAGAACAAAGAAATGGTCAAAGGAAACTCCAACTTGATGACTTTGCTTTTATTTGCATAAGTCTTACATATAGTACTGTATAACAGAATATAAAATTACAGTACTGTACAGTAAATCAGTAAAAATTACAGTACTATATAAACAAGATATACTGTACAAAAAAGACATTAAGACTCTATAAACAAGATGTATAGAACTGTACCAAAAAAAAAAAGTCCTAAGCCTGAGGTTGTAAATCTGAACAGTCATTAAACAGGGTAGGTCCTCAAAGAGGAATATCTGTAATCCTAGCACGGTGGAAGACTGAGGCAGAAGGATCCTTGGAGCATACCTGGGAAATCTGGCAAGACTTGGTCTCAAACTAAAAAAGCAAAAAGGGCTAGGGATACAGCTCACTGTGAAAGTCCTAGGTTCAACCCCTAGAACCACCAAAAAAAAAAAAATCTGACCTCTAAAATAACGTCATTTCACCCTAGTTTCCTGTGGCCAAATCTCTAGCCTCCCAGGGGTGAGCTTGAGACCTCCTGATAACACTTTCATCAGTGCACTCACCATGTGTGTGATATGACCACAGATGACGTGGGCCTCTTAGACTCTGTAAGGCTGTTTTGGAACTTCCAGCTGGTGTCTCTTCTTAAGGGATGGTATCTAGTCTGCTCTTTAAATATTTGCAATAAAACCACTAATTCTGAATATATACTTTCCTTCCAGATGGATTTCTGGGTCCCTGGGCAAGAACTATGACTTTTTCCTTAAATGAGGTAAGGAAAATAAAGTACCAGCTCAGGGCCCTTACAAAAACAATGGGCTCAATAAATGTTTTTCTCAAGGTGCATCCATTTAGCTAGAAATGTCTCAAGTTTATCCTTTATGGCAGAGTAGTACTTCACTGTATAAAAAACCCCACATCTTCTTTACCCATTCATTGGTTGATGGGGATTTGCATTTGAGACCATACTCCTAAGTGAAAGAAATCGGGGACACACGGTTAAATATCTCATTGTTTCTCTGGTGTGAAAAACCAAAAGTGTAAATAAGGACCAAAATGTATAAAAGATATTGGGAAATGGGAAGAAAACGTTCAAATGAGAAGAACAAGGGTGGGGGAGGGGGAGAGGAAAGAAGGAACAAGAAAAAAAAGATACTAGAAGGAAAAAATGGAAACAAAGCTTTTATAAATAAGGGAGGAGGAGTTGAAGGGAGGGAGGGAAATGGGAAACAAAGAAGAAGCAAGATATATCGTGTACAGGTACAAATTCCCTAAGATGAATGTTATCATTATGCAATATCTAAAATGTACCAGAGTTGGGGATTTAGCTCAGTGGCACCACATCTGCCTCACAAGTGCAAGGTCCTGAGTTGATCCCCAGTACCAAAAAAAAAAAAAAGATAAAATGTATCAGTAAAAATGTTTAAAAATGCAAAAAAAAGTAAAGAAAAAATGCTTTTCTTAGAAACATATAAAGTCATGTACAGTACACTACTGTTAGAAACTTGTAAGGATGGATGAATTCGATATCTTTAGCTTACCACTAAAACCCTGCTACCATAAAAAACCCCTCAAACCTGTCAATCACTGGTCACAAGTATATAACAAAGAAATCATTACTGCTTATGCCTCTTCACAGAGCAATTTGTCACAGTTGCTAAGTGCTTCTCTCTCTGTTCAGACTAGTCAATGCTACTGAAAAGATACCGTTTCATTTCTCTTCATGTGCCAACAATTCAAGTACTTGGTAAAGGCCTAGGTACATCAAGTAATAGAAGGACAAATGGCCACTGATAGCCATCTGACAGTTCTGTTTGTGTAGGACATGCCTTCCTCTTCCAACAGCATCTTCTGGTCCCACAAGAGCATTCTTCCTCTTTAAGCTTGGGCTAGCACAGTCTGTTCTCAAGTTTTCCCACATGCCTACCTCCTCATAAGCACATCCTAGCCTCACGGCAGAGCAAGCTACCCCATTCTTTGTAAGTATCACCCTTGGGGTGCTAGCTTAACTGTCACCTTTCCCCTGGAGGCTGTCCCTGAACACTACCCCCTATCCCATTACTGTCTCTCCATCTTGTCTGTTTCCATCAGGTCAACGCAAAATTTAGATCTTTATTTCTTTGCTTACCTGTTTCTTACCAACTATCTGTATAAACGACTTCAAAGGACACAAATAGAGTGTGACAGAAAAGACTTCTCTCCCCCAGTGCCTATTTTTATATTTCCATTTGGTAACAGAACACCTCAAGTTATGACTTTGGTCATGGCCACATACTACAGAGAGTACTTCCTAGTTTCCCTTGCAATTAGACCTCATAACTTTACAAATGATTATGGGCCTTACTCTGAGCTTTCTCCATCTTCTTTACCAATATCCAACAGAATTTTTGAAAACTTCTTTTCCTAGAACTGCTTAAAACTCTAATTTTTTTTTTTTGGTACCGGGGATCAAACTCAGGACCTTGCTCTTGCAAGGCAGGCACAGTGCCATAAAACTCTGGGGAAAAAGACAACACTAGTATACTTTCTATAAATTAGAACATGGTGTGTGGAGAGCAGTAAATCTACTCAGTGATAAAATTCTCCTGTACACTCTGTGCTCACAGTTCTCTGCAAGGTAGAGAGTAGACAGAATGACTTGACTTGGATAGATGAGAAAATGAAGGCCTGGGAAGGCTGAGTGACACTTCTCGATCAGCCTGCTGATCAGTGGGAATTTAGAACTGGTTGTAATTTCACATCCATGCTATAGGACTGAAGTTCTCCTCCCACTGACTCTGCAGGTTTTAACAATCAGATTGATTATTGGTGTGGCTGGAGCTTAATTATACTCTTTATAAACAGGATGGACAGGTCTCCAGATGACATTTGGTAATTCACTTTTTTCTTGCACACCACACTTTATTTTTTATTAATGTAGAAGTGTGATTAGATAGCACATTTCTTTTCCTACAGTTAACCTCATCTAGAATTTAAGAAGTGTTAGAAGCATCGTCTAATCGAAGTCTATAGTGATAGAATGAGCATGGAAGAGTCAAAATGTTCAAAATGGCCAAGTTTTAAAAAAGAAGCAAGTCAGTGCCTTGAAATAAAAGGAACCCTGTATTTCCACGACAAGGGAACAGAATGGCTTTTGTGCTTCTTACTTAACTCATGTGGCTGTAGGCACTAGGGAATTTCAACAGTTAAAAAAAAATCAGTTAACTGAAGGCCAAAAATCTTTTCCCACCCTCAAAGGCCCTGAGGTGATGACATCTATCACAAGTCTTTCTTAGCATGTTATAATGCAAAAAGATTCTAATCTTGAAAGGCATTTTATCCCAGGTTGGTCCTCTTTGAGGCCCTGACTAGCATGTTGTCTTGCCCTCCTGTCTGTCTGACAGGTTCTGGCTTTCCCAGGCGAGATACTGCTGGAGGGAAAGAAGTCAGTCACAACCACATACTAATACTTTACTCCTCACTGACCTCCTGCCTGCTTCTCTGTGAGAAAGAGAGACTTTCCTTTAACACTAAATGAACAATAGATATCTAGAAGAAACATGAGGTTGAGTGTTTTTTTTTTCCTAAGTAAAACTTCACCCATTTTCAATGGATGCCCTCCTGTGTGGAACTGAGTTGAGATCTGGTATGCTTCCACCTTCCATAAGAGTTTGCAATACAAAGTTCATGCATGAAGGGAGGATTAAAAGTAAAACCGCTTATGATCTGAATTTTTAATACCACAAATTTTTGAGGTCTCTACCTTGGGATTTAAACATTTTCTCTTTGTGTGCAACACAACTTCAGGCATGATCGTTGATGAGTTAGGAGGAAAGGGCTTAAAGTTCCTGAAAACAGGGGCTTCCTACCTCACTAGGAGTATGGCTTTGTGGCAGTGTGGGGTCTCTCTCTAACCAAACAGTGATCTAGAAATATTTCTCATACCTTCTTTTAAATTTTCTGTCTCCCTTATTGCTAAGGAACAACTTCAGGTTACCTGATGATGACTGTGTATCAGGTGTGGTATTTAGTTCTAAAGACATCCTTCGGAGCAGGTAGTATTACCTTTGTGCAGTCCAGGACACCAGTTTTTGTTTTTTTAGTACCGGGGGGACCTTGAGCTTGTAAGGCAGGTGCCAGATCCACTGAGCTAAATCCCTAGGCCTGAGGACACCAGTTTTAAAGAGAGACCAAACATCAAGCCAAAGGTCACACAGCAGAGACACCAGGGGCAGGGTCTGGAATGCCTCCCAAACTCTTAGCCTAAAATATCGTACTACACTGATGGAAAACAATTTGGTAGGCCCTGGACTTGTGAAAAAGTTTTAAAACTAAAACACTCAAGGAGCATTTGCTTGATTCTCTGGTAAAACAACACAGTTTCACACACACACACACACACACACACACACACACACCTGACATTCATAGACAATAGCCAACAGATAGGACCTGGACAGGCTGGCAGCCTCTGCTGTTACGTCCTGAACAAACCTTTGCAAAACAGCCAATTGGCATCAGACTCTTATTAGTGGTATATCTCCCTCCTGGTTTGCTCTTAAGCCGTAGAATTATAATCAGGCAGTCATGTGGCTCAAGGGGCTGAGCATCATAAGGCTTCCCAGAGTCTTTGTTCCATTAGTTTGTCCATATGACCTTGTCTCCTGCCTGGTCCCTGCAAACACCTGAAGCATGATCCTCCTTTTCTGTCAGCGCTCACAGCCCTTTAAATTATGCATTCTTTCATTTGTGCCAACTGAGCTGGGAGAGGGACTTGTAGAACATTCCTCTTCCCATCAGATCTTAAGCTATTTCAGCAAAGAAAATAGTAAGAGCTGGGCATAGCAACACATGCCTGTAAAACTAGTCCTCAAGGAGGCTGATGCAGGAGGATTGGGAGTTCCAGGCCAGCCTGGGCTACATAGCAAGATCATGTCTCATAAGACAAACAAACAAAAAAGGTATATGGAAGCAAAATTCACAGTTAATTTTTACTGAAAGATAGATGAAAGGAGGAAGGCACAGAGAGAACACTTCACAATATAATGGAAAAAGAGAAGGCAAGAAAGTAATAACCAAGATGGTCTGTTTATGGTCCCTTTTGAAAATGAAACAGGAAGACTCTACACATTGAAAAAAGGAAGTGACTTCTGACCCTTGTCTAGACTCTGGAATGAACAAGCCAACCTGATAAGGATCAGTGTGAAGCAATATTTACCCATTTCTATGAAGCTGTGAATATAAAGAAGGGCCTCTGAATCATGAGCACAGAAGGAAATTAAGTTCAATATTTGTTGGGCAGATTCTGACTCATCATTATTTTGAGAGAAAGTCTGATTACTTTTCTGGACAATTTTAATTCTCTTGGAATGTCAGTTTTATCAAGCTGTGTTAGCTAAGAAAGTACATTTGAGTTGATATATGGGATATGATAAAATATGGTGAATGTTAAATTTTACGAATGTATTACATAAAAGGCACACTGTCACGAATCCCTCTCAAAATACTCCCCCTTGCTTCAAACACACTTATGGGGCGGGGGGACAACCCAAGCTTATTGTTCTTGTCACTTTCTGAAGCAGTTTGGGAAGTCCTCTTTTGTGAGTGTCTTTAGTTGTATTGTCGTGGCTGTCTCCATGTTCTGAATTGGTTCAACATATTTACCTTCCATTGTCATTTTGACTTTAGGGAAGAGCCAGTCACGTGGTACTAGATCTGGTAACTCAGATGGATGAGGCCACACGAACATTTTTTTGGGCCTGCCTTTCCATTTGCTGACACAGAGCACCAGCATTCACCAGAATTTTTGATCATACCTGGTAAAGAAGAGGACTTCCAGAACTATGTCAGAAATGATGGAATAAGTGTGTTGAAAGCAAAGAAGAGAGTTTTGTGGAGGATCAATAGCAAGGTATCTTTTACTGTAATAGTTTTTTAAAAATGTAAACATTCACCATATATGTTGGTTACACCTTCTAAGTTGTATTTTACATGCAAGATTCAGCAAGACCAGCAAGACTCCTGAATACTCTTTCTTAATGTAACATTCAGGAGAGAACTGAATTAACACAATATCTACAGTATTAATATAGGAGGAATCCACCTTAAGAAAACATGACAGTCAATAATTCATGAGACAGGGCTGGGGATTTAGCTCAGTGGCTCCACTGCCTGCCTTGCAAGCTCAAGGACCTGAGTTTGATCCCCGTACCAAAAAAAAAAAAAAAAATTCATGAGACAGGGATAGTTCTTTGCCTTGGCTGGGATTCTTGATTATGTCGCATGCCATCCAAATTTCTGCCCTACCTACAATGGGAACTGTGCTGTCCATCAGAAGAGAATTGGTTAACTAAATTACACATCCACATAACAGAACAATGGATAGCTTTAGAAAGAGTGAAGTGAAACTGGTTTATTAGTGAGCTGGAGAAATACAGCAAAGTATGGAAGACCGTGTGCAGTAAGACTGCAGACATGGTCACTATTGCTCTCTTCGTCCTCGTCACAAGGGGCAGGAGGAAGGCTAAAGAAAGGCTTCCTGCCCTGATGTACATATTTCTGTACTGTTTGCTTTTTTAAAAATGAAGAGCCAGCCGGGCATGGTGGTGCATGTCTGTAATCCCAGCACTTGGGACGTTGAGGCAGGAGGATCGCCATGAGTTTAAGACCAACCTGGGCTAAATAGTGAGTTTGGGGCCAGCCTGAACTACAAAGGGAAACTCTGCCTCATAAACAAAACCAAACCAAACCGTAAAAAATGATGAATATACATGACTTTTGGTAACTAAAAATATGCAACTATAAATGAAAACGACATGAAAAATATTTGAAAAAATTGGGTGACTTTCATTTCAAATGTCACTAATTAGAAATTTGGTATTAAAAATAAATTTTCAAATAGAAGCATATTTCTCTTGGAAGTTGTATAATCCTTTCTGAAATTGCTCTCACTCACAGGGCTCATAGAAACAAAATGCTATTGGGTGTGGTGGCGCATGTCTGTAATTCCAATGCTAGGGAGGCTGAGGCAGGAGGATTGCCACGAATTGGGGGCCAGCTTGGGCTACATAGTATGTTCGAGGCTAGCCTGAACTACAGAGCAAGACCCTGTCTCAAAAAAAAAAAAAAAAGAAAGAAAGAAAGAAGAAAGAAAATGCTAGTTGTAGGACTACATGTGTGCATGTTCCTGTGCTACCCCTCAGAGAGCTGGACATTGCTGCTGAAGGATGCTTTTCTTATTCTCATTGATAACTGCTTTTTTTTGTTTTTGGTGGTGGTGATGCTGGGAGATTTAAACTTCAAGTTTGAGGATCTTGAGCATGCTAGGCAAGTATTCTCCCACTGAACTATATCTCTAGATCTTTAAAATTTTTTTTTTTATTTTGAGACAGGGTCTCACTAAGTTGCCTGGGCTGGCCTTGAACTTGTAATCCTCCTATGTCAGCCTCCCAGTAGCTGGGATTACAGGTGTACACCACCATCCCGAGTTTGTATTGATAATTTCTGATAATCTAAAATCCAGCCAGTCTGCATGGGAAGGTTTGCTCTGGGCCTCTTCTTTGTGTCAGTGTCATAATAATAAGATGCCGACAAGCAGGAACTCAAGGAAGACTGTGAGCATTGATACTAGAAGGACACTTAGGTGCAGCACGCCACGGTATGATTACAGGCTTGCTTTATGAGGAATGAGGCAAGAGACAGGTGATATGATAGGAGTCCTTCAGGGCTGTGATGTCGGGTTGTGATAATGCAGGTTGGTTTACTGCGGTCTGTTATTAGAGGCCACTGGTTTACTCCTGCAGCCCCTGGTGACGGCAACCGCGCACAGGGAGGGTGGCAACACCCACCAGGCTGGCATGAGTCAGTCCTATTTCACCGTAACACTAAGGAGACCAGAGGCACCTGTGGTCATCCACAGGGATTCGCCAGTTCCTACACAGGCAAAAATGTGCTGTGCACTTAGGCTGAGTCAAGAGAAGCAGTTTCACAAGCAAATTTTAAGTGGAAAACAGTAACTGTTTTAGTTCTGGGAAACCTGAATTTGATGGACTAGGACCCTTTAACAAATAGCATATTGCTTATTTTTCTTTACAAAAAGTATGTTTATTGCAGAAAACTGAAACATAGTTAAGTAAAACATAGCAGCAGACATAGAAGGTTACTCGTGACTATACCACTGACAAATAAGCAGCACCAAAGGTGTTTGGCTTATGTTTTTCAGAATTCACCCACTGTACCACCCATCTGATACAAATGTGTGTGTACGTATGTATATATTCATAAAACTGACAAAACAAGCGGCAGCATCCTTATTGTACTAACTTAGAATACCGACCCAACTGCATGCATGTGCTTGTGAACTATGCTGCAGTCAATGTCCTTGTGGCTGCATCGGACTACCGCGGGACAACAGATCACACCTGGAATTAATTATGTAAATGGAGCATGAATGAATTAGAGAAGAAAATGCCCACATTCTCCACAAAAACAACCAATTTCATTTAACTCGAGTCTTCTCTGAACCAGAGGCTTCAATAAGGGAGGTTCTCAGCCCAAGACTGCTCAAGGTACCCCTTAAAAGGATGTCACAGGATCTAGAACCATCGAAGCTTCTCCTAAACATCTGAAATGATCCACTTACCTTCCGAGGCTTCACCTTATCTTGCAAATCATACTGGCCAATTCCTTTATAGCTGATTCCAAGCCACCAAGGAAGTCCTTGTTTATCCTAGAAGATGGAAAAGCATGAGAACCAACACCTAGTTGTTATGTCTTCCAAAGGTGAAGTAATATCTACCAATTTTCTTCCTTAACAAGTACCAACAAGTTCAAAATAAAGCTGTTTTGATAAACAAAGCACTACTTTTAACTTTGCTACAAAAATGCTTTCTTAGTGTTTCTTGTGATAAGACATTTAAGTCAAAAGAGACCAACACTGGTAATACCATAAAAAAGAATAAAGCAGTATTGTTTTGATTAAACATTTGAAAAGAAGTAATAAAATGTAAATGATTCAACCAAGAATTAATCCAAGCTGGGTGTGGTGGCACATGCATGTAATCCCAGCACTCAGGAGGCTGAGGCAAGAGGATCACACAGTTCAAGGCCAGCCTGGGCTACAGAGTGAGTTCAAGGCCAGCCTGAACCACATAGTATAAACCTGTCTAAAAGAGAGAGAGAGAGAGAGAGAGAAAGTTAATTTAGTACAAAGCTAGTTATCAGTTTAAAGAAAAAGCTCTGTTCTCTCAATCTGTAACCAGTTATAAAGGTTGGGGAAATTTCCAAAGAATTACAAAGGTGAAAGGAAGTGGTTCCAAATCCTCATACAATGAACAATGAAGGCAAGAATATTTTAAAAAGCCTGTTGGGGGAACTGTACAATTTAATACCAGGATGTTTGCATAATCAGTCTGAAGTACTTATGAGCAGGGAAGTAATATACTTTTTCATAAATTTGTTTTAGCTCTTGCCAAAGGAAAGGATGTTTTGACCTAGGGACAGAAAAATTTAGGCCTCATCATATACCGATACACAAATCAGGATCAGTAGAAACAAAAGTTTAATTGGCAAACATTTTAAGTTCGGGGTGTCCTCATTATATAAGTACTTATTATCTATTTTCCTTACATCTGGGATGGTAAAAGATGTCAAAACATCAAAAGTCACTAAAGAACTGGTCACTTTTATAGTTATTCCTGGTCTGGGGTGCAGTTTAGTGGTAAAGCACCTGCCTAATATGTTAGGCCCTGTGTTTGATCCCTAGCACTGCAAAAAATAAATACCAAGTTTTGTAAATAAATAAAAATTATTTCTCTTTCAAGCAAAACTCCCTTCTTACACTGTGCTCTGCTCCTTATCATATCAAAATACTTCTTAGTCAACCTCTCTCTGCTTTTAAACATCTGAAAATACTGGGCAAATACAAAATATACTGATGGAAAAGTGGTATTGCAAATCTTGCAAAAATTTCAGCATCTCTTAAAGCTGTTGAAAGAACAGTGGAGAAAGCATGATCCTCACAAGTAGCACTATCAATCGAAGAACTGATGGTGTTAGAGGGTGAACACTGGAAAAGAAATATCAGCAAGGGGTTTAAAAAAAAAAAGGTCTAGGGCTGGGGGCATAGCTCAGCAGCACATCATCAACCGAGCACACGTGAGACCCTGGGTCCAACCCCTAGCAAGCCCTTCCCTCACAAAAAGAGAGGATGACCTGAATATCTTAAAAGAGGCCTTGGTAAAACACTTAAATGTATCAAGTATTTTGCAAAAATAAAGTGCTTTATAATTTGCTAGAAGTGGTAAGATATAATCAGGTTGTAAAATTTTAAGAAAACCATTTCTATTTGAAATGTTGTAACAATTTCTGCAATTTAGATGTATAATGATAAGTGATTTTAGAAAGTTGGTTTTGTTCAGTAACTCATAAAGTATCTCCTAAAGTATCCTGGCCATTTGAAAGCTTTGTAATGTAAAAAGTATTTACCTTTACTGCATAGTAATGGACTCCGTAAGTTGGTAGAGCTTCTACTATTTTCATATACCTATGGAAGATGAATATATATCACAACCTTATTAAACTAGTCAAAGCTCTCTTTTGGAAAAAGTGATTTAGGGAAACACAACTTGTTTCTACTTTCCTCATTTAAACTATGACTAATGTCTTTGACTCAAGCAGAAATAGAACAAGTCATTATAGGGATTAATGTAGTTTATGCCTTATCCATATGTTAGGAACTTTTTAACAGAGCCTGTTTCAAAAAGCTATAGGAAATGTTATTTTCTACACAAGTTCAAGCCTAGCAAGGGCAACTTAGACTTAGTGAGATCCTATTTCAAAATAAAAATTAAGCCAGACATGGTGGCACATGCCTGTAATCCCAGCCCTCAGGAAGCTGAGGCAGGAGGATAACTGTGAGTTCGAGGCCAGCCTGGGCTACATAGTGAGATCAAGACCAGCCTAAACTACATAGCAAGATCCTATCAAAGTATAAATAAATAAATAAATAAAAAGGACGGGGAAGTAGCTCAGTATGAAGGCCCTGGATTCAGTCCACAGTACCAAAAACAAAAAAATTGAATTGCAAATATTTTTAAAAATAAGCATCTGATGATACAAAAGTGAAAGTCAACTTATGGGTCATGTTCATCATCATAGATAAAAAATACAGCTATTCTACCTACTCCATATATTAATTGTGATCAAGGTTGCATAACTATAAACAACTGTCCTAACTCTTAGAAATATATACTTTAAAAGAGTAAATTTAGCTGGACGTAGTGGCACATGCCTGAAATCCCAGCACTTGGGAGGCAGAGTCAGGAGGATCACTGAGAGTTGCAGGCCAGCCTGGGCTACACAGTGAGTTCAAGACCTGTTTGAACTACACAGTGAGACCTTGTCTCAAAACAAACAAAAAACAAACAATAAATAAAAGGGGGAACTTTATGGTTGTAAACCTGATTTTAAAACTATATATTCCAAAAATAAAAACTAAGGCAAAATGATGCCACCACTTGCTATTTTTAATTCAAGAAGTATTTGTTGGCCAAAACTGGTGGCGAACACCTGTAATCCCAGTCCTTGGGAGGCTGAGGCAGGAGGACAGCCTGGGTTATGTAGTGAGAACTTGTCTTTAAAACAAAACAAAACTTGTGTACTTTTTAGGCTTTGGAGTGCTTTGACTTGTGAAAGGTTCCTCTCTGCCCTAAAGGAACTGAGGTTTTTTGTTCAATTCTAGTGGACTTTGAAATGACATTCCAAAGACCACTTTCTCTGGACACAATAATCAATAACTTAATACTGTTTTAAAAAGCAAATGGGGGCCGGGGATTTAGCTCAGTAGTTTCGCCGCCTGCTGTGCAAGCTCAAGGACCCAAGTTCGATCCCCGGTACCAAAAAAAAAAAGCAAACGGCCTTCATGTAAATGACCTGGACAACACACCGGAGTCCTAACAGCTGCATTAAACAGTTTTTCTCGTTGGAGCCACACTCCAGTGATCAGGGGAAATAAAAGTAAACGGACTGTATTTAAGCAAGGACACTGTAATAAACATACCCCTCAGCCTCACTAAAACTCTTCAGGGTTACTGCCTTTCTTTCCTTCGCGCCCTCCCTCTTTTCCTTCTTTTTTCTTCACTCCTGGCTGGCTCAGGAAACAGGTATAATGAGTTAAATTGTCAAGGATTCAACGTGACTGCTGACCTACAATCTCTGCATTGAGGATCATGGCAGGTATGTTAGGACAAAAACAAGATTTGGGCAAAGCAGAGGGAGTTAGGAAAGAATATACAGGGACCAGAAGGTGGGTGATTGGTCCTTATTTCAGCTCTCACATGTCTCATGCTAAACTTAGCAGTTTTGTTTTGTTTTTTAAGTTCTATGGCCACAAAAGTTACTCTATAATTATTACAATAATAATGTACTTAAATCGGTTTTTAAAAATCATTTTTAGAAGTTTAATGTATAAGTGAGAGGTTTTTTACTTGGTGGAGTACTGGGGATTGATCAGAGGACCTTCATTTGCACTGAGCCATAGTCTCAGCCCATTTTTAAATTTTGAGACACGGTCTTGCTAAGCCACTTAGTTGCCCAGTCTAAGCTCGAAAATGGGATCCTCCTGCCTCAGCCTTCCAGATTGCTGGGATTACAGGGGTGCCCTATCACACCCAGCTAAGTGAACAGTTCTTAATAAGTCAGTGGTAACTCTACAAACATGAAATACAGAAATGTATCACTCTAGTTTGCTCTTTGTAGCATGAAGAAACAGACTAATCAACACCAATATGCTATGTACTCCACCCAAAGTAGAATTGCAAACTGAATTTTGGGCTTCCAGTAGAAGATCTGGCATCACTGGGTCTGAACTCTGAAGCTAAGAATTCAGACCCACCTCTGTGTGTAGTGAGAGCTCCCTGGTTCTTCCCAGTCCTCACCATTCCCTATCCCCTTCCACCCGACCTATGCTCCTGTTTTGACAGGGGGTGGACATCTCAGAAAGTAGCACCAGTATGCAGGACAACCTAAGACATTTTCTAATTGTGGAAAGATATTTCTAACTGAATGAAAACTGTGTACATGAAAACAACACAACAAAAATTATTTCAATAACTTCTTCCAATGGAAACATTACAATGGTATCTAAGCAAAAGGACACCAAAAATACTTACTGAACCACAGCCTGTCCTCGAGTCAAACCTTTGATTTTCAGATAATGCTTAATTACTCTGTCCTCACTGTAAAACAAGAAATAAAAAGCACAGCAACCCATGATTATCTGAGATACAGACTCCACTTCGAGATTCCCAGGTGGCCACTAGAAACGTGAGTGAAAAGGCCCATACAAACCTGTTCACTAGACACAGTGGGGTCTGGCTTTTGTTTCTGTAGGACACGAATTTCTGAATTTCAGACATTTTGAGATAAGAGATTAGGGCATGACAAAGCTGGCTAGGGAAGTAGGTGTGACCTGTTAATTAGGAGATCCCCAACACATGTGCAGAACAGGTCCCAGAGTCCTGTATGTGGACTTCTTGGGAGCTCAATCAGTTTTCAATAGGGTGGCCTGGACCTGACATCAGCCGGAGACATGGGATACCAGTACCACTTCTCAGGACCTGTATGTACTTCTCTTGGATTTCCTCAGAATTTGGACAATATAAAGGACATTCTGATGCTATGAAAAGCATGCTATCATTCCACAATTCTTTGTTTCAGATGAGAAGAACCTGGAAACTCCAGAGGGAGAGGTGAGCAACCCAGAACTCGGTAATGCGAGCCACTTTTGGAAGCAAGTTACCTGGTAACAATTTGACTGCCCCCATTATGATCTTTAAATCTATTTACACGGCATGCATTTATGTTTTAAAAACATCATTCACTAGAAAAGGAAACAGGATCAGTTTTTCAGATGGAAAACTAGTATCTTGGATAGAAAATAATAAGTACAAAATAATAATATTAAATCCTAGTTGGAGAACATTAAAACTAAGACCTAGCCTCCTCTCTTTAGTTAGAAAAGGGGATCTGTAATCCCAGAACTCTGGGATGCTGATGTAGGAGGCTTTCGAGTTTTAGCCCTCCTGGGCAATTTGGTGATTCACTAAGATCCTGTCTCAAAATAAAAAATAGAAAGTGGCTGAAGAAACAGCTCAGCGTGAAGGTCTTGGGCTCAATCACCAGTTCCCCCCTTCAAACAAGCAAAATAAAAATAAAAAAGAAACACACACACACAAAAACCCAAAAACAAAAACCAGCAACTTGTTCAGAAGGGTCAAGAGTTAGCATGCAACAGAGAGGAGGTGAACCTTCCAGGGCACTGCACTGCCACCTCAGCCCCTAGGAGGTGAGTCAAGCAGGCGCCAGCAGCACACATCCCCCCCACCCCTTGAAAAGAGAAGACACATAAACAAGTCTCAAAAACAGACTTCCAAATCACCTAAAGCAACCCCAAAGGGAAACAAGATGGAACAATCTGATACTCAACCACCTGTACTCCCTGAACTGGCAACAAAAGAGGATTTGGAAAAAATGAAATCAGAAATAATTTTTCAGATATCAGTAGAGATTGTATTCATAGTGCAAGACATGATTAATAAATCTAGAGAGGACACAGATAAAATAATAGAGAAGCTGAGGAACATGATAAAATCCCAACGTAGGAAACAAATAGAATCCATAAAACAGATGCAAACAGATATCCAGGAGTTTAAAAACTCCAAAGTTTATGCAGCAGAATGAGCCAATGTGAGGACAGAATTTCAGATATAGAAGATAAGATTGCAATTAGTGAACAGGAAAAGAAAAACTGCTTTAAAATTGTAAGGGACCATGAGAAATCAATCCAGCAGCTACTAGACGATGCAAAGAAGATTAACATAAGACTGATTGGAGTCAATGAAGAAATAGGAGAGAGTGCAGACAACAGATAAAAAAACTGTTCACAGAAGTGATGGCAGAAAACTTCCCATGCTGGGGAAAAGAACTTGACATACAGATAAGAGAGGGATATAGGACTCCAACTAGCTGTGATCAAAAACAATGTACACATAGGCATATAATAGTTAAGATTCCAGAAAGCCAGGAAAACAACAAAATTCTACAAGCAGTTAGAGAAAAGAAATGAATCACATACAAAGAAAAGCCCATCAGAATCACAGCAGACTTCTCACACAAACCCTCAAGACAAGAAGAGCTTGGAGTGATGTATTTCAAGTCCTAAAGGAAAACAGCCCCCAACCCAGATTGATGTACCCAACAAAACTATCAAAATTGATGGAAAATAAGATACTTTCATGACAAAGAGCACCTTAGGAACTTCATGAATACCAAACCAGCACTCCAAATAATTTTAGACAATATCCTAGTAAAAGACAGTGAGGATCACAACCCCAGGAAGCACAGCAGAATGAATCCATTGAGCACAACAAGAAATGAAATGTAAAGGGGGAGAATCCAACAAAAAAAAAAAGTCATGACAAGGATAAGTCAATATGTATCAGTTATAGCCATCAATTTCTTTTTTAAGTTATAGAAATAAACTTTATTTTTAATTTTCAGAAGTATAAAAATTGTAACACTTTGTATAAATTGTTAAGAATTTAGTTGATACCTAGTTAATATCACACAGCATTATTTTTTCCTTTTCTTGAAAATTTATACTTGCATCCTTCAAAAGACAGACTAACATATATTAGCATTTAGTATATTATTTGAAGAGCAAAATTCTAGAATATCCATGTTTGTCATGGTACTTGAAATATGTTTAATATATTAATTTAAGTAATGTATCTCAGAGGTAACAATTATAATCATTAGTTCTCTAACCTTTAGGTTTGAATAAAACCTATCATTTTTCACAATGAGAAAGCAGAAAATAATATAATAATCAAATGAAGCTAAGCTGAAATCATTTAATTCTCTTAGGCCTTTAAGAGACAGGGCCTGGTGGGATGTCATTATGGGACCCTTCCATTTTCTGGCTTCCTGTCTTGCCACATGATCTTTCCCTCTCTTGTGCCCTCCCACCACTGTGATAACCATGCACCATGACGTGTAGCAGCAAGAGGAGGCCTCACCAGAGCCAGCACTGTGCTGTCTAGACATTCAGCCTCCAAAACCATGAGCTAAATAAACTTCTTTTCTTTATGTTATCCAGCCTCTGGTATTTTGTTATAGTAATGAAAACCAGAATATATCTTCTATTTTAGCAACTTAATATAAATGAAACACAACTTTCATTTTTAAATAAAATTGGCTATAGGCCAATCTCACTAATGAAAATAGATGCAGAAATCCTTAATAAGATACTGGCAAACAGAATGCAGAAGATCATCAAGAAGATCATACACCCTGATCAAGTGGGATTCATCCCAGGCATGCAGGGATGGTTCAACATACGCAAATCAATCAATGTAATACACTACATCCATAGAGCCAAGGACAAAAACCATATGATCATCTCAATAGATGCAGAAAAAGCATTTGACAAAATTCAACATGCATTTATGATAAAAATCCTACAAAAAATTGGAATAGATGGTCTCTACCTCAATCTGATAAAAGCCATCTATGAAAAACCAACAGCCTGTACCATACTAAATGGTCAGAAACTGAAATTTTTCACACTAAGATCAGGAACAAGACAAGGATGTCCACTATCATCACTCCTGTTCAATATAGTTTTAGAAACATTAGCCACAGCAATTAGACAAGAGAAAGAAATAAAAGGAATAGAGATAGGAAATGAAGAAGTCAAATTGTCATTATTTGCAGATGACATGATACTGTATATAGAAGACCCCTAGAACTCCACCAAAAGTCTTCTAGACTTAACAACCAAATTCAGTCAAGTAGCTGGTTACAAGGTCAACACACAAAAATCAATAGCTTTCCTCTACACGAACAACAGACTCACTGAGAGAGAAATAGGGCAATCAATTCCTTTCAAGAAACTGAAATACCTAGGAATCAGCCTAACAAAAGAAATCAAAGACCTCTTCTCTGAAAACTATGGCACTCTGAAAAGAGAGATTGAAGACAATATCAGAAAATGGAAAGACATCCCCTGCTCCTGGGTAACAAAGATCAACATAGTGAAAATGGCCATACTTCCAAAACTGCTATATAGATTCAAAGCAATCCCAATTGAAATCCCATTAGCATACTTCATGGACCTTGAGAAAACAATCCAAAAATTCATTTGGAACAAGAAGAGACCCAGAATAGCAAAAGCAATTCTAGGCAACAGAGACATGGCATGGGGTATCACAACCCCCAACTTGAAACTAATACTACAAAGCTACTGTGATAAAAACAGCATGGTACTTGCAAAGAAACAGACCTGAGGACTAGCGGAACACATTAAAAGATACAGAAACAACTCCAGACACACTCAGCCACCTCATCTTTGACAAAGGAGCCAAACACCCTCACTGGAGGAAAGATAGCCTCTTTAATAAATGGTACTGGAAAAATTGAGTTTTAACTTGCCAAAGATTAAAACTAGACTTATATCTCTCACCATGCACTAAACTCAAATCGAAATGGATGAAAGATCTAAATATTGAAACAGAAACACTGAACTGGCTGGAACAGAGGTTAGGTAGAGCTCTTGAAGACATTGGTGTAGGAAAAGATTTTATGAACAAAACCTCAGTTGCCAGTGAACTATCTCTTCTTATTAAAAAGCTTCTGCACAGCAAGAGAAATGACCAACAATGTGAAGAGACAACCCACAATGTGGGAAAAAATTTTCACCAGCTGTTTCTCAGACAAAGGTCTACTATCTCGAATGTATAAAGAACTTAAAAAAATCAGACCTCCCAAATTTAAAGACCCAATCCAAAATTGAGCATCTGAAATGAACAGGGAAAGAAGTAGAAATAGCAAATAAACATATCAAAAAATGTTCAACATCACTGGTCATTGAAGAGATGCAAATGAAAACAACACTGAGATTCTACCTCACTCCAGAAAGAATGGCTGCTATCAAGAATCAACCAATAACAAATGCTAGTGGGGCTGTGGGGAAAGAGGAACCCTGCAGCACTGCTGGTGGGAGTGTAGACGGGTGCAACCACTGTGGAAATCAGTATGGAGATACCTCAAAGAACTAGGACTGGAAGTCCCATTTGACCCAGCTATTCCCCTTCTGGGTATCCTCCCCAATGAATTAAAAGAATCCTTCCACAGTGATATATGTGCACCCATGTTCATAGCAGCACAGTTTGTAATAGCTAAAACTTGGAAACAGCCCAAATGTCCATCAGCTGGAAAGTGGATAAAGAAAATGTGGTTTTTAAAATAAAATCGAGTACTACTCAGCCATAAAAAATGAGAAATTAAGAGACATTTATAGCTAAATGGATGCACATTGAGGTGATACTCTTAAGTGAAATAAATAGGACACACATATGGAAATAGCAAAGAGTTTTTCTAGTGTGAGAAATTGAAAGTGTAAATAAGGACTAAAAAGTATAATAGATAATGTGAAATAGGAAGAAAAGGGGCAAAGAGGAAGGGGAAGCGGGAGAGGTGGGGGAAAGGAAAGAAGAGAATGGAATTAATATGAGAAAATGAAAAAATGGAAACAAAGTCTTTATAAATAGGGAGGGATGGAGGGGTTGAAGGAAGGGCAAAGGAGTACGGAAAAAAGAAGAACCAAGAGAGATTATGTAAAGGTGCAAATTTCCAATGATGAGTGTCATTATATTGTATACCTAAAATGTACCAATACAATTAATTAAAGAAAAAAAGAGTTAGGATACAACAGGGCCCTTGCAGTCACTTCCACTCTATATTTGGGAAACCTACTCCAACTTTCATATTAAAGCTTTCAACATCCGATACTTTATAATTTTTATTTTGTAATTTTTTCGTGTGTGGCTCTAGGGATTAAATTTAGGGCCTCGTTCACGCCAGGCAAATGCTTGCTTTACCACTGACCTATATCCCCAGCATTATTTTGGGAAATCATCTTCAAGATGTGGAGACTAAAACCAAGAAGCCTGTATTTAAGGAGAATATAAGTAATTTGAAAAGAAAAGCAAGTACTTTTTAGGAACAAAGAGGGGGCGTTAAATGAGTATGATGGATTTGTTAAAAGACAAGCAATTGAAACAACTCAAAATTGATAAGGATATGCAGCAGCAGAGAAAACCTCTGGTCCTTAAGGAATGCTCTGGCCAAGGAGATCTGTTTTATACCACACCGTTTTCTGTTAGATGAAGGCTGAGCCACATAGTGACCACACAGCTGCTGAGCAGAGTTCGCTTAACAGCCTGCTATATAGGCAGCTCACATCCTTCAGGGAAATGCACACAGCCAGCTGCTCTTAACCCTGCAAGACTCGACCTGGCACAGCAATCTCCAGTGAGTTTCCACAGGAGACTTTCCCTGACATATCCTGATGGTTCCCAGGACAGGGTTCCTGACTTACCAGTACGCCAGGGAAGGGTGCTCCTGGAGAGTTTTCGTCGGGAAGGCTGGCAGCGTCTTTAAATCTTTCCTAGCATTTTCATCACTGAAAAGAAACATAATATGGCAATGTCAAGTGCCTTTACCTAAAAAGTTACTGAAGCTGCTTACCAAAAGAGTGAGACCTGAAAAGTAACTTCTTATAGAGTGTTAGGCTGTCTTAACAACGTCAACACACAAGGTACTGTGCTAGAAGGAGAAACAGCCCTCAGATTTGACAACCAAGACATACAACGGTTCCTTGAAGTTATAATACTCTCTGTATGTGTCTATTTTTTTATATCACATGATTAGAATTGTGCATTTTTCATATTGCATTTTTATATAGCATTCTTCACACTTCATTATGCACTCCATGTCTCCATGTTCCTGTAGCATCTTGTTATTTATCTTTAGTGGCTACCTAATATTTACCATGTTGGAATACAGGTTATCATACAATCATTCACGTATCATTACCAATTTTTCACCATAGATATCACTGCAATAAAATGGTTTTGGTAACATTGCAATGGTAGTAGAACTTTCTACTACCCTTCTTTGGTTTTCCACCAGCCTCTGAAATACAATGGACCAAGTCAGTCCTCTCTGTGGAAATTTCATCTCTGTGGAAACCCCTGGAAACAGAAGACTGGAAAATATATATCTGATAAAACCCAAGATATCCTTCAAACTGCATCAATTGAACTAAAATGTAGCTTCTGTAAAGTTCTGCCATTCTCTAATTATAAAATGGCGAGACAGCAGCTGTTGAGAGAAGGGTGTGGTCTTTATGAAATTTAGAAAGAACAAGTAATACGAACGAGTAACATGAGCCGGTTATAAGTGGTCCTGCACTGTACCCGTACAAGAACAAATTCTGACTGATTTCCAGTATTGGAAGAGATTCTGTGAGGAAACAATGGCGACTCTGTTAACATCTGAAAGGCCTTGGAGAAATCCAGGAAGAAGCTACTCACACAGCATGATGCTAACTCTTCCTTTCCTACTCCCCACCTCTTCTCATTGCTACCACCCTTTGTGGAAAGTTTAGAAGAACCAGAAACTTTGTTTAGGACATTATTTTCCTCATGGAAAGCTCAACACTAGCCTTCCCATGTAGAGAGTACTGTTCTTACCCATGTTTTTCTGGTGAAAGTGTGAAGTTCAGAGAGCCTAAGTCTCCATGTTCCCCTGCTACTGGGCGGAGGAGCCAGAAGGAGCCCGTCTGGTAGGCCCCAAATTGTTTTGTGTGTGTGTGGGTGTACTGGGGATGGAAGCCAGGGCCTTGCACATGCCAGGCAGATACTCTACCACTGAGCTACACCCCCAGCCCTCCAAAGGCCATGTTCTTAACCACTGTATTATCTTATTACCACACATTCCAGGGAAGTGTCCTAAAGTGTTAATAAGAACATTCTGGTCCCTGGAAAGGCTCAGCCCCGCTTCTACCTGATCCCGAGAGCCAAATAAAAACAATGGCAAATTAAGTTTCAGAATCCATCACATATGCAGTTTTACATTAGTTTTCCTGGGGTTTGCCCAAAGGGGATCATGACATTGAAGTACATGGGCCCCCCCCCCTCAAGTGGAGGACCAAACATGGACCCCAAGATGAATTTCCTTCCAAAGCACTAATCCGCACTCAGATCAAGTGTTCCACCCTGGTCACCTTGGGGTCCAGGCATGGCCTCCGGGTGGGCTCTGCCTGGCCACATTCTACTCTGCCGTCTGAGAAACATCTCCCTCCTATTCCTCCTCAGCTTGTGTAAGTGCTTCTCCTTTAATGCCTACGGGGAAGTTTGTTTTCTGGGGTTTTTTTGCCAAGATTCCTGACCATGCTACAGGGCAACGAAGTGAGCCCACTGAGCAGACTCTACATAATTTACCCTCTTTTCTTAAGAACAGATAAGAAGAGAGAGTGTGTGTCAGGGAGACACTGTGATTTGCACCTGTCAACATTACATTTTAAAACCAGGGTTGTGGCTCTTCCTACAGGTGAAAGATTTAGCTTTCTAAATTACCACAGGAAATAAAAAGTCACTTGGCTCCTGTTTTTACGTAAGAATAAATCTCTATTCATTTGAAATTTAAGCGGTTAATCATACTGACAATCTTGGGAAACTGGTTTGGGTTTCCGGAAAATCAAAATATACCACAATCCAATTTATTCATACTAAAGGTCAACTGTCAACTCTCAGAATTAATATTTATTTTCTTAATAATTTCTCTTATGGGGGCTGGGGATTTAGCTCAGTGGTTCTGCCACCTGCCTTGCAAACGCAAGGTCCCGAATTTGATCCCTGGCACCAACAAAAAAAAAAAATTTTTTTTTGTATGCTCTGTCCTTCAAAGCCCCTTTTTCTTTTTGCAGTGCTAGGGATGGAACCCAAGGCCTCATGCAAGCTAGGCAAGCACTCTACCACTAAGCTATATTCCCCTGCTATTCCCATTTACTTTTAACAGAAGCTGGCTCATGGTTTTGGTTTTTAGGAAGGGCAGATGCATGTATATTTTCTTAAGTGATAAACCAAGGACAACACTGTTTTTTCATATCATCACTAACCACATATACTTTGTTATACTTTTGGGTTCAGTTGAATGTATTCTAAGAATCCAGGTGATCCCTTATGGCTTTGGGTATGGTAAATTTTGTGGCAATAAAGATCTCAGTAGATTAGATTGTTATGTATCATGGTTTTACTCACTCACTTAACAAGTATGTGTACATCTATACTGTATCCCTAGCATGTAGAACTGAGTGTCATATGATGGAGTTTTAACTCACAAAAGTAGTCAAGACAAAAACCAAGAAAGAGGAGAAAGCGTAGGAGAAATTTTATCCACATTCTACTCAAAAAGCTCACTTGGAAAATAAGTACAAAATGGGAGACTTGAAGCTCCTGCCCTTTAAGATGGTTTTTGTCCAGTGTCCCCCAAATTACAAGCATTTTCTAACATTTAAGCACTTAGTGAATGTTGGCTAAATGCAAGCAACTTCTGGATTTAGGATGTAACTAGAGAAATAGTTGTATGCTTCAAGTGGAGAGAAATTCTGCCTGCGTTGAGGTATTTTTTGGGGGGGAGGGTCTCACTATGTAGTCCAGGCTGGCTTTAAGCTCACAGCAATCCTCCTGCCACAGCCTCCAGAGTGCTGGGATTACAGGTGTATGCCACCACACCTGGTTTGTGTTGGAGTTTTTGAAAGATAAACTTTGGTTTTCAACATGTCATATTTCTCAATATTTTCAAGAATACTTTTCACTCTACACAATTAGAATCTACCAATTTATAAGATGTTATATGGCATTATTTATCTAAAAATACTGGCTGAATAAATCAATAAATTACCAGAGGTTAATCATGACCCAGCACTCTAAAGAACAATAAATATTTATTCACTGAGACCTTTTTTGTACTAATCAATCACTGAAAAGCAACTAAATATGTATTATCAGAGAAGTGGCTTAGGGATTTTTTTTTTTTGGCACCGGGGATTGAACTCGAGACCTTGAGCTTTCGAGGCAGGCACCAGAACCACTGGGCTAAATCCCCAGCCCAAAGGATTGGCTTTCTTTTTTTGTTTTGTTTTGTTTTGTTTTGTGGCACTGGGGAATCAAACTTGGGACCTTGTACTTGCGAGGCAGGTGCCGGAACCACTGAGCTAAACCCCCATCCCGGCTTAGGGATTTTTAAGGAGAGTCACACTATTTTAAAGAGAATTTAGTCAGCCTTACTAATCTATGGTTTCCACATCTGTGGATTCAACCAATGACAGGCTGAAAACATTAAAAAAATTTTTGTCTGTACTGAACACACACTGACTTTTTTCTTGTCATTATTCCTGAAACAATGCAGTAATAATAACTATTTACATAGCATTTACATCATATTAGGTATAAACCATCTAGAGATGATTCAAAGTGCATGGGAGGGCATGTGTAGGTTATATTGAAATGCTACACCATTTTATACAAGGGACCTGAGCATCTGCAGATTTTGGCATAGGAGGGGGGTCCTAAAAGCAATTCTCCATGAATACCAAGGGACCATTCTAGTTCAGCAGATGGAGCACAGGGGATTATTTTTTTTAAGGTGGTGAAATTATTCTGTATGATACTATGATGACACTATGAATTTGTCCAGAGGATATAACTTTGAATAGCACAACACAAAGAGTAAACCCTAGCCTGTCTACAGGTTTTTGTAACAAATGTACTACACTTATGCAGGATGTTAATAAAAGGATAAACAGTATGTGAGGAAGGAGAGGGGGCATGTAGGAACTCTGTGCTTTCTACTCCATTTTTCTGTAACTTTAAAACTGCTCTAAAGAATAAAGTCTGTTAAGAACAAAAAGAAAGAAGTATGCTTTAGATTAGTGGTTTTCAACTGGAACAATTTTGTCCCTCAGGGGACATTTAGCAATGTCTGAAAACCATTCTTGATATTTACACCTGGGAAGGAGGTGTTATTGGTAGCTCTCGGATAGAGGTCAGGATGCTGCTGTACATTCCACATGCACAGGACAGCTCAACAATAGAGTTATCTCACCTGAGTGTCAATGGTGCCAGGGTTGAGAAACTCTGCAATAGATTATTTTAAAAATTCTGAGGTGGCTGGGGACATTTGTCTAGCAAACATGAGGTCCTGGGTTTATACCCAGTGCCACCAGCAAAAGGAAAGAAAAGAAAAGAAAGATCAATCTTAGAATTCTACCCTAATACATTTTCAATTGTGACTTTTATACTTAAAGATGTTTTTCTTATAAATATAAGATTATAGATATCAGAGATCTCAGAGGCAAATGCCTAATAGGAGCCAGGTGAGGCAGGCATTAGAAAATCGACTGCACTGGCTAGCCAAAAATCAGCAAGTTATACTTAGCATCAGACACAGGGGCACAAGGGAAAGGGAGGGGACTAAGAGGAAGTGAAAACACAGCACATATGAAGGACAGACGCTCCTTGAGTTACCCATCATAAGTTAAAAATTCATAAGTTAAAATCTATTAACTACATTCACCCTACTGAACAATATATCATAGTCTAGCCTACCTTAACAATTCTCAGAACACTTACATTAGCCTACATGTGGGCAAAATCATTTAAACTTATTTTATAATAAAGTATTAAATATCTCAGGCAATCCACTCAGTAACTGTATCCAAAAAAAGCTGACATAATAGTACACTGTACAGTATTGGTGGGTTCCCTTATGGTGCAAGGCTGATTGGGAGCTGTGGCTGTCCAGAATCACAGGAGGACTTGTACTGCATGTCAGCAGTCTGAGAAAAAATCAAAAGCCAACCTGGGCATGGTGGGATATGCTGTAATCTCAGCACTCTAGGAGGCGGAGGCAGGAGGATCTCAGGTACAAGCCCAGCCTGAGGAACTTAGCAAGACTCCATCATAAAATAAAGTAATAAAAAGAGAGCTGGAATTATCTCAGTGTGAAGGCCCTGGGTTCAATCCCAGTACTGGGGGTGGGGGTGGGGAGACATGACTAACATCAAAATTCAAAGCATATACTCAATGGGTATTGTTTTTGCACCATTGTAAAATTTAAAAATTCTAAGTCAACCATTATAAATTGAGAACTATCCATAGTAGTTAGGAGATAGATTTGACTATGTATGACAGAAATCAAAATTTTAGCTAATTTCTCCTTACAGAGCCAGAATAGCAGGAAATGTTGCGGAATTCAATCTCTGGCAGCTCTGCCATTTCTGAGTGTTGCTTCCTCTCACAGGGCCCAGGATAGCTCAGCACTGGGTCCACACTTCAACAACTAGGAAGAGGTGAAGTGCACACTCTCTCCTGTAGGGCAGAACTGGAAACCTCTCACTTTTCCCAATCCCATTGCCCAGAACCTCATCATCATATGCTAGCTCTAGCTTCAAGGGTGGCCGGGATATGTAGTCTTTATTTTGCCCAACCCAGACAAAGATTATAATACTTTATATACATATTATACATTATAATATAATAGTTTGGCAGAAAGGAAGATTAGATACTATAGAAACACAGTCATATTTTAGCCATTTTAAAGACTCACCACTCAGAGCCAGCTTATTTCTGCCACATAGGTACATGGATCCATCATTGTCTAACAAGCGCGTTAAAGAAAGGTTCAAAGTCCCAGTGTTTTTTTGTTTTTCCCCAGTGTTTTATAAAAAATATCTGAATGGAGTATGCCACAGGCTAACACCCTCATTTTGTAATTTCTGACATAAGCTATATGTTTTAGTAAAAGGTGGAGGAAGGGAGGTACTTTCTCAGTTTCTCAACTTAGTTGCTAGTTTCGGGTAATTTATTAACAGTATAAATTGTCAGGAGTGTATGAATGAAGGAGATACATGAGTAATTTAGATAGACATGCAATCTGGATCATTCTAAAAGAATATATTTGCAGAAAATAACATAGCTTTATTTCTTTGCAATAGAAAAGCTTCCTATTATGAGTCTGAAAATCTGGTCTTTTGTGCTATTGTAGAACATCTGCTGTGACAAGATAACATCAATTTCCTATAAGAACCTATTTATTGCAGCAAATTTTCAGCAAGCCATCGCTGATACTGACATGACTGAGCTATGGATTTGGTTATAACACCACAAGAAAAAGTCCACAAAAGAATCAAAACATGACTGAGACAGACAGCCTGCAGAAAAATATGTTAAACCCTTGAACAAGTTGTGCATGAAAGTATAAATCCAAATGGCTAACAGACAGGAGAAATATGTTCAACCTCCTAAGCATTCAGGGAAACACAATTATATCTTCAATGAATTATTGAAAGGAACCAGACTATTAAACTTTTGAAACTTTATATCTAGTTTATGAAGATGTAGAGCAACAGGTACTCTACTTCTTTGCTAATTAGAGTGTAAACTGGTATGACTGTTTTGGAAATTTGCATGCCCCCTGGCCTAGCAACCATTTGTTAGGTACAACTCTAGAGAAACTTATGCACAAGAATAAGGTTTATAGCAGCATTGTTTATAATAAGACTAAAAAGGAGATAGGTGTGGTGGTGCATGCCTATAATCCTAGTAATCAAGAGGCTAAAGCAGGAGGATCATGAATTTGAGGTCAGTCTGGACTACAAAGCAAGTTCATGTCCTGCCTGGACTACATAGCAAGGCCTTGTCTCAAAAAAAAAAAGGGAGGAAGAGAAGGAAGAGGAGAAGAAGAAGAAGAAGAGGAGGAGGAGGAGGAAGAGAAGGAGGAAGAGGAGGAAGAGGAAGAGGAAAAGAAAACAACATAAATGTTCCGTAATAGCAGAAATCACAAAATTATAGTGTATTCATAAAATGAAATATAATAGATTATAGCAAATAAAATAGATTATAGCTACATACAACATGGTTGAATTTCATAAATACTGAGTAAAAACACAAGACTTTATTTCTTCTTCTTTTTTTTTTGGTACCAGGGATCGAACTTGGGTCCATGTGCTTGTGCAGCAGGCAGTGAAACCACTGAGCTAAATCCCCAGCCCAAGGCCTTAGTTCTTATTTAAGAAACACACCACAATCCCTGGTCCATAAAGGTCTCAAATAAGCAAAATGAAACTATAATTTTATATAGGTGATAAAACTATAAGGCAAGATGAGAAAATATATGCCATAGTTGAAAAATACCTCTGAGGAAAGAGGAAGCACTTTACTGGCATGGGAAGCACATAGTGGAAATAGTGGGAGAGGCTTGTAGGGTCCTGACAACATTCCTCGTGGTTGTGATTGCAAAGTTGTGTACTTTACTTTGTTCTTTGTATTATATGTGTGTCTCATGCATTCTTCTGTGTGATAATTCACACCAAATCTAAGTCAAATATGACCAGTGAGTGGATGTGGGGATGTGGAAGAGCTGTTTACAGCTGACTTGCCGCAAAGCTAATGCAAGAAGTTAGAACTTGCTGACCAAAAGCTGAACCCACCAGGATGTGCAAAAACACAGCCACATTAGTGTAGAGGGTTAATTTAGATCATCTTCAGAGTTTAGGATCAAACAGGATTTCGTGTTTGAGCGACAGACAGTAACTGAGTGCTCATTTGTTCACCCTCCTAATGAATCTGCCTGACAGCCCGAGCCACGAGCAAGGCCTGTGAGCTTGCAGAGGGAGGACAGAGGGCCCCTCCCTGGCTGGTGGGACAGGTGGCACCGCTAATATGAACCAGGATCAAGCTCAGAGTCGAGGTAGGGCTGGCCAGAGAGCAGGGGGAGGAGAGCAGCCTCCAGAGGGACGTCTCTGCCTTTCACTAGCAATAAACACACTCACCCCGTCTGGACATTCCTGACCCTAATGGCAATGGATATGTTATTTCAAAGATGCACTTGACCAGAACTGTCACAAGGGACTGGTTTCTCCAGGTTCTAGCCAGAGAGAATGACCATAAATCTACATAACTCACTACTTCTCAGAGACCAAACCAGCAATTGCTTTTCTCTGTCATTTCAGCAAGAACTCAGATGTCACCATGAAAAATATGCTTGCATTTTATCTGAGTTTCGGGGCTGAGCCCTTCCCTTAGGCATTCCAGATTCCTCTTTCAATAGCCTTCCAGAAGAAAGCTGTCCTAGGCCTCCATTTAGCCACTGCAAGTATTTTTCAGGCGATGATTCCTTTGGGCATTCTTAAGCCCCCTTTCATGGGTTGTTGTTTTTCTTTACTGACCTCAAAAGCCCTGCTGGAATGTGCCAGCCCCACTCATTTTTGAGAAAGCCACATGGTTGGCAGAACCAAAGCCACCCTTTGTGTGTGCTGGAGCATTTGTGTGGAAAAAGCCACCCCCAGCAAATGTGTGCACCTGCTGTGGCTAACAGCAAGCTTGCTCACAGCAACAATTAACCACCTGCCGTTCAGAGACTGTGGTGGAAGGAGTGTTTCCAATTAGCCAAGGATGAACCCTGCTAGTACTTCCTAGACCTAGAGAAAGTGAAAACCCCACTGTCTGGGTTTGGTGTGGAGCTATCTATCCCTAGGTTCCTAGGACAATTTAAAGGAAAAAAGAAAAAAAGTCCAATCCTAAAGTTCACTTTTGTTATCAGTTCCAAAGCTCTGTCTTACCTGAACACAAACCAAATGTGCATAAAAAGTGGAAGCTATATATAATGACCAAAGCCAGGCATGATGGCGCTGGCCTGTAGTGCCAGCTGCTTGGGAGGCTGAGGCAGGAAGATCTCACATTCAGGGTCAGCCTAGGCAACTTAGAAAGGTCTTATCTCAAAATAAAATGTAGAATTGGAGATGTAGCTCAATGGAGTGTTTGCATAACATGCACATGGTCCTAGAAAATCCCCAGCAACCCCCACCAAAGAAATGAAAATATAAAGGACTGAATGCAGGGATGGTAGTGCCGAAGCAGGAGGATCACAACCTTGAAGTCAGCTTGGACTACATAGCCAGTTCAAGACTACTGTGTACTATATAGTGAAGCGCTGTGTAAAATAAATAAATAAATAAAAAGGGCTGCAGATGTAGCTCAATGCTAGACAACATGTATTTCCCAACATGCATTTCAACTTGCCATGGTGTGAAAGTAACAGTGGTTCAACCCTCAATACTGATAAATAAGTAAAATAGACCAAGTGGAAATTCCTGCAGAAACTTCACTATACAAAGAAAAAACCACAGAGTGAGAAGAACCTAACACAATGCTGTCACTTAATCCGCCCCCACCACCCCAGAGAAGTGCTTCTACAGTACAAAAGCTCACCTCAAGGGTGTTACTCCAAACCCTTTCTCCACAGGTAGGTTAGGCTTATTATCATCTACATCCCTGTTTCACTGATGTGAAAACTGAGATTTAAGAGATTAAGTAATTTATACCCACAAAGTAAGGAAGAAGCAGATGGGAGGGTTCCACATCTGTATGCCCACTCTGCCTGGCTCCTTCTGTGGTCCACAAAGAGGGGATAAGGAGAGGAAGAGGAAGACTAGTTAGAGTCACTGCAGGTTTCTGATCCCTAATGCTAGCAGCCTCTGATTAATTCCATTAGAATGTGTCCTTCTTGGGTGGTGACAGTTTGCCTTTTTAAACTAGATTAAACTGGACTAACCCAAGCTGGATTAACCACATAAAGAATCTGAACATGGATAATTAAGACTTAATGTGCTACTCATTACTCTGTATTTCTTGAACCAAACCAAACAACCCAAAACTGCAGACTATAGCTGCCCTCTAGTAGCAAAGACACCAAATTTAGTATGTATGTATGTGTGTATGTACATATGTATGTATGTGTGTGTGTATGATGTATGATAGTCCTGGGGATTGAACCCAGGGAGCACTGAGCCCCATCTCCATTACCCTCCCCCCTGTATTTTTTAAATTTTATTTTTGGTACCCAGTTTTTTTTTTGCGACCCCGTCTCCTTAAATTGCCCCACAACTCCTAGTTAAAACATGTTTTTAAGTGGGCTACAAAATCAGACTCCAGGCATTCTCAGCAGAATCTTAAAACAGGAAGTCCAAACTGCTTTACGTGAGAAGCACAATACCTCCAGAAAATCTCCTTAACCACACAAGGAATTCCTGATGCCCAACCTCTTATACCAATGAAAAATTAAAACAAAACAAGGAAGATCCCCACCTCTCTGGAGCTATGGGTTCCTGCTCTGGGACACCACAGCCTGGGGTGGGAAGCTGACACTTTCCTTCCCAGTCAGTGCTATGCAAAGTTAGAAATCCTAGGGCTCAAGTTCATTCCGCCTCTGATGCCACTCCTGATTACTGAAGTTCAGAAAGACTGCTTAGAGCTGAGCTGATCTTGCAATAGCTAAAATAAAGTGTCCTCTTCACCTCCCACCTGTCCAAACCAAAATTTTAAAAAAGCAGCTCCAACCATCCAAATAATTGAGGTGAATTCATTGTGTCCAACCCATGAGTTCACAGAAGGGGAAAATGAGGCCCAGGGATGTATGAAGACTTACCAAGGCCCTGTGGTAGCTGGTGATTGATAGATTCAAAACGGCAGAGGTCGGAGCTTGGGAAGACTTAAGGCCCTTGCATCAGAGGGAAAGGAGGGGCAAGAGCAGGGGAGGATTCTGTGGAGGACAGGAGGAAGGGGGCGGGGCTCTGCCTTCCCTCCTAAACCCTGGGTCTTTCCATTCTTGGAATTCCCACCCCATCCCCTTGAAACAGTTCTTAATCACATCTTTTTTTTCCTTTTTCTTTTTTTCCCCAGCAGTGGGGATTCAACCCAGGGTCTTTTGCACAAAGCTTCATCCCCAGCACTTTTTCAATGTTTTTTATTTTGAGACAGGGTCCTGCTAAATCACTAAATTGCCCAGGCTGGGCTTGAACTTGTGATCCACTTGCCTCAGCCTTCCATAGCTGTGGAGCTATTACAGCTGGACTTCCTTATCATACCTTATCATACAATCATGTTGTAGCTGTTTACAGAGCTCAGCGAGAAGTGAAAAGATTATACTAGCCATTCTCCAAGCCTGGCTAAACCCAGGGGACCCCCTAACTCCCCTTTCTTCTTGGAAAGGTGTAGAGCTCTCCTTTCGTGTGGACAACAGAAGCTCCCTTGTGAAACTTTAGGTGTGACTGTGCATTCCTAGGCTGCCTCTGGTCCCTTCTCCCACCCACTTCTCAGCTCCTCCTTCATAGGACAATTGAACAAAACACAACAATAAAGGAGACTATCCTGGGGACTTGCTGTGGGCCACAAGTGTTCAGCATTGTATTTATGTGAACTCAAACTGTCCTCTTACCAGGCCAAGATACAGATGCTATTTCTAATTTTCAGATAAGGAATCTGAGGTTCATCTAGGTCTTCTACCTGCCCACCACTGACTAGAGCAAGCCCATGTGCAGCCAGAGCATACTTTGACCAAAAATCAAAACACTAACCAACCAGCTCTGGCCCTGTGATTTACTGTAATTAGGGCTGGGATTTAGAACTAGATTCAGTCCCAGGTTCCCTGTTCCTAGTTTTGTCATCTTAGATAAACTAACCTTTATGAGCCTGGGTTTCTGCACTGTAAAAGTAGGGATGATGACACATCTTACACAGTTCTTGGGGAAGTTATAATAGACTGCTATGGAAGTACCTGCTTGGTTCAATAAATGTGTACCTTTCTTTCCCATTCTTCCAAACCCAAGATATACATACGTATATATTGAGGTGAGCAGTACTGGGGATTAAACTCAAGGAATTTGCACTGAGTTACCCCTTTCTCCCTCTTTTAAAAATTTTTTAAAATTAAATTAAATTTTTTCTTGAGATAGGGTCTCAATAAGTCCCTAAATTGCACAGACTGGACTTGAACCTGTGATCCTCCTGTCTCAGCATCTCACAGTGCTAAGATTACAGTGCCACCATCCCTAGCTCCAAAACCAAGAGTTTACTCAACTTTTTATTCCTACTTACTCTTGGAGCAGGCTGGTGGTGGATTATTACCATGGAAAACCATTCCTAGGGATTAAGGTTTGAGTTGACAGAATAAATACGTAGGACATACTTATACTTTTTAAAAAAATTGTTGTCTATCTGAAATTGCAATTAAACTGTGTATCCTATATTTTTGGCTTTTTTGTTCTTTGTTTTTTTGGTGCTGGGGATCGAATTCAGGACCTTGCACTTGCAAGGCAGGCTCCAGAACCACTGAGCTAAATCCCCGGCCCCTGTATCCTATATAAAAATATAGGATTTGCTAAGCCTGGCAACTCTATGGGTTTATAATACACCACAGGGGAGAAGAACTTTAGAAGAAACTTGCCACATTCTAAGTTGTAAGCATTTTCAGGGTTGGTATGACAGATTTCAGAGGTGCTGGTAACTGGTGGAAGCTGGGCCTGAAACCTCTTCCAACACCTTGCCCATATCATCATGGAGTTTGTGTCACACCCTTCTCAGTCTCTGTCAGATGCACCCTGCACTAGGAACCCTGGCAGTGTTCTGTCAAGAGCAGTGTCCACTCAGCCGGAATTCCTGTCACCACATTCCTGTCTGCGGCCTACTTGGTAACCCAGTGCAAGTCACTCCACCCATCTGCATGCTTGATGGGGATCAATTGTCCAACTATATTTTTAAGACTAAAGAATTTGAAATTAGAATGAAAATGTGATGAGAGATTTTTCTAAACATTAGACAGCTTGTTGAGGACTCCTGATCATATCTACTTTGAATTTTCACCTCTTTTTAAATACCACTTGCTTGGAGAAATATAATCTATAAGAATGACCCAGGCTGAGAAACAGGTTAAAGTGGAAATCTGTGAATATTTTAAATAAAAATGTTTTACCATTATCAGTTTTACCATGTCAAACTGATACAGAAAAGAGAAAGGTTGTTGTCAGGGACTCTGGGAAAGGGGTTGGGGAATTGTTTAATAGGTACAGAGTTTCAGTTTTGCAAAATGAAAGTTTAGGGGGTCGGTTGGAAAACAAGGTGAATGCACATAATACTACTGATCTGTGTTCTTCGACTGGTGGAGATTAGCCTGGTGCAGTGGTGCATGCGAGACTAAGACTGGAGGATTGAAAAATTAAACCTAGCCTGGATGAAAACTTAGTGCCTGTCTCAGAATAAAAAATAATAAAAACGGGGCTGACAATGTAGCTCATTGCAGAGGCCCTGAGTTCAATCCCTAGTACCTCATTAAAAAAAAGAAAGAAAGGTGGAGATAGTGAATTTTATGTAATGTATATTTTTATCATGATTAAAATATTACCTCTCATTCACATCTAGAATCAGAAAAATAGGCATCAAGAAGAAAATGAAGCAATACAAACAATGTTTTCCTATCAAAGAATGTTCAGTAAGAAATCTGTTCCTCTCCTGGAAACTTCCCACTGGACAAGTGAAAATTACTTATGGTCAACTTGACTTCCCAAAGCTTTATCTCTTCTTCCTGCATGTGTCACTCAGTACGGCCTTCCTGATCGAACAGAACAGGATCACTCGCATTAGCTGTCTGAACACAGAGAACAGAACTGTTTTATGTGTTATGTTAGCACTCAGTGTTTCTAGAACCACACTGAAAGGCACTGAAACAGCTATCAGCAAGGGCTCGTAGAATTCCTCCCCTCAACGTCCTCCCTCCACTTCTGCACCCTGAGGAGGACCGGCAGTTTACGTCACAGTATCTTCATACTAAATACTGCGCAGGCGCCAACGTCCCAACCAGCCAGAACCCAGAGGACCAAGAGGGCTGATTCACTTGAGACCTGCGTACAGCCTGGGCCTCTCCAGTGCAGAGTGACACAGAACCCAGAGAGGGCCAGAGAGCCACCTCCTGCCTAGGGCTGATCCTCAGTAGGCTTAGTAGTTTAGAATTATACAGAAGTGGAACTTGGGGTTTTGGTTTTCACATATTTGCATTTAGCATTTATGCTATGAAAGCAAAGTATTTTGAAATGCAAAATATGTAAGCCATGAAATGCAAACTCCTTGATTTCTAGCAAAACTGCGGTTAAGGAAGTGAGGTCCACAGAACACACTAGTCCAGCAAGGGCTCAGATATCAGGAACAAAGGAGGTGGAAGATGCTGCCAGTGTGTTCTCTTTCGGGAAATTCGCAGGGCCAGTGAACAGGCTCAGAACACCTAGTGAAGAAAACTTGGTGAACTTTAACTTTTTTTTTTAGGTCCTGAGGATTGAACCCAGGGGCTCTCTACCACTGATTTATATTCCTAGCCCATTTTATTATTTTTTTTTTTGAGACATGATTTTGCTAAGCTTTCCAGGCTGGTTTGGAACTTGCAATCCTCCTGTCCCGGCCTCCTAAGTAGCCAGGATTACAAGAGTGTGCTATTAAGCTTGGCTAACTTTGTTTAACTTTAACCATGAGAAGTCCTCACCCAACTGTTCTTTGTTTTGTTGTTGTTCTTGTTGTTCACAAAAGGGATTTTTTAATTCATTAAAGTCCCAGCCTAAAATAAAACAGGCATATTCAATTTCTGTCATGTTTTCTTTCTTTACTATGCTAGTAAGGAAGGTAATGAATCACTCTTACAAGGTTGTGTTTTCTCCAGGATATAAGGGAATTCTAGCAGTGGTAAAGTCCACAAATCGTGAAGCCCCACTAGGCCAGAGTAGCTCTGGACCCCAGACAGGCTACTTATGGGCTTCAAAGTTCAGCTTTGAATGGGGACAATCATAATGTCTGTATTCACAGGATTGCTGTGAGGATTAAAGGTATTATCAACAATAACATCATTTGTGTGTTTTTTGTTTTTTGGGTTTTTTTGGTACCGGGGATCGAACTCAGGATCTTGAACTTGCAAGGCAGGGCATCACTGAGCTAAATCCCTGGCCCAACAGCAACATCATTGTTAACAATGACATGTTAACTGAGATGAACTGAGGTCCAAAGAGGGTAGGTAAGTTACCCACAGTTATCCACCAAGGGTCTGGGCCTGGATTTGAATCCAGTAAAATTCTAAAGCTCCATCTTCACTCTCACCTGCAAGCTGATTCAGGTACTCGTCACCTGGTCCCTGGGGCTGGCCTGCCTGTTTGCCTGTCTTCCTTCCTTCCTGCCTTCCTACCTTTTTCCTTTGGTGTACTGGGGACTGAACCCATGCTCTTCACACTGAGCTATATCCCTAGCCCTTTTGTATTTTTGAGAAATGTCTCACAAAATCACTAAGTTGACAAGGCTGGGCCTAACCCTGTGATCCTCCTGCCTCAGCTTTGCAGAATGCTGGGATTATAGGCACATGTCACTATTCCAGCTGAGCTCCTGTTTTTCCTACTGTAACTCACTTTGAAGGACCTGGAAATGAAATTGTATTTTAGAGCTGTGTTTCAGGGGTATAAGAACTGAGGGGGGCAAATTTCTTATAAGTCTTTGATTTTTGTTTTCTTCCTTCATTAACTACTCTCAGGGGCAACCAGAGAAGTTCCTTTCCCATGAGAAATAGATGCAATTCATAGCACAGGTGTAAATTGGGCATATTTCCTTCCCAAATGAAGATGGGCGTTCAACACTCTTACTCTACTTCAGCAGTGAACTGAAAATTGTAGTCACTCATTTTTCTCTTCCATAAACAGCAGCACCTTAATTATAGTCACTTGGTAACTTCCAGGATCTTAAAACAAAACCCTCTGCTTTTACAAAGTCACTTGTGGCTGGCTCAGCAGCTGAGCAATAAAGGTTCATCTCCTCCCCCGTCAGCTTTCAGGAATTCTCCACCTTTACCTGTGGTGTGTTACCCCTGCAGATCCTTATCTTTGTAGGGTAAAGGCTGACTCCGAAATTCAGGCTGTTGGCTATTTAAAGACAATGGGAGCCCCCACTCCACTATTCTAATTAACTTTTAGAGAGCAGGGTTTCCTACTGGTTACAATAACATTGACTTAAATTCTCTGAAGGAAACCTGCCAGGAAGCAAAATGAGCAACAGTCTGTCTCTGTCTCTGTTTCTGTGTCTCTGTCTCCCCCCCCCCCCCGCACCCCACCTCTCGCCCCTCCTCCCCTGGGGCCCAGGTTGGGCTCCAACTTGTGACCCTCCTGCTTGAGCCTCCCACAGTGGTGAGATTACAGGTGTGCACCAAAATGCCCAGCCTGGCATAGTTTTAAAAAGCATCCTAGGCTGAGAATACAACTCAGTGACTGAGAGCTTGACTAGCATGCACAAGGCCCTGGGTTCAACCCCCAGCACCGCAAACACAAAACAATCATAAAGGCATCCTGGGAAGAAGAGTTTGAACAAAATGGTGAAGGCAAAAATACCACAGGTTATGTGGAAGAGAAAGAGGGGAGGAATGAACAGATGTAAAGGAGCAGCAGGAGCAGCAGAGTGTGGGCAAGTATCCACGAATGCCAGGCTGGGGTATTGAAGGGCAGGTGTCTGGGTGCTGTGAGAAACTAAGACTTCAGAAGTAAACAATGGTCAAGTCTACATTTTAGGATGGCAGCAGGGCTTTTGCCCAGGTTGGAGCATGCAACCGAATCAGAATAGACCTAGGATGCTTTTCAAAACTAGGCAGGCCCTGGGCAATGTGCATATGTTTAATTCTAATTATAGTTCTGTGGGGTTGTTCCCATTTTATTGATGAGGAAACAGGCTCAGGGTGTGAGGCCTCTGCTTGACCCTGAGAAATCAGGGGAGGAACAGTTAGCAATCAAAAAATGCAGGGTATGAGCTTTGGGACCCAAATTACCCCATAAAATGACCACACTCAACACTCCACATATTCCAGAGAATGTGACTGCTCTGGCAAAGGTGATACTGGAGTGCAACAGCTCTTGATGTTGCTAAAGATCTAGAAATGAATTTATCCTTCCACTCCCTGTTACTTTCTTCCAATTTTATTTTTTCAATACTAAGGATTTAACTCAGGCCCTTCACAGTGAACTACATCCCAGCCCATTATTTTTTATTTTGAGGTAGGGTTTCATTAAGTTGCGAAGTTGTCCAGCTTGGCTGAAACTTGAAATCCTCTTGCTTCAGCCTCCCAGAGTGCTGGGATTACAGGTGTGTGCCACCACACTCAGCTTCTATTTTTTTTTTTTTTTAAGATCTTGGTTGGGCTTTATTTTCAATTCTAGAATCAGGCAATATATCATTCCATAAAATAAGTATTCCTAATTTCTTTCAATTCAAAAAAATTTGGTATCTATCTATCTATCTATCTCTATCTCTCTATCTCTATCTATATCTTGCTTTTTTTGGTTTTTTGGTACCAGGGATTGAATTCAGGACCTTGTGCTTACAAGGCAGGCACAGCGCCTCTGAGCTACATACATGGCCTATATCTATATCTATATCTATATCTGTACCTGTGAAGGGTGGTCAGCAGGTTACTAAGTGGTAACCCCAACTGCTTTACCAAACTGAATGGGCAGATGAGGAGAGTGCTTGGAGTTTCCAGTGGCTGGAAATTAGCTGTCAGGCTTGGAAGGCGTTATTTTATCAGTCGGTTAAGGAGCACATTGTTCAAAGACTTGGCTGGGAATGAGTACTAGGTGATCTGTAAATAATCTATGGGTAGAGTTTACCAGGAGTCGAACATTAACAGGATAGAAGCCAGGCTTTCAATGGGTCACTGGCCTGTGAGCTGTTTCTAATCAGAGGCCTCCCATCCACCTTTATGGGCTTGTACTTCTCTACACCCATCTACTGTATTTAAGGAACAGAAAGGAGCAGGTACAGGGCAAATTCCAACAGAAAGGTGGAGGATGTGCCCCGAGGCATTTAGAACCCAGCAAGTGTCTCAGCAACAATACAACTGTTAGGTCAAGTGTATGAAGGGTGAGGCCCCTACAAGGCAGCTGCACGAGGAAGCCCCTATTAATCCCTTAACTAAGCAGCTGATGGATGTAATCTTTTCGTGCATACCTTAAAACTCTTTAGACACATGACCACTACAAGTTTTTTTTTTTTTTTAAATCAACACAAGCTACAGAAGCTTTTTATAGATTTCTTCATCTCACTAATTAATGGATGATAGAAAACAGAACTTTGGAAAGCTTCTGATTACCATTCACTGTCACTCTGGCTAGAAAAATTGTAAGAAAGGTTTGTTCTGAGATTCATTCACAGAAAGAATAGGTCTCTATTTGAAGATAGTCAGGCTGGGGTCTACTTTCTTTTGATTTTGCAACCATTGTTATTTAAAATAACACAATGATTCAGCTAGGGTTATTTTGCATAGTAATCTCAGAAAAGAAATCATTACCTGGTATAATCTCCCTTGGCTTCCTGAAATAAAAAAAACAAAGACAGATGATCAATATGTATTTATGCTAAGCTAAATGAATTATTCACTCTTGGTTATTTTCCCATCATCAACCCCGAGTTTAATGTTAAAGAATGTACATAAGGAACACTTTCCCTATGGCCAAGGACAAGAATGTGGCACTGATAAGAAAATGCTAGTGTAAATATTTCTTATTCTTAACAGAAGAGACAAATATGAAAAAATGCAGGTCATTATTTTCCCTTTACATTTCTAAGATCCCATGATAAATGCTTTTCCATTCAAGTGGCAGCTTTGTAGAGTGGATTGCAGACTTTTTAAACCAAGACACAGGTACATCAACATACACTGTTTTCTTTTTCATTTTTAAATGAGTGCAGAAAAAAACTTTTTTTTTTGGCTACTAGTTACTTTACAAATTAAAGGGGTCTTATACAACCTCAAGAAGATGTACACAAAAGTTACTAAATTTAAATGAAAATTACAGCTGTTCTAACAACTGCTGCTTCCCAAATTCAAGTAACTCAGAGCGCTTTTCCAGGAATATGGTCTTAACTCTTTTCCCCCAGAGCAGCCTGCATTTCATTTTTCTGGCGATATACAATATCACAATATATAACCCATGCAAAGCTCTTTTAAAGCAGAAGACAGTGGCTCACATTTTTCACTGGCAAACAATTTAAAAATCCATCAGACACTGGCCCATGCAAAAGTTTCAGAGTTACAGGCAGACAACAAAAACACCAAACAAAAGGGAGCTGGCCAGAGGCACTTGTCTAGTTCTTACCTGCAAAACCAGGGCTGCTAACTTGAAGATGGTCTCGCTGTCCACTTCTATTTGACCCTGTTGGTGGAGAAGGAAAACATCACTGAACACAGGGCTGCCTTGAGTTGTAGCAAATGGCTGTGGAGTACGGGAAACTGTCACAGCTTGGCACCCAGTTTACGATCAAATGCAGATCATACCATTGCAGGGGAAGTGGGGGGATGTGCGTGCGTGCGTGTGTGTGTGTGTGTGTGTGTGTGTGTGTGTGTGTGTGTGTTTAAACTGGAGGATTTTGTTTAGAGATCAGCATTTGGGAAGAAGCACAAAGGACTCTGAGGCTGAAAATTCAGACAACTTCTAAATGAATAATTCTTCTATCTCTACACATTCATTTTTAAGCTCCACAGATTGTCCTAGATTCATTTATTATGAGTTTTCCTGAGATAATGTTTTTCTGTGTCTCAGCATGGTGACTTCAGTACACACACACACACACAAATACAAATATTATTAAAACATAAATTCACTTCTGTGTCCATGACATGTTATTGAGTTAATATTTGTTCATTCTAGATAAAACGGAAAGCCTTAAAAATCAGTCACAGAAAATGCTTAGAAAACTAAAATTCTGATGCTTTCTACTGAATTCAGATGGACTCTAAGTTATTATTTTCCCATCATATTATCTTTTCATTCTCCAGGATCCCCGAGAAAAAACTGCTATCTTGGGCCTTGGTTCATAAGAATGTTGTTTGGGTAGCCTGGTGGGGAGGCACAAGTGAGTGAGGAGGAGCACTGCCTGTCAGTACCTATACCTTCAAATGTGGCAACATTTGGGCATAAATACTGTGTTGCGTGATATTATAACTGTACTGTGGTACACAGGGATTTGTGGGGGAGGGGGGTATTAAACCCAGGGCCTTTATGCTGAGCTATGCCTTTATATTTATTTTTAATTTTGAGACAGGGCCTCATAAATCTCTAAGTTGCCTATACTGGGCTCAAACTTATAAGCCTCCTGCCTCAGCCTCTCAGAGTGCAAAGATTACAGGCTTGTGCCACCAAACCTGGCTTGGGAGTCTTATTTTAAAAATATATGGTTGGAGATATACATACATACATACATATACATACATATATATACATATACATATACATATATATACATATACACACATACATATATATATATGTGTGTGTGTGTGTGGTATGTGAGCTTGTAAGAATTACACATCCAAAAACAATTCCACCAAGCTCCTCTCCTTGCCCAAGCCCAGTATAATTTGTTCTTGAAAATGCAGAAACCTTAAGCAATGAAACTCCTGGGCCTGAAAATTGCCCTGCACTGTCTCTTTCTTCCTGCTTTCTACCTGTTGAATCTGAGCTGGGACATTTCCTACTTATCCCAAGTACCTCAGGGGGTAAGTAAGTAGCTTTAAATAAAGGTACAGTAGAGAGGTTTACAGAGGTAGCTATTGACAGTGAGGACTTCCGAAGGATTAAGATTATTTCTCAGGTTCTAAGTGATTTGATTAGGGTTCTCAAAAAGCAAACATAATAATAAATCTTATACAAGCCATAAACTAAAATAGACAGACAAGCCCAGGAGATCACAGTGCTAGCAGTGAAAATTACTCATGTATCCCTGATATTACAAAGTAAAAACAAATTAATTTCATCCTCCAACATACAGGCCTGCCTTCTGAAACCTGAGGCAGAGGATCTGCTTCAAAGTTTTTTGTTTCCAGAGTGGTCAGACCCCAGCCTTGGAATTCAAAGCTTGCCTATCATCTCTAGAAACTGATAATCAAATCACAGACAAGCCAGGTTGGTTGTAGGCATCAGAGGCTTCCTATCTGTCCAGCAAGAGACAGAGATTTTCTAATCTGGGGAAAGATAATGAAATGCTTAATTCAACAGGTGAGGTGGATGTTGATCAGATGAAATTTTAGAGAGGTTAAATTTCTTAGGTTCAAAGAAAAAGAATCTCATAGAGTAGGAGGGAGTGAAGAGAGGAACTCCAAAGTATCTCTGAGTTTCAATTAGGCCAGAATTCAAAGCTTAAAGTCAAATTTGTCTTATCAGGTTAAAGAAGAGAAAAAGGGCATCATTTGGGGAATATTTAAAAACACAAACTAAAGACGAATAAAATAAGTGGAAAATTTCTCCCAACTCCCTTGACCCCCTAGTGACGCCCTTTCCCTTCTCAGAGCCTCAGATGAGTCATCTGAAGAATATTCTAGACAACAACTTTTCAATTTAGTAAATGGAAGTTTAGCAGACAGATAAAAAGACCCAAAGCAGATAATCTTTAAGAAGCTGCCAAATAATTCTCCATCTTGGGAGGGGCATTAAATATTAAAAATGCTGAAATAAGCAAGTGAAGCATGACGAGTACCAGGCTCAGACAGCTCCAAAGGCATGGGGTGCAAATAACCAACTCCCCCTCGACCCAACCACAGCCTGGCAGGGGACGGTGGAGTGGGGTGAAGGAGAGGGGTCTCTCAAACTCTCATACCAGGAAGTGAAGAGAATGCATAGTTCAGCAACTTCCCACATTTTTTTTTCTTTTGGTTTTGGGAATCAAATCCAGGGGCTTTGCATTGTTCTACATCCTCATCCCTTTTGTATTTTTTATTTTGAAAAAGGCCCTTTGCTAAGTCGCTAAATTGCCCAGGCTGGGTTCAAACCTGAAATCTTCCTGCCTCAGTCCCTCATATTTTTCTAAAGCCCTCTGTCCCTACCTAACCTTCCATGTGAGGACCACTGTTCTAAAAATCTAAAACAGCAAATTCTGAATCCTAATACTGATTGCCAGTATCGCTGGACTTGTTCACTAAACAATGCACCAATTAAGAATAACATCAACTAAGAATAACATTTGCCTGATTCTCAGCAATTTCATTTGGTGAAATTTAACAAAGAATTTAAAGAACTCTAGAAGTTCATGCCTGAAGGGCAAAAGTTCTTTGGGAACTGCGGACTGCCCAGGATAGATTTCTTTTACTTCCAACCCTGGTAATAGAAGTAACCTTATAGGCACTGGGCAAGCTAATACTTGAGAGAGGATCTCCTCAAAGAGCAATGTAATGAGATCCAGCAATGGGCTTCTGTGACCATCAGGATACACAGAGAAGAAGAGGAGTGAGAGAGATGAGGGACTGGGGGCATGAGCAATACACGGCAGGGTCAGGTCCCAGCGCCGCACCAAAACAGCTAATCCAGCTGCTTTAGGAATTCAATCACCAGGTCACTGGGTACAGGCTCCACACTGGACATCTCACATTTGTCCTTGGTTTGTCAGCTTAGTTGACCAAGACACCATGCTAATGAGGTAAATCGTAACTGTTGATTCCCAAGGAAGAGGACTGAATAAAATAAAGTTCTAGAACCTGAAAGGGAACTTAGGAAAATATGATCTGGTTATGTTACAGATGACAGCACTGAGCACCAGGGACAGGAAGTGCACCATCCTATCCTCTGATGTGTGGGGACTCCAGACTTCCAGTTCAGGGCTCTTTCCATTCTACTATGCTCTAGTTTTTAAATGTTTTTATTTTTATTATTACATGTTTGCCATACATAATGACTGCATTCATCGTGGGAAGTTGGTACATAGTTAACTTCCTATGACTCCAGGGCAATCTCTCACCAGGAATCTTCTGCTTTTGGTAAAAACAGAAATCAGGTAAGACTGCGCAAAAATGACCCCAAGTGGTTTATTGATAACATGCAGTCCTGGCAAGAGTGGGGTGCTGTTGGGCTTGGTGTCACATGCCTGTAATCCCAGCACTAGGGAGGCGGAGGCAGGAGGATCACCATTAGTTCTAGGCCAGCCTGGGCTACCCAGTGAGTTCATAGTAAGTTCAGAACTACGTATTGAAACCCTGTCTCAAACAAAACAAAACAAAACCACACAACAACGAAAGAATGGAGTACCACTTGGTGATTGAACCTATGGCTTCATGAGTGACCTCTACACAAGAATCTTCAATAAATAACTTGGGTCAAAGAATGATTAGAAATAGGAAAGAATATTTCTATAATCACAATGTATCACTCCATATGTTACTCACTAATTACAAAGGGGAAAACACTAGCTCTTCACTGGAGAATCTGATAGATACCACCTTGATTGGGTAATCAGGGTGCACCCATGATCATGCAGCAGCACCAGTGCCTTCAGATAAGGTGTGCTGAGAAGGACACACACTCACCCCTGCAATGTGCTGTGTTGCCAAATGCAAATATTCCACAACTAGAAAGCTGGGTGGAGGGAGCTCTGATTGACAGCACTTGTCGGTTCCCATGGTGTAAAATAGTTCCATCATGGCTGATTACAAGCCACCAATACAACTTCACAGAACATGGGGTTGGAAAGAGATGTGAGAATTGGCTCACAAGAGCTGGTACAAACTGCAGCACACCACTGTGGAATAGTTCTGTCAAAAACAAAGAAATCACTAGGCCTATAATTCTAAAATTCAGGAGGCTGAGGCAGGAGGAGTGCCATGAGTTAGAGGCCAGCCTGGGCTACACAGTAGGTGCAAGGGCAGCCTGGACTACAAAGGGAGACCTTGTCTCACAAAGCCAAAAACCAAATCAAACCAAACCATCTGTAGATCTAATCATAAGAAACCATGATACAAACCCAAACTGAGAGATGTGCTACCAAACATCTGGCCCACACTCTAAAAATGCCAGTGTGACGAAGGTCAAAGTAGAGGACTAAGGATCATCACAACTGAATGCAGTGTTATCCCCTAAGTAGAGTGGGCAACCGAGTCATATGTTAAACAACAGTATGGGCTCGATGTGGAACACTCTGAGTGTGATATAATGATACGGGTACACAAGGGATGCCCCTGATCTTGGGAAATATTCAGGGGACAAACTGATATAATTTCCATAACTTACTCTTAAAGGGTTTAGAATAAAATTACACACACGAGGGGAGAAAGAATAAATGTTAAAAACTGATGAATTTGACTCGATGAGCATACTAGTATTTTTGTACCATTCTTTTAACTATTCTAAAAGTTTAAGGTTATCTCTAAATAAAAAGTTTGTAAAATGTTTTTGGATCATTTTTCCTCGAGTGGTGGATAGCTAGGTGTCTTGCCTGACAAGTGCCACTCTTTTTTCCTGGGCATAATATCCCATTCTTTTGGGGATTTACTTATTTTCCTATTCTCCAGTAGAAACACAATTATTATTTTGGGGGCACATGATGAAAGCTAGTCCAAAGATATTCCCAGAGATTTCCCAGATTGGAACCAGGGAAAGTCCCTACTCCCTGGAGAAAGGAAGACATGACCCAGAGAATACCAATGACTATAGATAGAAAGAAAGAAAGAGGCTTCTTGGCAATGGCTGTCAACTACATCTTTTGCTGAGTAGGGCCAATATTAAAGTCTAGTTAAAATTCAAAAATTGATAAGAATCATGTCTTAGATGCAGTTCAGGGTACTCTCACTTGGTTTACCAGTAAGGTACCAAGCAGTGCGATGGACAGATGGTATAAGGACACGAATGAATGGGTGGATGCTGCTCTCTGGATAGTGCCTGATTCTTCCTGAATACACATCTACATGGCAGGGAGGAATCCACCAGGTCAGACGAGAAGATGGTGGTTTCTATGTAATCAGGCTGGTGGAGGAGACAGGTCAACACTTAAGACCTACCTATTACCTTCCAGGACAATTCTTCCTTAGGAATGGAAGCAGTCTTCCCTGCCTGGTTGCTATTTTCTGGGGATGAGTAAACTGCTCTACTCCTAGAAGATCAGGTCATAGCTACCATATCTGCACCTACCTCCTACCCACATCTTTTGAGTACACGAACCAATACTTTTTCCCTCCTTGTCCAAGTTAATTGTCAGAAATATTTGTGAGAATGGTCTCCATGATATGTTGCCCATTCATTCTTCTAGGTCAGGGTTTTGCAACTTTAGAACAGTTGACAATTTCTGAGTTAGGTAATTCTTATTGTGGGGAACTGTGCTGTGCATTATAGGGTGCTAAGCAACATCCCTAAACAGCTTCTCCCTTGTGGTAATGACAAAAAGGTCTCCAGACCTTGGCCATGTTTCCTGGAGTGCAGTTGGTGCAAACTGTCCGTAGTTAAGAACCACTGCTCCAGCATCTCTAAGTTTTATTCTTGGATTGAGCTAGCATCAGCAGAGGCCTACATATTGAACCATAAGCTTTAATCCAGATAAAATAGCTTGGAAACTGTTTCCGCATTACTCCACTGTTTTATGTTGAGAAATAATATAAGAAACAACCCTCAGATGTCATTATTTTCATAAGTCCAGGTATGTTATTGAGGATATTGTTTATTACATCATACGGATGTTGATACATCCTTTTATGGGGACCTGTGGGAGAAGTTGCTAGCTTCAGCACCAGTGTGGACTATGTTCCTTCTAAGGGTCTCTCTGTTTTTCCTTCATGATGATGGTGAGTTATGTAAATGGTCAGAACTCCCTCACTGCTTTGGCTCTTAAAATGAATTTCAAATTTGTGGGCTAAATGTTTTATACTGCCGATAGTAAATATTTTATGGTTATGTTAATCTCAGCAGCATCTATTTCTAGTTTATTTTCTTATTAAAACATAACCATGGTTTCTTTTTTGTTGTTCTTTATTTCATCACTATTTTTACCATATTTGTGGGTTTTTATTTTTTTTTATTGTGTTTTGCATAGCACAACCAGATATCTGCACACACAAATGACAGATCTCAAGACACACCTCCATGAATGCTGACACCCAGGATATCAAACACTCTCACTAATCTTTTCATCTTAGGGAAATGTATATATTTTTATAAACCACACCCAAGCAGTAAAATTATTTTGATAATTAGAAAAGTGTAAAATACTACTGCAAAATTATTTCAATGTGCATTCTCTGACTACAAACCGCTTCAAGTGTTTCTTTTGAAATTGTGTATTATCTGCTATTACCTCTGTGTGAAATGATCCTTTGTCCCACTTGTTTCTTTGAGAATTTGTTTGATTTTGAGTTGTATATGCATTTCCAATATCAACACTTTGTCTCATTTACTAGGTACAATATGTGTCCTTCAATCTCTTCCCTCTTTTAGCCTGTAAAATAGATTGGTCTGAGGCCTCTCTCCCCAGCTGGAAAAACACACGGGGCCTTGAGTAACTTACTCTTTTTAAAAATTAGTTCTTAAAAAACAACAACAGAAAAAAACCTCAGTTCTTCATCTGTAAAATGGGAGAAGATAATATTAACTTAACTGAGTTGTTTAGAGCATTAAGTAAAGTGCAAATGTAACATATTTATCACAGAGCCTCACATTCAAAGCTTCTCTTAATGCCATCCTCTGACCAATGCTTGATATAATTAAAAAAATTTTTTTGAGACAGGGTCTCATTATGTAGTTCTGGCTAATCTTGAACTCACTGTGTAGCCCAGGCTGGCCTCAAACTTGGGGCAATCCTGCCTCAGTCAAGGGCTGGGATTACAGGTGTGCATCACCACGCCCAGCTTGACTTAATTTCTTAAATTCTTCATATTATTACACATACTTCTTTTTTTTTTTTTTGGGAGTGGGGGATCAAACTTGGGACCTTACACTTACGAGGCAGGCAGCGGCACCTCTGAGCTAAATCCCCGGACCAATATTTCTAGATTATCTACTTTGTTCTAGAACACTTTGTGCACATTTTCTGTAGTTCTATAACATTTAATCACTTCATGATGTCTTAATATCTGATAAGATAAATGCCTTAAAATTTCCATATTAATCTTTGACATTTCACTTATTTTCAAAGAAATTTTAAAATAATTTTGGCAATTTTCAAAAAAGATACAATGGTTGTCTTCCCCTTTGGAACAATACTCACTACTTTATATTTTCCTTTATAAATGGGCCTCACTTTTTCATCCAACTTTTTATCTGGTTGTTATCATTAGGCAGGATCATTATTATTATTTTGAGTGTATTACTTTGCATTTCATCTCTTCACCAAAGTTATTAATTTCAGTAAGTTTTAGCCAGTTTATTTCCATTTCTGGGCATATAGTAAAATTGTCTCTCAATAATATTCTGGTGTAGTTCTTTGCAATATACATACATGGTGTACACGATTGCACTGTATGAAGTAGATTTTTTACTTAACACATTTTACTGGACTCCTCTCCTACACTGCTGGGAGGCTATACATTGGTTTTGGACAAACCCTTCATGGCAGGGTGCCCTAAAACTTAACACAGACTCACACTACAGCCCAGCAATTTATCTAACAGACATTTGTACATTTGCCCACTAAAATACAGACACCAGGCCAGGGATTTAACTGAGTGGTTCTGCCGCCTGCTTTGCAAGGACAAGGACCCAAGTTTGATTCCCAGTACCAAAAATAAAATAAAATAAAATAAAATGAAAATAAAACAAAAGACAGACACCAACATCTTCAAGGCAGTGCTCTTTATGACAACCAAGCACTGCAGGATACTCAGTGCCCATCAATGGGTACTCCCATGGCAGTGTATTCCTACTACGGACTACAGCTCAGCAGTGACAATGAATTAGTTGGCAGCAACTACACACAAACAATATACACACAAACAATATGGATGAATCTCAGAAACACAAGTTGAACAAGAAGCCAGACAGTAAAAAAGCACATATCGGATGCCTCCCATCATGTAGACATCAGCTAACATAGTAACTGCAGTTAAAAGTCCTGGTAGCAAGAGGATTAATGACTGGAAGAGAACATGTGAGAGGCTTCTCAGACGCTAGTAATGTTCCTTGATAATAATGGTGGTTCCACTGATGGGTTCCACTTGAGAAAGTGCACTGAGCTGTATACTTAAGTTTCATGCATTTTTTCTGTATGTTTATTTATACTTCAATACAAAGTTAAACAGACAGAATGCCTAATTTTACTAGTAGCCTTTTCTCATCTTACTTAATGGCAACTCCATCCTCCAAAGACAGAATCAGGCATAGGCTTGTGCAGTGAGCACCCTGTCCAACTATATTTGGTGATTCTATTTAAGCCTTTTATACATTATAAACCTTACACATTTTCTTTATGTGTTACCCTACCTGCTGTCACTCCTGCCTACTAGGTCAGATCTTTAAGGGCAAGAATTTTTAGCTATTTTGGCCACAGCTGTACCTGTCTAGAATACTTCCTGTAATACAGCGGGTGCTCAATAATATTTGTAGAATATCAACTAAGAGTGCTGAAGTATAAAGATGATGAGGAGATTTATATCTTTCTCTTTGGAAAGGGATGCTTCTTGCCTTTCTTGATTTACTGTATAACTGATTTATGTTGCTCTTCAATTCAGAGTAAAAATTCCAGTTTTTCTAACTGTGAGCATATAGACCTGGCTTCACCATGGTGGAAAACTGTAAGCACAGCACTTAAGCAGCAATTCTACCTATGCAAACGTGAGACACTATACACAAAGAAGTGTCAGATAGCAAAAGGTCACTCACTCTCTGGCTTCACTTGTTACATATATAACAGGTAAATAGTAATATCTGCCCCTATACTTCACCGATGTTTGAGCAAGAAAAGAAAAATGAGACACAAAGATACTTTGAAAAGGTAAAAAGCATTACCAGAAAAACAAACAAGTACTGGTGTTTTTGTGGGTGTGTATCATAGTTTCAGGACATAAGCATTATGAGCAGAGTATCTGGGCAGACTGCTTCTCAGAAACTTGATCACAGTGAAGATAGGAGCATGGAGGGAGCAGGAGTAGAGCTACTTTGAAGTGTGTGAATTAGTGTTTGGCTGTGGGAGAGGAATACAGATGAATATTCGGATATGGAAACGAGGAAGAAGGGAAATCTAGCCAGACCACACTTTCTCCAGCTTCAGCCAAGCCACAGTTTGTGCAATGTATTTTTATTTTTAGACAGAGGGCAGAGAATTTTGTTCTTGGGATGAAATTCTGACTAATTTAAACCATGTCATAGTTTGTAGAGACCATTCTCCACTAAAAGGAAAAGTGGCTGATTCCAAAGCTATGGCAGCAAGGGTACAAAGAGAATCTGGGTTTTTCTTATTGTGTCATAAAATAAAAAGTGGTCTAAAGTGATGGGCACAAGCTGAGGGGGACCCAGGATTCAATTTAAAGGGGATTCCATTGGCCAATGTGGAAGCAATTTGAGCATCAAAATGAACTACAGGAATGATAAATACACTGAATAAAAAGGAATTCTTGAATCCAGGCTAATGGCTGAAAAACGTTTAAAAGGATATTGACAAAGGAGAAGGGATAATTATTATTTTCAGATGAATGTTAAAAATGTTAAAGGTGACAAGTTGGAAAACTGCCTTTTTCAATTGGCATAGTACTAATGACTTAGGCAAGTTCTCCAGTGCAGGCCAAGATCCTTGCGTTAAAGACTGTCAGATAAGGTGAAGGTAAAACAATTTCTTTGTTCATCTTAAATGGAAGACGTGGATTCACAATAGAGAAAAACCTGGTGGATGCCGACTTCACTCAAGGCAAGACACTCCGATATTGCCTGCCTCCGGTGAGGCGCACTGATGGGACACCACACCATGTAGACAGCATCTCACAGTGAGATCATTATTAAACCAGTGGTCCTCAAACATCGATGTAATGCAGAAATACCTGCAGAGCTAGAAGAGGGCAGAGAGGAAGGCCAGGCTCCCAAAAGTGGGAGAAGGATGATAAGGGCAGGGGGGGATCTCTGTATCTTCCCCAGGTTCCCAGATGATTTGGAGACATGCCCAATGTGGTATGTATTGAATCAGACAAATCCACACTTCACAAATTGATAGACATTTTGCAAAGCAATTGGCCTGAATTCCTCAAATGCATCAGTGTAATAAAGAACAAAGGAAGACTAGACTTCTGTCTCTGATTTCAGAGGAGTCTGTGGAGTCATGACAACTACATGAAATGTGATCCTGGATCGGACCCTGGGCCAGAAAAGGGGGAAAAGGATACAGAGAACATGAACTATCAGAGCAATTTGAATAAGGCTCTATATTATATAAAGGTTGTAAACTATGGTATTAGTTAATGAAAACCTACATTCCACCTGGGCAAAGGTGATTGTTTAACTCATCAGTGTACACCCAGCCTAGCACACATGGGATGTTCAATAAATACATATTTGTTTTTCAAAATGCTGATTAAATTTCTACAAGAAAATACAAACAGTATGTTTTTTATTAAAGAAATGTAAACAAACAGTTTATACAAACACATTTTAAAATTACATCTTTGAAAAACCCTGTTGCTAGACTCCCGTAGCCTTGAGCATAATCAAATCTCTTTCTTTTTCTAATTTTTTTTTGTGTTAAATCAAAGGCTAAGGAGTTAGGATAAGTTTCTGATACATGATCCTATTATGTTTACATGATTCTTTGTGGTCTGAACAAAGTTCTAATTAAAACTATTTTTGCTGAAGAAAAAATTCAGCCTCCATTTCGGACAATAAATACACATTTTTAAGTGAACTAATCTGTAGTTTTAAAATACTAAATGTTGTGATGCCAACGCCCTACCAGATGATGCTGGAAAACTTATCATCAGGCTTATGAGCCTTTTTCCCCTCATTTCTCATTTTTACTTCTCCCTATTTTTGAGGATCCACTTTATCCCTTCTAAGCCCAGGAAGAAGAAACTGTCACGCCGTCAAATGTCAGAGACTGGCTCCACCATTCTGCCAACATCTGAGCCCTCTTTATGAACTCTTGTGCCAACACATTTTCAAAGCAAGGGAGTGAATGTTTATGAGACTGCCCTGGAAATTAGAGGTGTGGTGATCTACAGCCAAATTGTTAGGTCATGCAAGATCGGCAGGGAACATAACTAGGTCAGGCTCCACTAACAAGCATGGAAGTTCCAAGGCACCCACATGTGATCCACACAGGAGACAAATGGAGAACAGACAAATAACTACGATTAAATGAATACTTAGAACCGTGCTCTCAGCTCCTGTATGCACCCTTACACATTATAAGATTACACACACAGCAGACTTTAATTACAGCATTCTAATTACATAAATGCACCTTGGCACCAATTTACGATGACAGTTTCAATTTGTAGCAGCAGAGTGTTCTGATGGAAAACCAGTCATTTGAGAAAAAGAAGAAAAAGTGCAAGGTGCTTATAAGATAATCAAAGATGATTAGAGGGAGAAAAGGATGAATCAGGAGAAAGAAAGTTGTGGTCGTGATGTTAAAATTAAGCTTTGAGTAAAGAAGCCCTGTAAATATACAAAGATACTTTTATTTTCAGTATTGATGTGCACCCATCGGATTGGGCCTCCAGTTAATTTTTTTCCCAATAGCGTATACTAAATTTAAATTATTTTCCCTTGCATTCTCTATGTTCTAATTGTGGTTATGCACGTACACTCAAGCACTTGACAGGTGAGCACATTTTATAACACTGGCCTCTTGGAAATTGTGGAAAACATTGTCAATAACAACATAAACAAGGAAGACTTATTTGGTGCTTACTATCTGTTCTGAGAGGTTTATGTACACATTAATTCACTGAATCCTCGGGGCAACCCTGTGCGAGGTAACGGTCACATCTCTGCTTTACCAAAGCTTAGGTGATAAAGTAGGTTGTTGCTTCAAGTCATCCTGCCAGTCGGGGGTCTTCAGGGATTTGAAGATAGTCAGAACCCCCTTCTCCACCCCTCCTCTGTGTCATGACTCAAGCCAGCCTATGATTTGTCTCCCTAGTGAGTGAATAAACAATCTTGGTTGGTGTCCAGAACTTCACTTTAGCCAAAAGTAAACTGTACTTTTCTAAGGCACATATTACCATGTTCTTTGTAAATTTAAAATTGTACCATTTGTGGCCAATTCAATAGGTTCACCTCAAATGAATACCTTTATTTCTTAACGAATTCACATTGTAAAGGTTCTCCAAAATGGCATTCATGTTAGGCCTACTTAATTATGAAATGGAAGTCTTCAACTCAATTTCTTCTTTCTGAAAATAGAAGGTGGCTCTTCAAACTTCTTTCGGGGACTCATGACATGTGAAGTATTCCAGAAAGGCAAATGATATTGGTAATTTATATCTAAAGTAATGAGAAAATGCCATGTAAGCTCTTTTATCTTTTGGTACCCAAATTCTCTGATTTAAAGGTTTTATGTTTTTGCTGAATGGAACATCTACATCCTCTTTTCTTCTGTCAAATATTTATTGTAGTATTTTTATATGATTTTATTTCTGAGGCACAATTTAGCTGCATTACAATTCTTATAGCCCATTTCTGAAATGATGGTTCCTCAAAAACATCACTACTAGGTTTAAATGTTTTTGGATGATCCATATTAAACCACACTACTATAAAATACAGGTCTTCCAGTTGGACTTTTAGAAATTCTTCCCAATGTATTCAACAAATATTAGAGTGCCTACTTGTGCTGGCAATACACCAAATAATCAGACCAAATAATTCGGTCTTTGGAAATTTACCATGGCTAATGATAGGTGAATGAAGTTTTCCTTGTCTTTTACTTTATGATTGTGCCCTTTTACCTTGGTAGGCCTGAAGCTTTTTATCTATGAAAAGGATGAAAAATTACATTTCTTCCCATCCTCTCAAGGAGGTGGTAAAGGCAAAGGACACAGCACAGATGAAAAGGTCTGAGGATTCGGGGTTTAAAATAGCATGTGTTATAAGCTGTTATTACAAAGACTTTGATTCCCACAAATGCACAATGTAGCATACATCTCAGTGCTCATCATTTAAGACAAACACAATTTCAGTTTTGGAAAAACCACATGAAATATGGTAAGGTGAAATATCTATTACAAAACTTTCAACAGCTCTTTAAAATACAGTATTGCATTTCTTTGTTCTTCATGGACTGGCTAGTTTCCAAACTAGCTCTAATGTTTGGTTTACTGACTACACTTGGTAAATACTGGTTTGGGAATGACTGGGTATTAAGAGAAAGCATGTTCACCAATCTGTAAACAAAACTTACAGCTTTCAAAATTCAATTTCTGCTACTGGCTCTCAATTATTTCTGTATGTTAAAGTGGGTTGAGGATTAAAACATACCCACATATATGCACATACACACACATAAGTTCACGTGTGCAAACATTCCCAAATCTCAAATGATAACAAACCAGCCAGGTTAGCAGATAGATATGTTGAATATACACAGTGTAACTGAAAAATATGGTATGTGTTTAAATTTTTAAAAATACAGTAAAAGTCACATTGCTGTTAATCCTCCTCAGAATACTCCCCCTCACTTTGAACACACTTAGCCTATCCTTCCTGTCACTTTCTACAGCAATTCGGGAAGTCCTCTTTCCTGAATGTTTTTAGTTGCACTGTCCTGGCTGCTTCAATGTCCTGAATCAATCAACTCAAACATTTACCTTTCATGGTCATTTTGACTTTGGGGCATGGTGCCAGACCCTGTGAATAAGGTGGATGAAGGCACACTGCAATATTTTTATGAGCCTGCCTTTCTGTTGGATGGTTGCATTTATTGTATTTTTTTATAACACCTCATAAAGACACTCATGAAGGAAGACTTCCAGAACTGCTTCAGAAGGTGGGAAAAATAATGGGATAAGTGTAGTCAAAGCAAGGACAAGTATTTTGAGGAAGATTCATGGCAATGTCTTACACTGTAACAATTTTTTAAAAAATTTAACATTTGTCATTTTTGGATCATTTCTTGTGTATTAGCTCTTGGTTACTATCAGATTGTTGGCTGGGGAGTTTCATGGAATAATTCCAAGATAAGAACCATGGAAGTGCTGCTGACAGTTAGGGATTAGTTACAGATGAATCTGCTTCATGTCCTGTTAGGTTAAATCCAGCTGAGATAAGTCCTCTTTTTTAAAGTAGTATAAATATAGATAGTGTCAAGTTTTTCCATGAATGTATACTTTAAAAAAAAATCTCTGCCATGCACAGACAACTGGGACTGTGCTAAATTATCCAAATATCTTCTAAGTTTTAGGAAAACAATGCCTTTCCAAACAGTCACATTTTGATTATTCAGGAACTTGTCATTGACTTGAGTTGACTGATGTATCCATTTTCCCCCTAATTGTCCTGTCTTATTGCCCCCTACAAGGTAGCTTTAGCTCTACCAAGAAGGAAAAAGAAAGTCAATTACAGTCAGGGCTGAATGGCTGGAGGGGACATTCTGGAAGACTTGGCTAATGGGCCTTTAGGACTAACAAAATTCCCTTTGTGTGCACACTCACTCATGCCCCTTCATCTTGGAGGCAATCAAATGTTGATGAGTATTTCCTTGGAACAGTCAGAAAGATGTTTGACTCTGAAGAGCAGAGAAGTGTGTCAACCTAACCTTGTAGCTGATTTTACAGTGATTCTCTGAAATGTCTCCAAAAGGTACTTAGAGCAAGTACAGCAGCAAAGGGCGTGACAACTATGCCGAGACTCCAGCACTTTACAATCCGATCATGCAATGCTAAAATCATATTCCAATAGGGTCAGTATATTAAATTTCAAGGTTACTAGTACAGTATCAACTCTGGAAAATTGAATTTAGGAACAGCAGTTCCATCTTAGGTCATGAAAACAAAATAAAATTGAAAGCTGAAAATGACTAATTTTATGGGTCTTGCTCAGAATTGATTTTCAGTTTGGCTTGATCTGTTCACAAGCCCATTTTGCAAAATTTAATCAATTTAGTTGCTAGTGTAAACTACACTTATTTTGAAGTTGATTGAGGGGCTCTCATGTATGCCAGGCTCTGTGGCAACAGTGGGGAGATAAAGATGAATCCTGGCCTCAAAAGTCAGTGCAAGGAGTAGAGTAGAATAGTGGTCTGCAGAGCCTGGGAAGGATGTGGGGGATGGTGGTGGAGAGGGGCCGAGGTGAGCAGGCAGAGGGGCGCGGCTGCCCGAGGGAGTGACTGCTGGAGTTCTACAGCACAGCAGATAACTATGGCTGAGAATAATTAACTTAATACTTCCCAAAAGCTAGCAGAAAGGAGCTTGAATGTTTCTAACAGAAAGAAATTATGTAGGTCTGAGGCGATACTTACCTTGATGTGATCCATTATACAGGGTATACATGGATGCAAATGTTACCCCATAAATATGTAGAAGTACTATGTGTCGATTAGAATATATTAATGAATGGATGCACATTGAGGCAATACTCTTAAGTGAAATAAACAGGACACACATGTGTAAATACCGAGTAGTTTCTCCAGGTGAGAAACTGAAAGTGTCAATAAGGACTAAAAGGTGTAATAGATAATGTGAAATAGGAAGAAAAGGGGCAAAGGGGAAGGGGAAGTGGGAGGGGTAGGGGAAAGGGAAGAAGGGAATGGAATTAATATGAGAAAATGAAAAAATGGAAATAAAGTCTTTGTAAATAGAGAGGGATGGAGGGGTTGAAGGGAAGGCAGGGGAATGGGGAAAAATAAGAACCAAGAGAGATTATGTAAAGGTGCAAATTTCCAATGATGAATGTCATTGGACATATACCAATAAAATAAAAATTTTTTAAAAAGAATATATTAATAAAAAGAAAATTAAACAAAATGGCATATGCACATGGGAGAGTGACAGCTGCATAAAGGAGTAATTTAACAGTATAGGGTGAATCACAGTAAGTATTTAAAGGATGTTCTGGAGGTTGAAAGAATTTAAGCCCCATATGAAATGGTGGCAGACAAGAAAGGACAACATTGCTTAAGGGGCAGGACTCCAGAGTTGAGTTTTGAAAGATGAGTGGAAACGTGCTAGAGGGAAAGGAAGGAAGAGAGAGACACTCAGGAGAACAGGTATGGAAAAAAGAGAAGAACATTCAGTGGAGAGAAAAGCATATAAAAAGGGCAAGGATGCCAGCGTGTTATGTACTCCTGTAATCCCAGCACTTGGGTGGCTGAAATAGGAGGATTGCAGGCTCAAGTCCAGCCGGGCAATTTAGTGAGGTTCTGTCTCAAAATAAAAAATAAAAAAGGGCTGGAGATGTAGCTCAGTGAGAAGGCTCTATCTTCATTGCCTACTATGGGGCGGTGCGGCTATGGAGCAAGCCTAGTATATGAGCAATGAGCAGTTATTTCAGTATGACCACAGATTAGAAGAGGCCTTGCATGTCCTGTTAAGGGGCTTGATATGTAAGAATAGTCCAGGAGGCCCTTTATCTGCGGATTCTCCTTTGTGGTTTCAGTTTCCTGTGGTCAGTCATAGCCTAAGAAAAACATTTTTTAAAAAAATTTTAAGACATGGTCTTACTATGTAGTCCAAGCTGGCCTTGAGCTCATGACCTTCCTGCCTCAGTCTCCTGAGTATTGAGACTATAGGCATGCACCACTACACCTGGCTAACAGTCTGAAAATCTTAAATGGAAAATTTCAGAAATAATTCAGAAGTTTTAAAATGTGCACCATTCTGAGTAGTGTGACAAAATCTTGCATAATCCTGCTCTGGTCCACCTGGGACATAGACCATCCTTTTGTGCAGCATATCCACATATATATACCCACCCACTGGTCACTTAAGTGACTATATCAGTTATCAGCTTGCAAGAGAGGGAGAGATAGATACACCCATCACATTCACATGACTTTTATTACAGTGTATCTTATAATTGTACTGTTTTATCATTACTATCATTAGTCTCTTAAACTTCCTCAATCAATCAATTAATGGTACCAGAGATTAAACTCAAGGTCTTCACACTGAGCTGCAGCCTCAGTCCTTCTTATTTTGAGACAGGGTCTTGCTAAGTCACTAAGTTGCCCAGGCTGGGGTAGAACTTTGAGTCCTACTGCCTCAGCTTCCCAGAGTTCTGGGATTATAGGTCTTCACCACGGCACTGCCTAATTTATAAATTAACCTTTATCATAGGGATACCTGTATAGAAAAAATACCATATATATATAGAGCACTATCCTTAGTTTCAAGTATCCGCTGGGGGTGTTGAAATGTATCCCTCATGAATAAGGGGGAACTACTGCAGTAATGCAAGCAAGAGGTGCACACCTATAATCCCAGAACTCTGGGAGGCTGAGGCGGGAGGCTGAGGCAGGAGGATCACTGCAAGTTCAAGGCCAGCCTAGGGTACATATTTTGGATGTACTGTACACAAACTCATCGTTACTATGACCTCCTTATGGCCAATGAAACAAGGCTTCAAAATGTAAGGGATGTGCCTAGGTCAGTACTAAGGCCTGTTGTTGAGCCTAGGTTGCTTGGTTCAGAGTTCAAGCTCCCTAGTACCCCTAGTGTAGGCTATAAGAGGCCGGCTCAGATGTTAGCAAGGAGGTGAAAGTACTCAGTTCTGCTGATTTTATTTTGTTTGTTTGTTTTGTGGTGCTGGGGTCCAATCCAGGGCTTTGCATACACTAGGTGAGTTCTTCACCACTGAGCTACACTGCTAGCCCCAGTTTTGCTGATTTCACATTGTACAATGCCTCAACTCTGCCTTCCGTCTGTTCATTCTTTACTCATTCACTTACACAATAGCCTTTTATCTAATATGTTTAGGTCATAGATATTCCAACATAAAACCTGGTCCTTACCCTCAATGTGGTCACTTATTTTAAAATTTTTATTTATTTTCTGGTTTATTTTTTGGAGTACTGGGGATTGGACCCAGGGGATTGAATCCTGTAGCACTAAGCTACATCCCCAGCACTTTTAATATTTTTTATTTTGAGAAAGGGACTTGCTAAGTCACTAAATTGTCCAGGCTAGGCTTGAACTCATGATCCTTCAGCCTCCAAGGACCATATTATGCTCACTGTTTTAAATCTAACAATAAGATTTACACATTTTCATGTCAGTCAAAGAAGGCTATTCTATATTTTTTGAATGGCTGCATGATATCCTATCATGAATGATTTGTAATTTATTTAACTAAGTCATGTTGAAGTATATTTAAGCAGTTTCCAGCTTCCTAGTATTAGAAATAATGTGAAAGATGTTTCACTTTTTAAAAAAAATCTTTGTGAAGAATGTTTTTATATGTATCTTTTCATATTTTAATAAAATCTCCCAGGGACTACATTCATACAGGTGGTAGAGTACTGGGTGAAAAGATGGACTCTTAATTTGAAGGGACGCTTTGGAGGCCAAATTGCTCTCCAAAGCTGCATGGGCTTTAAGAGCACTTGACACCTCCAGAGTTACAAGCCTACATGCAAATGACATTAAGATGCTAAGGACATTATGCAACACATCTCACTCTAAGTGTGGTGACAGCATGTTTTGGGAGGACAGGCTAAGATTCTCACCAAGTCTGCTAATGAAAGGCCACATGTAATGAGGTCTGGATCAAGCAATAGGGTAAGAGGAAGGATTAAAAATAAACATGATAGCTTAGTCTTGCAACAACTCTGTTTTTTAATAGGGTTATTAACATTTGGCTCATTCATATTTCGCATTTATTCAAAGTACAAAGAGGTAAGTATTTATTAGGAAAGAAGAGGGCGTGCAGTGATGTCTGCTGGGCCCAGCTGCCTGGGCCATGTCTCCGCCATATTGAGGTGTTGTCTCCTCCCACTGTGCCTGGCAGAGAGGAGGCCCTAACTGGTGTGGTACCCAGGTCAGCATCTCTTGATTGACTCCAAAGACATTTTATTTAAAGCATCAAAAGAGATCTCAGTTCTATGATGGTCTCAAAGGGCCTCATCTGGGAGGCTTACAGTTGTCTTTTTTGGGCTTTGTGATGAATTTCTGTGGAAGTGGTATAACATTCATTGCCTTAATTTTTTTTTTCTTTTTTTTTGCAGTACTGGGGATTGAACCCAGGGTTTTTGGACTGAGAACTACACCTTCATCCTTGTAGTTTTTTGTTTTTGTTTTTTTTTAAATTTTGAGGCAAGGTCTCATTAAGTTGCAAAGTCACCTAAGCAGGATTCAGAGTTGGGACTCTCCTGCTTCAGCCTCTCCAAGTGTTGGGATTATGGGTGTGCACAGCTGGTGCCTTAAACTCTTTTTGGCATGAAAATATCTTATGATCATGAGACAGATAATTGAGGGGTACATCTAGAGTATAGTATTTATGTGTATGTGTGTTTGGTCATAAAATCCTAATTTTGATTTGTGAGATTTCTCATATTGCAGGGCTAAGAAAATGTCCTAAACTTCTCCTTATACTACTACAGGAAAGAGTAACAAGTAATATGAAAGGCATTCTCAGTCTCTTTAAGTTTCCTAGTGTCTTGCAGAAATATTATGTCTTAGAAAGTATCATTAGACACACTGCATTTAAAATAAATATAATACACACTACACACAAACATACAAGTGAAAAAAATCCTTAAGACAGGTTTTTTAGGCTGTAGGAAGGTGTGATGCTAAATATTCTAATGATAAAGCAATATTTATAAGAGCTACTGGCCCTTAATAGGAATGCTATTTTTATTTGAATGAACAAATGAAGAAAGACACTGGTTCAAAGGAGCCAGGCTCTGTCAGTTTGATCACTCCTGTAATTTAAACTTGGCCAAATTACTTAACTTATTTATGCCTCTGTTTTCTCATTTGTCAAAGCAATAATAAATAACAGGATAAGTTGTTATGAGGGTTAAATATGATAAGCCAGTGCCTTCTACTTGAAAAGCTCTTAGTAGAATAGTGCTGTTAGTTAACTTTCTATCACTGTAACATAATACCTGAGATAATCAAATTATAAAGAGAAAAGGTACATTTTGGCTCACAGCTTTGAAGTTGCCAGTCTATGATTGGTTGTTTCCATTGCTCTGAGCCTGGGGTGAGGTGGTGTATCATGGCAGGAGCAAATGCCAATGCAAAGCCATTCACCTGGTGGCCAGGAAGGCGGTGGTGGGGGGGGGAGAGAACAGGAACAAGGCCCGCAACCTCCTTCACCCAATGGCCTAAAAGCCTTTCATTAGACCCCTCCTCCTAGGGTAGCACCACCTCCCAAGAGCACCACCCCCAGGACCAACCCTTTAATACATGGGACTTTGGAGGACATTCAAGATCTAAACTATAGTAAACTGTCCTCTTCCTCTTCCTCCTCCCCCTCCTTCCCATGTCTGCACAAAAGGGAGCCACTGATGTGCCTGGTGTTGACTACAGAGTACCTCATGAGCCCCACTTCACTTCTCCCCTATTTTCTGTTTTTTCGTTATTACTGTACTTTTATAAACAGCAAAAGAGCGCAGGTGGCCACCACTAGTATAATTTACCAACCCTGTCTTCAGATCATGGATTTGTAAAAAAGGGTGGTGGTAAGTGCTGGCTGATTACTGAAATGATGTATCTGGTGAAGGAGGCCTCCAAGTGTGGAAACCTGGGGTAGCCCGCAGTCCTGCTTCAGCAATCCAGCTTCGCCTCAAAGGCAGCAGTCTGTCCAAGTGGACCTCAGTCTGCACGCCAAGCACTTCTGGGCTTCCTCAGTGTCGGTTTCAGCGTTGCCACATCAGCACTACCCGCACAGATGGTTGTTTAGCAAAGGCAAGGTGTGCCCTCTGCACCCTCACCGGGGAAGCCAAACAGGTTCAAGGGCTCTCAGCTGCATGCCGACTCACATGAGGCCATGTATCCTCTTCAGAAATGCTGAGCAGCAGTGGCCATTCCTGGCTTTCCCGTAGGCTCTGTTCCAATGCCAGTGCTAATGCACTCCTGCAGTGTCCTTCTGGAAGTAGGGTGTTGTACCCCAGCCCAGCCCACAGAAGCCATCTGGCCTCTAATATATAAGGGGTGGTTGAAATATATAGGGAATATTTAAATTTTAAAAATTTATTACAGTAGAAGACATGTGGACATTACTCACCCCCCAAATACTCTCCTTTGCCTCAAACATATTTATCCCATTGTTCTTGCCACTTTCTGAAGCAGTTCTGGAAGTCTTCTTTCACAAGAGTCTTTATGAGGTGTGAGAAAAAATATGGTATATGCTGCTGCTGAGTGCCATCCAACAGAAAGGCAGGCTTCTATAAAAAATGCAGTGTGTCCCTAACCATCTTATTCAACTGGTCTGGCATCGTGCAACCTCAGGCTCTCCCCCAAGTTAAAATGGACCACAAAAGGTGACATATTGAACTGATTCGGGACATTGAGGCAGACAGTGCAATTAAAGACACTTACAAAGTATGCTTCAGAAAGTGACAAGAATGATGGCATAAGTATGTTTGAAGTGAGAGGAGATATGTTGTGGGGGATTCATGGCAATGTGTCTATCACTGTAATAATTTTTAAAATTTAAATGTAATTTAAATATGCAACATAGTTTTCGATTGCACTTCATTAACCACCATGAGCTAAGAGTATTAACTCATATAACATTCAGAGTCAAGGGAGCTGGGGATTTAGCTCAGTGGCACTGCACCTGCCATGTAGGCACAAGGTCCTGAGTTCGATCCCCCGGTACCAAACTAAAAAAAAAAAATCAGAATTAAGGGAAACAGGGACCCTAAATGCAAGAAACTATGACATGCCTTCCCATAGCAGGTCACTTGTCACCTGCCAAGAGGCAGGATGTGTAGCGGCTCAGTGCATGGACTCTGGCTTACAGTACCCGGGATGAACCATGGCTTTTCCACTTACTACCTATGGGATACTGCACATCTTCCATAACCTCTATGCCTCAGTATCCCCACCTGTAAAACAGAGATGATAACAGAACTTGCCTAATAGGGTTAGGGTGAGAACTAACTGAATTAATATAGCAAGTGCCCAGATATTCATCCATGCTTAATAATTAATGGTTGCTCTGATGGGTCCACTCTGTAAGCAGTGGGAACAACTGTCCCTGAGTTCCAAGTTACTGAAGGCCCTTTCATCTCCCAAGCAGTGGAATAAACAAAAGTGAGACACATGAGAAATACTTTTAAGGCCAGGGTCTCCTGGTGGTGTAACTGGCTAAGGAGCCTTTTCCCACAGAGTCGTTCTGTGACAGTGAGCATACTACTTAACCACTCTCTGCCCCAGTTCTTTTTCTGGAAGTAGGATCCAAAAGCAGGTGGTGAATGCACGGGGAGTTCTCTCAGGTGTTTCCTTCCCATGAATCTCAGAGCTGGAAATGGATTTCATGCTTTTTTTTCCCCCCATTAAGTTTATTGGTACATTTTTGGTATAAAATAGAGTTACATTCATCATTGGGATCTTGTACCTTTACATGAGTATCTTGGTTCTTATTTTTTTCCCCTTCCCTTGCCCTCCCTTCACCCCCTCCACCCTTCCCTATTTGCAAAGACCTTGTTTCCATTTTTTTTCCTCTTTTCATATTTTTTCCTTTCCCTTTTTTCCCTTCCCCTACCCCTCCCAATTCCCCTGGTCTTTTTGACCTTTTCTTCCTGTTACACAATATCAGTTATACATTTTTAAAATTACAATATTAAGATCTAGGAGACATTACCACAGGTTTTACAGAATTTAAAAGGATATAGAAAGCATATTACAAAAATCTTTTTTGAAATAAATTTGACAACTTCTAAGAAGTACCTTGGAAGACAAATTAATGAAACTAACTCTGGAGGAAATATAAAATTTGAATAGCACCTATTAAAGAAAGTATCTTCCTAGCTTGAAAACCTACCTATATGGCAACAGCAGGCTCATATACATTTTAACTGATAAATTATATCAAACAATTAAAGCAGAAAAAAGAAGGAACACTTCTCCCCTCATTTTAGGAACTCAACGTTGTGCTAATCCTAAAACTGGATAAAGATAATAGAAGAAAAAAGTATGAACATAGATAGAAATTTGTTTAACAAAACAAACTATTAGAAGTCAGATCTGGCAGTATGCAGAAAGTGGTTTTGTTATAGGGATGGCAGTGTTGGTTCAGCATTGGAAGATCCACCCCCAAAAGTCATCATTTTAACGGAGGAAAGGAAAAAACCATATGATCCTGTCACTAGTTGGAGAAAAAGTATTGGACCAAATTCTACAGCTGTTCATGGTAAAAGTTATCAGGAGACTAGAAGTAGAACAGAAACTTCTCAACAGATTATAGACATGTACTCCATACTTCCAGTGAGAATGCCTTATATAAATGGAGAAGATACAATGCTTTCTCCTTAAGGTGGGGAACAAGGGCAGATATGCTTACTCTTTATCTGTCTATTAAACTCTGAAACCTAGGCCCCACCAAAACAGTCTGGCCATAAAATGACACAACTAGGATAGGATTGGCATGGCAGAAACAAAATCTTTATATGTAGATGAAATGATCATCTCCAGAGAAAATACTAAGAAATCTCTAGGAACCCCTAGAACTTGTATTTGAATTTGGCAGGATTAGAAAACACAAGGTATATATAAAAATTCAGGTCTGTGTATACTTGCTATAAATGAAGAATTGGATATTGAAATTTAAAAGTTATGTAGGAGTACAAAGGACCTAGAAAAGTTAAAAACAAAAACAAAAACAAAAACAGTGCTGGAAGATGTTTAGTACCTAATTTTAAGACTTCTTCTAAAGCTACAGTAATCAAGGTAGTGTTGGTGTAAGGAAAGACATATAGATCATTGGAATAAAACAGAGAATCTAGAAATGGAACCACACATATATGGTCCACTGAGTTTTGAAAGATTATTTAACATTAGCATTTTATAGAATATAAACTCAATTCAAGAGCCAAGGAAGAGATAGTGCTTTCAGCAAACAGCATTAGAACATCTGGTATCTGTATATAAAAAAATTAACCTCAACCCTTTTTTTCCATACATGAAAATAACTTGAAGGGATCTATGAACCTAAATAAGAAAGCCTAAAAGTAGAAAACTTTAAGAAGAAATTATAAGGGAAAATATTTATGAATTCAGGGTAGGCAAGAAATACCTAGGATACAAAAAACATGATGTATAAAAGAAAAAAATTGATAAATGGGATTCCATCAAAATTTAGAACTTTAAATGACATCATTAAAATGAAAAGTAGTCCTTAAACAGACCATATTTACAATACATATAACCTATGAGCAGAATATATAAAGAATTCTTAGAGCTCATTAATAGACAACCCAATTAAAATGTAGACGTAAAGGCCGGGGATTTAGCTCAGTGGTTCTGGCGCCTGCCTTGCAAGTGCAAAGTCCTGAGTTGGATCCCCAGTACCAAAAAAAAAAAAAAGGTAGACGTCAGAAGATGATAAATAGCCAGCCAGTATAGCACAAGGAATGGTGTGCAACTCTAGAATCAGAAAAATACTAATCAGTACACTAACAAGATTGAATTATACTCTCATTAGGGAGATGAAGTTAAAAATTTTAAAAGCCTTGTCATGACTTTTTCTTTTTGTTGGATTCTCCCCCTTTGCGTTTAATTTGTCATGCCCAATGGATTCATTCTGCTGGGTTTCCTGGGGTTGTGATCCTCATTGTCTTTTCCTAGGGTGTTGCCTAAAATTTTTTGGAGTGCCGGTTTGGTATTCATGAAGTTCCTGAGGTGCTCTTTATCATCAAAGCATCTTATTTCTCCATCAATTTTGAAAGATAGTTTTGCAGGGTACATCAGTCTGGGTTAGAGGCTGTTTTCCCTTAGGGCTTGAAATACATCACTCCAAGCTCTTCTTGCCTTGAGAGTTTGCATTGAGAAGTCTGCTGTGATTCTGATGGGCTTTCCTTTGTATGTGATTTGTTTCTTTTCTCTCACTGCTTGTAGAATTTTATTCTTCTGTTGGATTTCTGGAATCCTAAGTATTATATGCCTATGTGTAGATTTTTTTTTATCAAGGCTAGCTGGAGTCCTATATGCCTCACTTATCTGTATGTCAAGTTCTTTTCCCCTCCTTGGGAAGTTTTCTGCCATCACTTCTGTGAACAGTTTTTTTATGTCATCTGCACTCTCTTCTGTTTCTTCATTGACTCCAATCAGTCTTATGTTATTTTTCTTTGCATCGTCTAGCAGCTGCTGGGTTGATTTATCATGTTCCCTTACAATTTTAAAGCAATTTTTCTTTTCCTGGTCACTAATTGCAATCTTATCTTCTATATGTGAAATTCTATCCTCACATTTGTTCATTCTGCTGCATAGACTTTCGATGGAGTTTTTAATCTCTTGGAAATCTGTTTGTATCTGTTTTATGGATTCCATTTGTTTCTTATGTTGGGATTTCATCATGTTCCTCAGATCCTCTATTTTTTTATCTGTGTCCTCTTTAGATTTATTAATCATGTCTTGCACCATGAGCAAAACCTTTGCTGTTATCTGAGTAATTATTTCTGATTTCAATTTTCCCAGATCCTCTTTTGTTGCCAGTTCAGAGAGTCCAGGTGGTTGAGCATCAGATTGTTCCATCTCGTTTCCCTTTGGGGTTGCTGTAGGTGATCCAGAAGTCTGTTTTTGAGACTTGTTTACGTGTCTTCTAATTTCCATGGGAGGGGATGCTTCTGATGCCCACACGGCTCACCTTCTCTGCCCTAGGAGCTTGGGATGGCAGTTGGGGAGCTTCCTTCTGGGTCCTGGGACCGGCTCAGCTTCTCTGCCCTAGGAGCTTGGGGTGGCGATGGGGAAGCTTCCTTCTGGGTGCTGGGACCAGCTGAGCTTCTCTGCCCTAAGAGCCTGGGATGGAGGTGGGGAGCTTCCTCAATTTCATGCTTTCTTAAGGTGAAACCTCTCTGTCTTTGTCTCTGTCTCTGTCTCTCTTCCTTATTAAAAATGAGGAAGAGAACTGAAAAGGTTTCCTTCTAGAGTCCTGTCTCTGCACCTTGGTTCATGTTTCTCAAAACAAGTTTGAACATGTATTAAGCATTCTGTAGGTTTAACATACCCCAAACACAGTGGTTCTTCAACTCAATTATGCAGAAGAACCACTTCAACATCTTGTGAGGACTGATTTTCCATCCCTCCATGATTCTGAGTCTGTGGTCTTCTTTCACTGAGCTACAGTCTCTGGCTGACTGGCCTGCTTGCTTTCTCTCTCTCTCTTTCTTTCTTATTTTTTATTTGGAGACAGGGTTAAGTTGCTAAAGTGTCCAGGCTGGTCTCAGTCTTCCTGACTCAGCCTCCCAGAGTGCTGAGATTACAGGTGTGCCCCTCCACACTTGGCTTCTCATTTATTTTTTTGATGAAGATTGCAATTAATGTTGACCACAGCACAGCTAATGTTATTCAGCAGTCCCTGCAAAGTCAGTTCCTAGCCATTACAGATGTTTGCTTTCTTAGTAAATGTAGGTACTGTCAAGTGTTTTTCCCTTAGTCAAATTATACATTTTTGTTCATTATTGGCTTCTTGGGAAATAAGAGTTGACAGCATCAACAGTACTCATTTGTTTTTGTATTGAGATAGTCAACAACTCATCAGATGCCCAATTTGTGTCAGGTTGTGCATTCTGCTTTGGAATAAACAAAAGTGAAAAATGTTCACCCTTTGTCAGACTATCCTGGGTACCCTAACTCAGATGTGAGGCACAGACATCAGTGGTGCACTCTGCATCCAGTGTGGGCAATGATATTAGCAAAACCACAAGGAACCATGTTTCCATGACACTGAATCTGGTGAATATAAATACATTTTTACATAGCTATGGAGAGCTTCAGCAACTAAAACTCACCACAAATGATATATCCTAATAATGATGTGAAAAAGCACCGTGGCCTTGTCAGAATTTGCACCTCAAAGAGCTCTTTTCCTGTCTGTATTTTTCTGTTCTCAGCACAAGGAAGGAACCAGAAGTAGGGAGAGCTGTCTGGTAGAGTGGACAAGGTGTGCAGAGGAGCTGCTAGAGATGCTGCAGGTGTCTGGTGGGAAGAAACCCCACTCACAGATACAGCAGCGAGCCCCGAGCTAACAGCAGCTCCCAGCCACCAGTGACTCACTTGTACCAATCAATAAATCAACCTACGAGTGTTCTACAGCTCAGGCTGTGTTCTCATAAAACTTATATACTCTACAGCCATGGTTCAGAAGAGCTTTCTTATGTAGAATGTTCTTAAAAATAATCATCTTCAGAAAGTCTTCAGAAGCTGCATTGCTAAAAGGCTGCTTTATGCTGTTATCATTTACCTGATCTGTAACATCTCCTAGGATTCTTTATTGTCTTCCATCTGCATATGAATTAGATAGAAAACAAACCAGCTTTTAAGTTTGTACAACTGAATTTAAAAAAATTATCTCAGTAATGGCATAATGCCCTACAATAGTATGTTTTGTAAAAGTTCTAAATTCTTTGACAGGCTATGAAACACTCCCATTTAGAAAGGAGCTCTCAGCAACTGACATTTATAAGACAGAATTTAGAGGAGTTCTGCTCATCATTATTTCTCAAGACAAACAGGATTTCACATACAAAGCTATGAGAGAAATTTATGAGTTAAAAATCCACATGCTAACTTTCTTTGCATTAGCAACTGAGCAAACAAGCAATCAAGGAGATTATTTTATTGGATTTGGACAGCTGGGCAGTGAGAAATATCACAAGGGGTAATTGTGTTCCTCCACATAGAAGAGAATGGCCAACTGTAGTTTATGAATGTTTTCCTGACTCACTAAACACTGTTTGCTATATCGATGTCTACTCATTAGTTAGCCCTTGGAGTTCTTTTGGAAACCTAAATCTCAAAAATGAGGGCTGTAGTAAAAGCTTTGGTGCTTGGGCATTTTACCAGCCAAAACTGGCCAAAATTTCTGATTTGAATACTGCTTCCAGTCAAGATAGAGTAATAGAGACTAAATACACTCTCTAATCAAAACAAAACAAAACAAAAAAACATAAACAAAAATTTAAAAAAAATACTTCACAAACCAACTCATATAGAATATATAAACCAACAGTTTTCAAAAGACTGAACACTCATAATACAGGACAGTAAACCCTGAAACAAATAAAAGAAACTACTTCAAGAAGAGTGATTGAGGGAGAAGTCTAGAAATCAGCAAGGAAACATAACAGTATTAAAGATAGATGAGCTAGGTAGAAATATAATAGGCAGCCAGATAGGGGTAAGTCCTTCAGAGGGCTAGGACAAAGGTGAAACATACCACAGCTGCACATCAGCTGAAAACCAGGCCTCAAGATGGAGACAAGATGACCAAACCCACATACTTCTTCAAAGAACTGGGCTTAGTGAAGTATAGATAGGCATCAACCACCCTGGGGGTGACCAGAGACTTTTGGACCCACTGCCTCCTGGGAGAATCCTTGTTCTTTCCATCCACGCTTGGTACGTGACTTGCTTCCCAATTGGACCACCACTGCCTAAATGACTATACTTGTAACCTTATTAGATGTTCATGGCTGCGACCCACATTGTACCCATGTGGGCTTCACCTTATAAAACTTCTCTGTAAAGTGGGGTCCTTGGCTACCCACTCGGGACCCCTTCTGCCCCTCAGGAGCTTTCCTATCAATAAATATCTTCCTACTCTTAACCTCCATCGTTCCTAGGACTCATAATTCTGGGGCATCAAGTAGAGTTCTCAGGAAGGTCTTGCCTCAGTAATGAGGGATAACTAAAACTAGCTCCATAGTGGAACAAGCATTCTTTTGGACCAGACTACCAGACCAAAAAAAAAAAAAGACCTGAAAAAAAGTTAAACTGTATCCAAGTAACTAAACTGTATCCTAAAACAAATACCAAGGATATTTATAGGAATATCAAAACTACCTAGCATTCACAAAGACAAAATTTATAACGTTTAGGGCTGGGAATTTAGTTCAGTGGTTTCATTGCCTGCTGTGCAAGCACAAGCACCCGAGTTAGATTCCCGGTACCCCCCCCCCCAAATTTATAATATTTAGCACAGAATCAAATATTAACAGGCATTCAAATAGGCTGGAAAACATGACCCATAAAAAAGAGAAAGAGAAATCAATCAAAACCACGCGTAACTAACACAGATGTTAGAATTAGCAGACAAAATATCGAGTCAGTTATTCTAACTGCATTTCATGTGTTCAGAAGTGGTCACATGTACAATGCAAAAATTATTCAAATAAAACCTCTAAAGACAAGAACTCCAATATACTGCAAAGCAACCATTGAAATGGCAAAACAAAGAGTTACAGCTAATATTCCAAAAAGGAGGTAAAATAAAACCAGAAAATAATCAATAAATTCAAAAGGAGGGAGGAAAAAAGGGAGGAAAAAGTACAAATAACAGATGGGACAAACACAAAACAAAATAGAAAGGTACTGAACTTAAACCTAATTGTGCTAATAATAGTATTAAGTGTGAGCAGTGGAAAAATCCCAGTAAAATGACAGAGGTATTAATCTGAATTTTTAAAAAATCAAGATGCAACTGTGTGCTACCTAACTACATAAAGCATACTTTAAGTATACAGATAGAAATACAGTAAAACTTGAAAAATAGGGGAAAAATGCTAATAGCAGCAAAAGAAACTTAAAGTGACTTTCTTAATATCTAGTAAAGAAGATTCAGAACAAAGACTATTACCAAATAAAGAAGATGATTTTAAGACAGGTGTGGTGGTGCATGCCTATAATCTCAGTTCTTGGGAGGCTGAAGCAGAAGGATCACAGCAAGTTTGAGACTAGTCTGGGCTACACAGTGAGTTTAAAACCAGCCTGAACAACATAGTGAGAACCTGTGTCAAAAAAAGATGATTTTATGATAATGTTGTAGGGTCCCTCCTGACATCTCTGTGCAGGAACTTTTTACAATATAGCGATATCAGCCTCTGTGCACCATGTGTAGTTCTGATGTACCTCTGTAACATAAATCATACCCAACCAGACTGTAGAATGTTAATGTATACCAAACCAGACTGTGAAATGTTAGTGTATGCCCATATAAGGGAGACAGAGACACAGAAAAAGTGTGCAACTACACCATTTTCGGCTCTCAGCTTTTGGATATGAATCCTCTGAGTCAGTGCGGCCTGAATAAAGCTGCTTCCTGGGACAAAGGCCTCGGGTGTCTCATCTTTCTACATGAAAATCCTGCAGCAATAATGGGGTCAGTTAATAGGAAAGAAAGCAATACTAAATGTTTAGGTTCTAAAAACAATAGCTTCCAATGAGGCAAACACTGATAAAACGCCAAAGAGAAATGGAAAAATTCCATAATAATAGAGGTTATTAAATCATCCACCTAATAATTGATACAACAATCTGCAAGACAGAAGACTTGAAAAACAATAACTAAGTGGGCCTAATTGACATTTATAGAACATTTGACCAAGGGCAGCAGAATAAACTTTCTGCTGAAGTGTACACAGGCCATATGCAAAGGTAGAGTACATTTCAGGCCATAAAACAACTTTCAGGAAATTTAAAAAAGGTTCAGTTCATACAAAGTATGTTCTCTGCTCATAACAGAATTAAATTAGAAATAAATAACAGAAAGATCTCTAAAAACCCCAAATATTTGGAAATCAAACTATGCTCTACTAAATAACAATTAGATGAAGACAAATCAAAAAGGAAATTCAAAAATATTTTGATGTAAATGAAAACAGAAGCCCAACATCAGAATTTGTGAGATTCTAGCCAGTGCAGTGGGGTAAAATGAGTGAATGAATGCATGAACAAATGAATGAATGAATGAACAAATAAATAGCATGTAGACTGAAAAAAAAGAAAAACTAACTTTATTAGTCAATTAGCATAATCATTTATAAAACATCTGATGAAATTTACAAAAAAGCTATTAGAAGTAGTAAGTTTAACAAGGTTATAGGATCTAAGATTGATACACAAAGTCAATTGTATTTCTATACACTAGCAATAAACATTCAAAAATTGAAATAAAAAGATACAATTTACAATTGCATCACATAATGGAGAATACTTAGGGACAAATCTGACAAAGGACCTGTGCACTGAAAACAACAAAGCACTGCTGAGAGAAATGAAAAAAATACCTCAATCAATGCAGTTATATGCTTTGTTCATGGGCCTGATGGCAATATTGTTAAGATGTCAATTTTTTCCATATAGACCTAGATTTATGGATTCAGGGCATTGCTAATCAAAATCCCACCATGTTTTTTTTTTTTAGAAATTGACAGGCTAACTCTAAAATTCATATGGGAATGTCAAAACAAAAATAACCAAAAAAATCTTTGAAGAAGAACAAAATTGGAAGCTATTCTGGTTTCAAAACCCACTATAAAGCTATAGTAATCAAAATAGTATGTTATTGGCATAAAGGCTGACAAATAGATCAATGAAACAGAAAAAGGAGTTCGGAAACAAACAAACATATGCATGGACAATCAATTTTTTTTTTTTTGGTACTGGGGTACTGGGGATCAAACTCGGGACCTTGCACTTTTGAGGCAGGCGGCGGAACCACTGAGCTAAATCCCCAGCCCCTGGACAATCGATTTTTGACAAAGGTACAAAGTAACGCAGTGGAGAAACCATAGTGTTTTCAACTGATAGTGAACAACTGAATATACATATGCCAAGAAGTGAACTTCAACCTATACCTTATGCCATCTACATGGATGATGTTTAATATCATCAGTATTAGGGAAATGCAAATTAAAACTACAATGAGAAACTACACATACTTTCTACTTAGTAGAATGGCTAAAATGAAAAAGACAAGTCATATTAAGTGTCAGGGATATGAAAGAATTAGAACTCTCATACACTCCTGGTAGGAATCTAAAATAGTATAACTGTATTAGAAAACAATTTTGCCAGTACCTTGAAGAGCTAAACATATATCTACCATGTGATCTACTCATTTCCCTCCTACATATTTACCTAAGAGAAAAACAAAAACAAATATGCCCATACAAACACTTTCACATAAATGTTCATAGCAGCCTTATTTGTAATAATTCCCCAAATGGCACAATCTAAATGCCCATTAACAGGTGAAAGAATATGGACTACTTACTACTCAGCAATAAAAAGAGATGGACTATTGATGCACACAACATGGATGAATGTCAAAATAATTATACTTCTTAAATATGACAAAAAGATTACCTTCTGTGATTCCACTCATATGAAACTCAAATGAAACCTAATATGTTGTGAGAAAAAAGCAGATCTTTGGTTATTGGGTATATTTATTATCTTGATTGTGGTACTTGTTTCTCAGGTATCAAAAAGTCAAAACAAAATTCTACACTTTATGTACAGTCTATTACTGTATATTGCAATAGAGCTATTAAAAATCAACATAATCAACTCTATTCTTGTAGTGTCTTATGCAATATTAAAGCTGTGTGTCTATAGGGGGTTACCTTTAACATTGGTGGGCCCAAGAAAGAGTACGGATGTAGGTAATGTAGATCCTCCAACCCCTAGCCTTCCCTCTTGTCTTTCCAAGCCAGAGATCATTCCTCTAGTCACCTTCAGATTTAGGGAGATGCATATGGACAGAAGGGGCTTTCACCAGGCCTCCATGTAGGGCCTGGGGCCTGGACAGGGAATTCTGAGTCTGGGCATTGAGACCACAGCTAGAAGGGAGGAGCCTGGTTCCAAAGGACACCTTTTGGCCTATGGCTTGAGAGGAGTCTTAAAGTGATGCTAGCCTGCAAGGTGATGAAACAACTGACAATGTTTAAAAGCTTTTATGGCAGTGCCACAGTGGCACATGCCTGTAATCCCAGCACCTGGGGGACAGAGGCAGAAGGATCAGAAGTTCGAGTCCTGCCTAGCAACTTAGCAAGAATCTGTCTCAGACAAAAAGAAAGAAAGAAAGGAAGGAAGGAAGGAAGGAAGGAAGGAAGGAAGGAAGGAAGGGAGGGGTTGGGAATGCAACTTGGCGCAAAGGTCCTGGATTTAATTCCCAGTACCACAATAAACAAACATACAAACAAATAAATATAAACTTTTATGGCAGTTTGCCATGATTGTAATACCCTCGCATGGCATTTTAATTGATTTACTAATCTGCCCTTGATAGATTGGGTAGAAGTAAAACCTGGTAACACAAAACAACACAACTTCCCAACAGAGACCTGAGATACGGGTGGAAGGCAGGTGGTTCTGAGAAACTACTTTCCTGGCTGTAAGGTGATACAGGTGTGCAGAGACGAAAGGCACAGTGTGAGCCTAAGAAAGACTGGCTTTGCATTAAAGTAAAGGTAAGGCGTGCCCTGTTTTAGAAAAAGATTTCTGGCTTAAGAGGTTCAGAGCCTAACCTGATCTGCTCCATCCTGTGTCTTCCTGGGTAGAACATCAGCCATATGGGAAGTGGATTGGGTGGTTCATGATGTACCAGCAATATTCGTCAGTGGCGGCCGTCCTTACCTCTCAGAACTGGACCAGAATTACCATGGCGGCGGGGGGGGGGGGGGCGCGGTGTTGCTGGGGTACGAAACATCAGCGGGAGAGACTGTGGACTCTTTCTGGTTTGAATGTGAGCACACAGGAGAGCCCCGTTGCCACTGCAGTTCCTGTCCTCGGGCAGGCAACCAGTCAATGAACAGGACAGGGGCACCTTACCTTGTGCACACAGGTCTTTGCATTCAGGAAAAACAGCTCCACGGTGGTTTTCTCCTTTAGAAACGATATGCTCTCAATGTAAAACCTGAAAAACAGTACAGGGATTTGTTTCTTCAGATTTGTTTCCTTCTGTTGGCACGAATTCATGTCCTTACTTGGTGTTCCCCTCCAACGAGAGAATTTTGAGGCACAGGCTTTCTTTTCCTCAGGAGCTTCACGGACATATGTGTGCGCATGCGTACCTGCAGATACAGGCTCCTACAGAATGCGTCTGTGTGTTGAGAGGGGAGTTAAGGGAAAATTAAATTCACCCAGCTGCAAACACACACTTGTCTGTGCTGTTCACTCCATGACACAGGTCCTGGGAGTTTCTAATGCCTCAGACATCTTCAAAACAAGTGCAGGTGAGGTGAGAGTGGAAAGGTAAGCAGCCTCAGCTCATACAACATAACTAAACCTACAGGCCTGAAAGTGGCAGAGAGAGAGAGAGAGAGAGAGAGAGAGAGAGAGAGAGAGAGAGAGAGAGAGAGAGAGAGAGACAGAGAGAGAGAGAGACAGAGAGACAGAGAGACAGAGAGACAGAGAGAGAGACAGAGAGAGAGAGACAGAGAGAGAGAGGCACACACACACCCTCCACTCTTCTCCCCTGGACCAGGGGTTTCCCTTGGCTGGAAGCCAAGCTCTCCCAGCCTTCAATCTTGCTCTTTTCTCATACAAATCAGGCTATCTGGGCCTCCTTCCTTCACCCCTTCCTAGGATTTTGCTAATTCAGTCTGTGAGGCCACAGGCTGCAGGTCCCCCTTCCCCTTTCTGAGCTCCACAAAGGCCAGAGGAGGGGCCGAGGCTAAGACTTTTAACAAGGTCAGTTTGCATCCCGGCTGGGCAGGTAGAGACGGCTCTGGGCGGTGAGTGAGCAGCAGTCTGGGGCCCACAGCTGTTCCTCAGCCTTGGATCCTTGCTTGATGAATAATACATGTATAACACAGAATGCCCAGCAGCTCAAACTTAGGTTCGCCAGGAGAACTCCAGCTCAAAGTGGTGTTGGTCAAGACAAACCAGGGCTAGAGTGGTAGAGAAACATATCCTTCACTGTGTAAAATCATAATGACTTGGCACATGTTCCATGTGGGTTTGTTATTGTTCAGTAGTAATGAAACATCTGATGCACAAATACAGCCAAAAAAGACTGCAAAAGGGGCCAGGGACAGAGCTCGGTGGTAGAGCACTTGCCTAGTATGCCCAAGGCCCTGGTTCCATTTCTAGTGTCATAAATAATTTAAAGGCTGTGAAAGATTTTATCACTAAGATGGTAAAAGCATTTGAAAAATTCCATCCCGTAATGATGAATCATCAAGAGAAGTTCCAAAAGGAGAATAAATCCTTTATATTTTTATAGACAGGTTATCTCACTGATGAGTGAGATGAATGAAGACTGAAGCATGTCAGGTTTTGAGGTATAAAAGCAGGGAAGGAAATGAGGAATTTGTGGTAATAGGCTTTAGAATCAGAAAAATCTAGAACATGGAATCCCTCCTCTACCATTTATTAGGTGTGTGGGTGGGGAAAGTTATTTAGCTTCTTTGTGCCTGCCTGCTTTTCTTTTTCTTTCTTTTCTTTCTTTCTTTCTTTCTTTCTTTCTTTCTTTCTTTCTTTCTTTCTTTCTTTCTTTCTTTCCTTCCTTCCTTCCTTCCTTCCTTCCTTCCTTCCTTCCTTCCTTCCTTCCTTCCTCTTTTCAGCACTAGGGACTGAACCCAAGGCCTCCCCACTGAGTTTCACCCCCAGCTCCTTTTAATTTTTTTTTTTTTTAATTTTGAGACAGAGTCTCACTAAATTGCTAAATTGCCTAGGCTGGGCTTGAACTTATGATCCTCCTGCATCAGCCTGCCAGAGTACTGGGATTACAGATATGCACCATCAGGCCTGGCGTCTTTGTGTCTTTTCTAAGATGAGTATCAGGATTATACTGCCTTACAGGGTTCTGGAAAGATTAATTTAAACAATACATGTACAATGCTTAAAAATACATTAATGATTGGTAATAAAATCTTCTTAGCCCAAGAATTTAGAGCCTTGGGTCATGGGGAAAGTTATGTAAGCTAAGATCCCTTGTAATAAAATGGAGGTAATGATGCTTACCTGGAAGGGCTCTTACACAATTTAAATGAATTATATATAATGCGCCCAGTACAATGCCTGGCACATGTAGAAATTCAGCAAATTCCAACTAGTGAGGCTCAGTAAATCTTACATTTTCTTAAAAAGCTTAAAGGATGTGATGGAATTTGAACTGTACTGGAAAGTTAGGAGGACACAAGATGGTGCCAAATATAAAATCCAGATGGCACAGATATTGGAGACAAACAGCATCTTTTCTTGGGACAGTGTGATAAACATTTCTAATTTGGCTTTCACCAGGAGAGAATGTGTCATAATCTGGGTATTCTCCATCAGTTTAGTTTGTTCTACCCTGATCCTCGCTAGCAGGACCAGGGACAATCACCTGACTCGAAGCCCACCGGTAAGCCTAGGAGGGGAGAAAGTGCTCCTCAACAGATGCTTCTTGGACAATGAAGGGACAAACCAGTCACCTGTGCTGTCAGAGAGCCTGAAGGACCAGTCAAGAGGAACTCAGAGGCGGCAGAGAGAGGCAATGACCATAAGCCAGGGAAGAGGGAGAGAGGGGCAAAGAGCAGGAGCTGATAGAGCCAAATCAGAGAGAGCGGAGCCACAGTGACTGGATGCTGGAGCTAGGAAGACCAGAGGATGGCTGCTGTGTAGGGCTAAGATGATCTGCTTCAGCTTCCCTACACCTCACAGACACTTCCCACTCAATTAGATGCTGGGGTTATTTCCTGCTTCACCCTCTGCCCTTTCTTTTGCTTGTTTATTTTGTTTTTTTCACTACTGGAAACTGAACCCAGGGCTTTCAGCTGGGCCACATCCCCAGCCCTTTATACTTTCTGTTTTTGAGACAGGGACTCACTAAGTTGCTAAGTTGCCCAGGCTGGTTTCTAACAGGGAATCCTCCTGCCTCAGCTCCCAGAGTGCTGGGATTATAGGCACAAACCACCATGCCTGGCATCCCTTGTATTTTTTTTTTTTTGGTACTGGGGATCGAACTCGGGTCCTTGCACTTGTGCAGCAGGTGGCAAAACCACTGAGCTAAATCCCTGGCCCCCTTGTACTTTTAATCCCTATCTCTAAGAAGTAGCAGCAGGATCCTGGCTAACATTTACTGGGCTTGTTATTGTGTGTTGGGCAAGGTGTTAAATGCTTCCTGTGTATTCTTTCATTTTTAAAAAAAAATTATTACAACCATTTGGGGCCGGAGATACCTGATATTGCCCCCATTTCATAGATGCAGCCATGGAGTTTAAAGATCTGCCTACAAGACAGAGCTAGGTTTTGATTTGGGTCCACATTATAGTAAAAGACACACTGCCATTAATCCCTCTCAAAATACTCCCCCTGGCTTCAAATACCCTTATCCTGTCACTTTTGCCAATGTCTGAAGCAGTTCTGGAAGTTCTCTTTGGTGAGTGAAGTCCTTTTACAAGGTGTTATGGCTTGTGTCTAGATGTCCCCCCAAAACGAGAGAAAAGTAACTAACACACAAGATGTGATTAAAAAATACAATGAATGCTGCTGCTGCTGAGTGCCATCCAACAGAAAGGCAGGCTCATAAAAACACTACAGTGTCTTCATCTACCTTATTCACTGGATCTGGCACCATGTGACTTTGGACTCTTCCCTAAAGTCAAAATAACCATTAAAGGTAAACATTTTGAATTGATTCAGGACACTGAGGCAGCCACCACAGTGCAACTAAAGACATTCACAAAAGAGGACTTCTAGAAGTGATTCAGAAAGTGGCAAGAATGATGGGATGATTGTGTTCAAAGTGATAATGTAATTTTACTGTTGTAATTTTTAAAAAACTTAAATGCATCATATTTTTTTTAATCACATCTCCTGTGTAGAAGTAGTTCTTTATTGCTTTGCTTCAAAAAGTAAAACCAGAACTGGGCTGGGGATGTAGCTCAGTGGTTTCGCCGCCTGCTGGGCAAGTGCAAGGACCAGAGTTCAATCCCCGGTACCAAAAAAAAAAAAAAAAGTACAACCAGAACTTATAGGCAAAAGTTAGAAAGGGATAAATTTTGCTTTGACTAGAAACCTCTTATAAAGTTAGAGCAGTCTTGGAAAGAAAAAGCTTTCCCAGAGGAGTGACTTTCCTATCCATTCAGGGTCCCTGTCAGATTAGTAGAACTCCAAGTCTGATTTCTACTCCAAGATTCTGTGCTTCCTCCTTTTTCCTTTACTCACCCACTCAACATTTAATGAATACTTGCTATTTGAAAAGAATAATTTTAGATAGTATACCAGTAAATAAGGTACAGCCAATGTCAACAGAATAATCAATTAAAATTAAGCATATATGTTATATGATTATGAATGATTCATTTATCAAAAACTTACTGAATACTTAGTAGGTACCAGACATTGAGAAGAGTTCTGGGAAACCAATAATAATAATGACAATAACGGAAGTGATAAACAGCAACTATTTATCAAAAGCTGTCTATGAACCAAGCACCATACAAGAACCCTCTATCTCATTTAATCCTTTGTTTTTCTCAGTTTAAGAACAGAGGATCAGAGAAGTTAAGTCTAACACAAATGTGCAGATTTATTTGGAGAGAAGGCAGCTAAAATTATGATCTGTAGATGTTCAATGACACCACGCTGTTCTCATACAAAGATCTAGAAGACAAACATGCTGTCCTTCAAAGATCATAAGCCATAAGGGATACAGGTGTATAAATAGTAACAAAGCGATATAGCAATTGCTGCACTGCAAGGGTAACTTTTAATTATTTCCATCTCTAACAGATAAGGATCTTGTTAAAACCATAAGCTCAATGGATTTTCATACTAAGAAAGTTGATGGGGGCTGCCTGTGGGAGATGGCAGAGCACACCCTTCCCTCATCGAGAGCCCCATCTCCCCAGTGTGGGTGGGCATGTGGCCTAAGCTAGGCCAGATAGGTTCTAGTATGACGGCAATGACTTGAAGATCAAAGGTGGCTGAACCCTATCTGCTCTGCCAGCGTTACTTTAATGAAATTGTTCATTGGTTTCTGCTCTTTGGATGCCTTCAGAAGCCCTAGCTCAGCCAGGGCATGGTGGTGCACACCTATAATCCCAGCATTTGGGAGGCTGAGGCAGAAGGATTGCAAATTCAAGGGCAGGCCTGGACTACAGAGGAAATTCCAGGCCAACCAGGAATACAAGACTAGATAATGAGATCCTGTCTCAGAAAATAACAACCCCCTCCCCACCCCGCAAAAAGAAGAAAGAGAAGAATCTCTGATTCCTGACTGTTCCGAGGCCTCTTGGTTTGGTTTTCCTCCACTTGTGTGTATAAATATGTTTGCTACAACTGGTGTCTGTTGCTGTAACCAAAGAATCAAATTAACAGTCTCCTGTGCGAGGGGCAATACAAAGAGTTCTCTGTCATTTCTTTCAACCTCTAGTAAAACCTAATACAGAAGAAAGCAAAGTGTGAACCAACTGTACAGATGAGAAAGTGGAGATAAACAGATATGAAGCCATTTTCTCCAGGCCACACAGCTATGGAGTGCTGGAGCTAAGAGTCAGAGAGAACTGTTTGACTTCTAAGTTCATATTCCAAACCAATACTGACGTAATGCCTTCCTGCAGTGACAATCACACGAAACAGAACACACGTACAGAGCAGGGGGCCCACAAGAGGGATGCAATTGACACAGCTTAGGAACCAAGGAAGAGAACACTGCCAAGATGAAACCCAGCGGAGTCCGTGACACAGGAGAGGGACAACTGAGCAGTCTTAAAGAATGCATGAGTCCACCAGGTGGGGAAGGGAGGAAGGAGAATCCGGGCAGAGGGTACACCAGCCTGACTCATTCTCTTGCCTTCTCTGAGAACTGAGGAAAAGAACCCCACGCAGGTCACTGGGTGGCCCGGCACCAAAGCAATTTGTGGCTCATTCAATTCCGAACAGATACCTTTATACCGGACACAGGGGCCCCTCGTTTCTGAAGTCCAGGCCCCTGACTATATCCTAGTTCCAGTAAATAGGCCCCTATCTAATTTCCCCTCTGCTCTGATGACCTGCCCCAGTGCCTGCTGCCACCAAGGTGTCTGGTTACTGTGCTTTGACTGTACAGACCAGCTCCACCCCTAGCAGGGTCCCTGGACCGACTTCACTTAATGGAGTGTACAGAGTGTATGTAAAGGACACAGGGCCTCAAGCACAATGGCTCTCCAGGCACACCTATCAGCACGTGCCCTGAACTGAAAACAAACCTAGAGCTGCGTGAGCAAAGGGAAAAGATTAACCCGGTCACACAAAATAAAGAGCATCTGTTCCAGCCCTTTATTGCCAAAGATACTGTTTCTTCTCTGCAAGCTTACTGTGAGCGAGTTCACTAAGATTTTTTTTTTGGTAGTGGGGATTGAACTCAGGTCCTTGAGCCTGCGAAACAGGCAGTGGGACAACTGAGCTAAATCCCTGGCCCTAGTTCACTAAGATTTTGTTAAGTTGATGCCCCAGGTTAAATTTTGAGCTTCAGAGCATTGTAACACACACCTGTAATACCAGCACTCTGGGAGACTGAGGCAGGAGGATCACAAGTTCAATCCCAGCCTGGGCAACATAGAAATTTAGTGATAGTGAGACCTTGTCTCAAAATAAAAAAATTAAACAAGCACTGGAGATATAGCTCAGTGTGAGGGCCCTGAGTTTAATCTCTAGCATCACCAAAACCAAACTAAACCAAACCAAAACAAAAAACTCAAAAGATACCCAGCCAAACAAAAAAATTCAGAATTAACTCAGGCTTTCTGAATAGGCACAGGCTTTGAAGAGAAACCTCCAACAGCTTAACAAATGATAATTTCTTAGAAGAGAAATTGTGTGGGGGCATTATATCTCAGTCTTTGAGCTCCTACCCTTCACACCTTCTTCCTTCACTGATGGTTCTCCTAACCACTGATCAGTGATGACAGAACAGCACTTCCCAAAGACATAACAAAGACAATCTGCAGGTTTGGAGGGGAGCAAGCCTGTCAGCTACATGATGAGACGCAGGTGTCAACAAGAAGAGCCCTGCGGGTGTCTGGGTGGGTTATCATTTGAACAGTCACTTACATCTGGGTGACCAACAATGTCATTCTGTGACATTTCTTCAGCATGGTCAGAGTCAACTCTATAAAGTCTATAGATGCTAAGCTCCAACGTTGCTCAGTCTTGGGAGCTTGGGCTCGCTGCTTGGCTCTCAGTGCCTCTCTAACCTCTCCAACCCCCAGACCAGATAAATGGGCACTGTTTTACTTACGTGTAAAATACTGGATGGCACACAGTTCAGCAGCCAATGAGTGGCAGGGATCAATAGTATGTTATTGCTCATTAGCGTGTTACTGATTGGACTTTAATAATAGGCAATGACTTAGGAACATCTTTCAAACTATCAGAAACAATCAGAATGGAAATTTCAAGTATCTTTCCTAAATTCTTTCTCTCAAGGAGGCAAATGCTGCAAAAATGGTTGTTTTAGTACAGAATGGGAAAATATTGCAGAACAAATGCTCTTCTCACCCATTTGTACTTTTCTCCCCAATTAAGCAGATTTTGTTTTCTAGTGCCTTTGCTACATCTGAGTGATAACAATCAAAACCTGAATTGGGCAAAAATTGCTCAATTGTTTTGCATTCTGAACAATGCTGAGCATGTGACTGGCAAGAAGTGAAGGCTAAATGAAAACACCTTGCTCTAGGTTTTGTTTAGCTGTGGTGGGGTAATTTCAAGAACTCAGAGCAGCTGCTGACTCCTATCAGATTCTGATCCACATTCTGAGCAAGGAGATCTCTGTTTATTGCTGCTAATGACCTTGCTCTGGAGTCACAGTCTCACTTTACAATGCATGCTGGTGGCTGCAATGTAATTTAGTTGTATTTCACTTTCTCTAAGCTATTATGGAGTCCAGTGTGTTCCCTTTCATCTCTGGGAGGGGAGCAATCTTGGAGAAATCCCAAGAGAAGCACTATTTGTATCTATTATGTGCTCCCCTCCCAGGAATGCTCTTCCTCCTTTCTGAATTTCCAGACAAGGCAGGAGAGTCAGAGAGGGCCTCCAGATAGCCCTGTCTGAACCTGCCCTCCTGCTCCTCTCTTGCCAGGACTCTTCCTCAGAGTTCTGCATTCTCCGGAAGGGCTGAAGGCTCAGGACAGTGACGGCCTTGCTGTGACCTGTTAGGAACAGGTGGGAGCCTTCCTTCCCAGACACCCTGAAGGGTCAGGGTCCTGCAAATTCCAAGTGCTCACCTCTTCAAAGCTGCCTGCTCCTATCATCCAGGAGGAGAGCAGGGCTGATGCTTTCAGAGGAGTGTGGAGGGAAAGCAGGGAAGGAAAGTCCCACAGGGAGGAAACAGCCTGGTGAAGAAGGAAGATTGATGAGATACTCCAGCCACGGCAGAGGTGAATGGGAAAGACCCAAGCCAGACAGACCCCAAGCTTCCACACTGGAAGGCTGCACATCACACAGAGGGAGGGATGCTCCACCCAGGGAGCAAGTGGCTGAGGCAGACTCTGTTATAAATAACACACACATAGTTAACATGGATTGAGATTCTCCATTATATGTTAACACACATGATCCTTTATCCCCCCTGCCCTAGTAGATAGGCACTATCCCCAGCTCTGTTTCTACAGGTGAGCAAACAGGACCCAGAGGGTGCCAAAAGCCACCTGGCAAAGCAGTAGAAGATGGGGATTACAGACCAAGAGTGATGCTAATGCACGGCTCTCGGTGGCTAGGTGGGGGACTTGGCAGTGTTGAAGATGTGTTTTGATTGTCATGATGGGGGAGCATTACTGGCATCAATGGGTGGGGACCAGGGATCCTACTAAGCATCCTACAGTATAGCATCACTCCCTACCACAAGAATGACCTGGTCCAAAATGTCAGGAGTGCTCCTGTGGAAAAATCATGCACTAGAGGCCAAGCTTTTAAGTTTCTGCTCTATAGCTTCTTCTACACCTTATAACACTAATTCTTTGATGTTACTCTGAGACTCCCATCCTCATTGACCTTAGCCACACACATGCACACTGAAAAATACTTGGCACACTCACCAAAAGACAGGACCTAAAAGTCAGAGAGGAGGGCAAGCAGATTTCTACAATTTCTGATATTTGATCAAGGAGCACATTGAGAATTATAATCCTGTAGAAACTGGAGTCAGGATTGGGGATGAAGTTTGAAGGATTCTGTGTCTTTCTTGAACTCTCAGGGAGATAAGATGCTCACAGATGGAGCCACCCACCAACTGCCTGGAATGAGCAGGCCTTGGCGGGGTAGGGGGGGTGATTTTAAGGTGACTAACAGTTACATCCAGGCTCTAGAATCTCTTCTATCTAGATGGGAGGTGGTGGGAGGGCAGAGAGCTCAGGGTGACTCACACATCCCTCAAGGAGCCTCTCCTGAACCTGGACAGGAGGGATCCATTATTTCTCTGGGCTTTTAAATCACATTTCTTCCTGAAAAGATGACCCCTTCCTGTCCTCTTGTTATTGTAAATCACACACTCTCTGAGAGCTTTTTAGTAACTCATGGCTGTCTAGTCATAAACACTCTATTTCTTTTTTAAAAATTACTCTTCATATTGCATTAAAAAGAAAGATTTACTCAATATGTTTACTGTAGGAAAAAAGCAAAGTCAAAAGAAACAAAATAAGTACCACAATCATTCTAGTCGGAGACTAACATCTGCCAACATTTTACACATTTTTCTATCTGTACAAATATTTTACACAAGAGCTATCATTTGTACATACGTTTTAGTAGTCTAAAACGTAGTCTACTTCTTTGACCCAGAATATATCAGGAGTATCTTCACATCACTGAATCTCTCTCACCATAGTCTCCATGTCTTGTATACATTTGACTCACCTAAAAAAAGTATCTGGTGAAATGATGAGGGCCCCACGCGGTATAGACATGATGTTTCTTTGAGTTAAACTCTTTCTACCAGTCTAGCGTTCCAATTGGGCCTGGTGGCAGGGGCCTGTAATCTGGGCACTCTGGGGGCTGAGGCTAGAGGATCACAATTTCAGGCCCAGCGTGGGCAATTTAGCGACTTAGCAAGTCCCCATCTCAAAATAAAAATATGTGCTGGGAATGTATGTAGCTCATTGTGAATGTCCTGGGTTCAATTCCCCATACAGGAAAACAAAGCTAATGTTCCCAAGCCAGGGCAGTGACTGCCCTTCAGAGGCTCCTGATTTTCAGCAACTCTGACAAAAGGTAGTGGTCTTCTCCCTTGTCTCCTACTGGAATTCTACACTAGGATGGAGAGTTCTCAGTTTGCAGCACCACAGGCAACTCTTAAAATCCTGGGAAAAGAGACCTGGAAAGTGAGGGAGGAGAAGGAGAAGGGGGAAGGAAGACTGTCAGGAAAGGGGTGGGGGAAGCAGAGCTATTCAAAAGAGCAAGGGATGAAAGACACCAACCAAAATCCCCGAGTGGCAGGAGCTGGGTGGTACCAGCCTGAGAGTCCCACTGCTCTCCTGGGAGGGCAAGGGAGGTTTCCAGCCAGGTCAGGCCAAGTCCCCACACTTGGATTTAAATGCCTGCCTGATCACTCACTATCAAGCTTTTCAAATGCTCACATCTGTGCTGCATTACCCAGGAGGCCCATGTGTTCCAGGAAGATAATTTACAGCTGTAAGATAACAACCCCCAGCCTGCAGAAGTCCCCAGAAACCAGAAGAGTTTGGACTCATGAGGAAATGGAGTGCTGGTTAAATAAATTAAAGTACGCAAATAAATTATTGTGTGTCTATACACATACAGGTTGCACACATATTTAGCATGTATCTGGGAAACTTTAGAACCCGAGAAAAGGCATATATTTGATGCTGAAACATGAAGGGAAAGCTTGGGCCTCACCTTCCATGGTTTTCTGTCTGCCCAAGCAGACTATGTTTCCAAGCTGCTCGCTACATGGCCGGGGTATAAACCAAAGACTCTGTGCCACTCACATCTGTAGGACCTCAGGGTCAGCTTAGGAGTAAATGAGATGACACCTGTCAACTATTTAGCCCAGTACCTGTCACAGGGTTTATGGAGATTGAACCCAGAGCTTCCACATCAGCTATATCCTCAGCCCTTGTTACTTATTTATTTTTATTTTGAGACAGGTTCTCACTAAGTTTCTAAATTGTCAGGCTGAGTTCCAACTTGCAGTCCTCCTGCCTCTGCCTCCCAGAGTGCTGAGATTACAGGAGTGAGCCAGCACATGTGGCTGTGAGAAAACTTTTGAGAGCAAAACTGGGTGGTACTTTTCTTTTGCATAAACCTTACAACTAATATATATATATGTATTTTTTTTCTTCATTTGCATGAGGTTTGCAGTCATTTTGTGTCCCCTGCTCTCTCTTGAATTCTCACAATGGACCTGCCGGGACTACATTCCCCACCTCCAGTGACTGTGGAGTGGAGGAGACAAGGTCTGGTCCACCCTACTTGCTTTTTGCAGGGACCCACAAAACAGTTTCCTAATGAGCCCCACGGCATCCTCCGTGATTCCACCTACTCTATCCTCAACACTGAGACAGGGTGAATGTTTGAAACAGAAATCAGACGACAACTCTCTGCCGCACCAAACCGCAGGTCCCAGTGCTCTGCTGCCCAACCCCGTGCTGTTTCCTTCACCTCTCCTTTCTGTGGGTTTTCTCCAGCCACACAACGCCTTCCTAGGGTTGGTATGCAGCAGGCATGCTCCTGCCGCAGAGCTCATATGCCTGCTGGTCTCTCTCAGCCTGTTGGTCTTGGCCTGAAGTAAACTTCCCAGAGGTATGCACTTCCTGCCTCATCTATCTGTCTGCTCAGTGCCAGCTTCTTGAGATGTTGACTTGGACCATTCTATTAAAATGACAGTCCTGGTTTCGTCAACATTCGTGATTCCTCCTTCCTAGTGAATTTTTCCCCCCAGAATACCACCCATTCTGCTTTCTCCAAATTGGAGGCTAGAAACCCATCAAGAAGTGGCTGACTTCACAGAGGCGTGTGACAACCTTTTGAGAAGCTACCGTATTTATTTAGTGATGGCCTCCTCCCACTGGGCTATTAACAACAGCAGGACTGTGTCATTCTCTTTGGCCACTGCTGTATCCTCAGCATCTGTGTAGCATGGGGCCAGACACATGGTAGGAAGCCAGTAACTATTAGCAGAAGAATGAACAAACTGAGAGCACAGGGAATCCATGTATTCATTAGTCTTGTGCACTGTTGTTCTCCTAAGAGCTGAAACAGCATGGAACACATTGTAGCTGGTCAATAAGTAGTGAATAAAGCAAGCAAGGAAGAAATGATTCTTCACAGCTTGGTGTAGCTCCTCCCAGACATTTTCTTAGCCCTCACAGATTTATATATATTTGTAAAACATACCAACTTAAAAATAAAACCTAATATGATAACTTGAACTTCTTCCCATGGCATAAGTATTGTCTACACTATATTTGACTACTTCTGTTCACTATCTTTTCTTTGCTGATATAACACATCTTGTCACCCAAGAGCCGAGAGACAGATACACGACAACACCTGATAACAATGACTTACTGAAGTAGTGATTTATAAGGGGACAGACAGGTGGAGAGAGGTCCTGGCAATGTACTCTTCCCCGACGGCACACTGTAGCAAAATCTAGGCCAGGAATGAGAACAAGTTGGGGGATTTGGGGCCAAAGGGGAGTCATTGTATAGTTTGAAAAATTTCCCAGGATGATTTGGATGAGCCCCAGCATCTCCTGGAAAAACTCTGAAATGTAATGCAATGCACTTTTTTTTAAAAATCTAATTGTTTTTCTTAAAGTGATTCATTGTTCACTGTTAAAACACCATAACTTACTGACCCTATCTGCATTGTTGGCATTTGGATATTGGTAAATGTTTGCATTACAAACAACAGTGATGCAGATCCCTGTAACAGGAAACCCCTGGAGGGAATCCTTTCTCGCTGTGTGTTAACTACTCCATGACCACACACCACAGTGTTGGTGGCTGAGGGACTCTGGGCTCTGGGCTCCAGCACACAGAGCCATATGGGTGACAGAAGGAGAAGGTGGCCTGATCTTGAGAGGTCCCCTGCACTTCAGAGGCTCTTATGATGATCAAACATCCAAAGAGAACCAAATCACATATTTTGTTCTATTCTTTTGCCGTCACAGACAACCCAGAGAGGGTAGCTGGTGGTGTCTCCTGGGATGAAAACACAACCAATTCTGTTTTCTCCTAATGGGAGGCAACTGACTTCACAGAGCCATGTGACAACCCCATTCATTCACCCTGCCCAGAGCTAGGTTCCTCTCAGTGACCTCTGTCAGTTCACCTCATTCTTTGGTGTGTGGTTTTGCTTTATCATTAATTTAAATGGAGTAACAACAATTACTTAATTGGAATAATAACAAAGACTATAATGATCTCTCTAGTCTGTTGGAGAAGAATTAAGTGAATAATTAAAACCTTGATAAGCATTTCAAATATGCAAGTAGTTAAGGGAAAGTATACTGTAAAGCCAAGTGATTATGGGACACTCTCCAGATAAGACTAAGTAGGTGTGGAGGCTCCTGCCCAAGCGGCAGGCCACTCTGGAATCCCAGGAACCTGCTGGTAAAGATAGAGCAGCCTTAGGAATGACTGACCAGGAAGGAATACAGGGTTTCCTCCTCTGGTGTTTTCAGACCCAGGATAGACCAGATAACAGCTAGCAAAGAACAGGTACACAAATCTGGTTACTAAATAAACAGTACTAGTGAGACTCTCCAAGGACATGTGCTTTCACTCACTCATGACACTAACAAACATATGCACCAAGTCAAAAGTGCAAGGATATTAACTGCAGCCTAACTTTAACATAAATCATTGGAAATAGCCTGAGTGCTGAGTAGGAGACTAGAGACTGAATTATGGAAGTGAGAAGAAATAGATTATTGTTGTTGTTTCTGTTATTACTGAGGCACTGGGGATTATACCCAGGACTTTCACACTGAGTTTTATAGGTAGTCTTCTTTTCAGATTTTGAGACAAGGTCTTCCTATGCTGCCTAGGCTGGACTCAAACTTGGAATCCTGCTACCTCAGCCTCCCAAGTGCCAGGATTACAGACATAAGCCAGCCTGTCACACCAAGAAATAGATGGGGAGGGCCGGGGATTTAGCTCAGTGGTTTCGCCGCCTGCTACGTAAGCGCAAAGACCCGAGTTCGATCCCCGGTACCGGGAAAAAAAAAAAAAAGAAATAGATGGGGAAGTGGACATCAAAGGCTTGTGAAGAGTACTTCACCTTTTACTTTGCACATTCACATAGTTTGAAAGGTTTAGAGCAATAATGTAATTCATTGTGAAAAAACGTATTTTGTTTATACTGAAGTGTTTTCCTTACATAAAACAAACTTTTCTATTCTCTGACTCTTGATTAATAGTTAATATGTAACTTTTCCACTTGCTGGTGGTTATTTTTCTCCATTTCCAAAGAGTGAAGCATTCATGTCATATTTTTTCAGGGAACTCTGATGTTTTTCCTTTAGTATTTCTGTGCACTTTTTCATACTGTGATATGTTCCCACACAAATTATCACTATGTGTCCTCCTTCCTGGGTTTTAAAACTATAACTTCTGAGGAATGGGGGTGTAGCTTAGAGGTACTGCATATGTCTAGCCTGTGTGGGGCCATGGGTTTGATCTGTAGCACCACAAAAGAAAAAAAAAAAAGAGGAAAGAAAAGAAAAAGAAGATTCCTGGTAGGAGAAAAATTGAATTTGGGGATTGTTGTCAACACTTTATTTGCTGAATAAGAAAGAGCAATCCTCTATAATCATCATCAATTCATAGATACTTTAAAAAATGTAAGGACGTATTATTCTCACCTTTCAGATTTCATGAAGCAGACTAGATTAAAGAAAAACTAGCCAGGCATGGTGTGCACACCTGTAATCCCAGAACTCAGGGTACTGGGCAGGGGCTGAGGCAGGAGGATCACCTCGAGTTCCAGGCCAGCCTGGACTACATAGTGAGACCCTGTCTCAAAAAACAACCCCCCTCCAAAAAAAAAACAAAAACCAAAACAAAAAATATTTTCCAGGTCATTACAGAAAATAAAAGAAACCTTCTACTATTATGATATAAAACAATAGCATTTTTATTGTCCAAAAATTAACATGATCTCAGAATAGGCCATTCTTCATGTTGATATAGGTTTATGAAAACAAACTACATTGGTGAGAAAGCTACCACCTTAGCTTGTTTTTTAAGGTTATATTTGGCTGCAGACCAGGAAATGAAATTTATTATGAAATTCTTATCAAATTTAGGATGAGGAGAGAATGCCAGAACTTAGGAAGGGGCTTTCAGCTCAACTGGTAATGTTTTGTATATTACATGAGCTAAGTAGAGGAACATGGGTGTGACTCCTTCCAGTGATCCACTTATGCTAGGTGGCAATAATTAATGCTAATATTCCCACCATAAGCTGGCTCTGCAAAACCACTGAATTGGTTAAATGCATCCTCTTCAGGACATGGTTAAGGCATTTGCCCACACAGCACTCAGAGAACAAGTCAGGGGTCCCAGGAATTGTTTTCAGCAGTCTCTCTGCATGCAAACAGAGCTCTGACCTCTGAACTGTTAAGATAATTCTTCCCATGAGCATTTGTATATGCTTTGTCTCCCATTCCAATTAAAGCATAAGACTGTATAAAATTCAATTATTTCCAAGTCTCTAGAAAACATTACTCTAATACAAAACGTAACAGCAAATGCTTGCCATGTTTCAAATAATAGGAATCCTGAGAGCATATTAAGAAACAGGCTTATATATTAAAATATATTACTCATGTTTTTCAGCCTTAAATTGATCTTAGAGGCTTTGAGGAATCAAGAAAGGTGATTTTATCCTTTATATTCAAAGAAAAGAGCTCTACACAGTATCTACGGTAACTTGGTCCTTAGACCAAGGCAGTAGAGAACCCCTTCCATATGATGTTTTGATGGGTCTCTTCTTTTTATCTCTGATCATCGGAAAATGTTAAAAGATAATCCCATTAGAACAAAAGAAAAGGGGTGCTGGATACGCTCCTGCATACCCACCTGACAGCGAAGTGCAAAGCTGCTGGGCCTGGCTTCTTGGGCAAATCATGGTCAAGAACCCGGTGATCTAACTGCAGCCAGTTCTGCTGACCTCTGTGAGAGCAAAGCAAAGAAAGGATTCAGGGAACAGCTTGCTAACACACAGTGTGGGCAAAGCTGGAGGGAAACAGCTACTTTGAGACACTAAGGGAGAGAACCACCATTGCAAATCACAGACACGCCTGCCTCTGACCCAGCATTTCCAATTCCAGGAGTTTATGGAGATAGCGTGTGCATTTCAAAAATGATCTATACACAAACTCACTCACCATAGCATTACCGGCATTTGCAAAAGGACTAGCAATCACCTGAATGTCCTGTAGGGTTTTGTTAAAATAATTATCCACAGCTCTACGCTGAGCTAAAATGCAGTCTTAAATAGGCTGCAGAGCCTGTTTATAAGTTATTATGAACAGTTTTTGAGATACAATATTAAATTTTTAAAAAGCAAGATAACAATAACAATAAGTATAGTATATTCTATACATTAATTAAAAGACTTGATATATAGGTGCATCCATATATAAAAATTCTCTTAGAGGATAAGAAACTGGTAATGCTGGCTACTTTGGGGAGGTCACAAACTGAGCAACATTTATTAATCTTTAAATTCTTATTAAATATGAAATACTTTAGTCAAGAAGGGGAAAACTTCTGGTTTAATGAAATCAAACAGACACAGATCCCAATATCACAGCCTTTAAAAATGTACAGGACAAATATTCTCTGCTCTTTCTGTTATGTACATTATGGACTTACTAATATTTAGGCAGCTGTTTATTTACTCAAGAGCTTCACCAAGTTCATGGGTGTAAATAGCTTTCTCTAGATTTTCACCTCTGAGGGATCAAAAGAGTTGATGACACTGTGGATTGCTTTCATGACTTTTCCAAGGTTGTCCAACTAGTCCATGCATTTTAGAGACCACTTTATTTGCTTACATAAAGTTCAATTTAAAAACATGCTGATGCGGTGTCAATTTGTAGCAAAATCTATAATGGACTGGAAGGCATTTTTCAACTTATTTTGGTCCTTGAGTAAATAATATAAAACAACATCAAGCTTGGTGTCTAATCCCAAGCAGTCTGGGAGGCTGAGGCAGGAAGAATGTGAGTTTAAACCCAGCCAGGGCAATTTAGTGACCTAGTGAAACCCTGTTTAAAAAGAGTTGCTGGGGATGTAGCTTAGCTCAAAGGCCCTGGGTGCAATCCCCTGTACTGGAGGAAAAAAATCAGAAAATTTTAAGCTATATTCATAAGTAGATAGGAAAAACAGATATAGTATTCTTTATTGAATAACTACTCTTTGTTCACCATTTTAGAACTTTTTACCTATTAAAGTGATACTTTACACAAAGTCTGCAAGGATAGTGGCAGAGCTGGGATTTGAACCCAGACTTCCAAAACAGGAGAAAATGAAACTAGAGGGTTAATTAGCATTTATAATAACTTTAGGTCAGTCTCTGTCACTTACCAATTTTAACACTGGAAAAAAATGTGTCTTTGTTTCCATAGTTACAAGATAAGGCTGCTCATAATTACCTCTAGATTTGCTTGGAGGGATAGTATAAAGATAAATAAACTGATATACATAACGTAAGAACATCTTAAAACTACTGCTTTCGTGTGTAAGGGAATGGGGGTAAGTTTAAAGAGTTGAAATTAAGGAATTCTTACACTATATTTCAAGTTTAGGATACCACTGATATTTATTTAGAAAGGGCAACACTACATAGTTCAGGCTGGCCTTGAAGTCACTATGTAGCCCAGGCTGGCTTCAAACTTATGGCGATCCTCCTGCCACAGCCACCCGGAGTGCTGGGATTACAGGTGTGTGCTACTATGCCCAGCAGGATGACATTGATTTAAAGACATCCGAATTTGAGATGTTCAAATGTGTGTCTTAAAACACACAAAATACTGTATTGTCCAGTATCTGGTCTCAAAAGTTTTCTTACGACAAATGGAACTAACTTTGGATTGTCCTTTATTCTTTTGTTGTTGAAAAGATGTGGTATCATTTAAAATGCACAATTTATATGAACTTGCATGGGTAAGAATGAGAGAAGCAAGTTTACAATAACATATACAACACAAACCAATTAGGGTAGCCACAGAAGCACAGTTAAAACAGTATTAAATATGGATGAAAAGTTTTAGGTATAGTTCTGGTGAGATTTAAAGCCAATTATTAAGATGAGTTATCTCGGGCCAGGATTTAGCTCAGTGGTTTCACCGCCTGCTGCGCAAGCACAAGAACCCGAGTTCCATGCCTAGTACCAAAAAAAAAAAAAAAAAAAGATGAGTTATCTCTAGTGAACAAACTACGATTGGAATGGGAAGTAAGCAAAAGGGATTGGCTTCAACTATGACATTCAACATTTCTCTAAAAAGAGGTCTATGTGTATGTAACATAAAATGGTTTTAAAACTGTATACTAGAGCTGGGCATGGTGGTGCACCCCTGTGATCCCAGCACTCGAGAGGCTGAGGCAGGAGGATCACCTCGAGTTCGAGGCCAGTCTGGGCTACATAGCGAGTTCAGGACCAGCTTGAATTACAAAGGAAGACCCTGCCTCAAAAAAACCAATAAATAAAAATTAAAAAGTATATGCTAGAAATTAGACTTTTAAAGTCTGTAATCTCACTATGAAGAAAAAGTCCTGAAGACAAAAAAAAAATATTACCCATAATTTTACCACTGAGATATCATTAAGGTGATTTATTGCTTACAACCTGCTTATTTTAAGTGTTTTCATAGCAAATATAACAGATCTAATCACCTTAAAAAGACAGACATATCTGACCCTATCAGGCTGTGCAGACCAACCGAAAAACCAAACTTATTTTTGGACAGAATTACATTAATGGGAGATATGTCACTTCAGGCTACGGAAGGGACCGATCAGAAGTCACAGTTGTTGTTGTAAAGCCTATTTGTCATTTCCTCATAAAGAAATCTTACTCAGCACTCTTTCAAAACATGGAAGGGAGAAAAAAACATGGAAAGGGAAAAACATGAAATGGGGGAAGTGATAAAAACCATGACAGGGATCTACAGGGGCCGCCACCTCAGGAGGGCGAGACTGCCCTCTAGGGGAGGGAGATACACCCTGCACTCAGATCTCAAAGGCGCTGGGTACAGTACAGTATCATCTGGGAAATCATCCCTTCTCTCTAATCCCCCCCTGGATTTGTTCCTGCTGGCTGTCATTACTAACCCCGTTATGTAACTGCAGTCTATTTTTCCGTTTCTGCCCTTGGTCTACAGGCTGGGGTATAGACACTAGCTAGTTTCGTTGACCAAATGTCACATGTAGCTCCGGGTTACTCTAAAAAAGTTCACCAAAGGCACAAGGCTGATGTGGCATCTAGGATGGAAAAGGCCATTCAGACAGCACCCTGGAAGGGATCCGACTCGTTGGTTTCATGTGAGTGGAGGAGGGGAGTGCTGAAAAATGCTTTCCAAATATATTTACCAGACGAAGAAAAAAAAAACAAACTAGCCTTGTGACTAAGACATTCCAGGGAGATACCTTTAGACATAAGCAATTTTCCAGGCCTGTTCCCCAGCCAGGTGGAAATGGCAAATTCTTCCCTCCCTTCCAAAAGCCAACTCATACTTCCCAAAGTAAATGTAGCCAGAGCTAGAAATAGATGGTGGTGTCACCTGCAGGGGAGAGCTGGGTGGGGAGGACATGTTGGGGCCAGAGTGGAGGAAAGTCGGAGCCTTGCCTGTGGGATCCCCAGCAGATACCTGGGGGGCGAGGTTGGCCAATCTTCTGCTGATACCGTTTAGAGAGGAATCCCCTGCCAGATGAGGCTGGCCCGGGTCCTCAAGGTTAGTCATTCCCATCACTCCTTTGCTTTCTGAAGAAGTCTGACTGCCTGACATATGCACGGTCTGGCTGTTGTTCACCAGAGCTCAGAGCTTTCCCAGAAGCTCTCAGGTGACCAGAACCTTCTTTACCAGGCCAGCATGAGTCCTGCAGCCTGAGGACCCTTTGGCACTGTGCTCATAAATCTGTTCCTCCACTGTGTGGCACATTCCAGCCTGGGAGTGGCTACCCCATCTCCGTGACTCACAGGGTCACCTGTGATTTTGTCCTGTGCTCACCTCTTCCGCCATGATTGGGCTGGTATCTTCACACTGGGTAAATGCTTCGTGTGTCCGTGCCTCTTTCCCAAAATGACTTTTGCCTGCAAGGCCGTGTCCTCTCCCTCCCATCTAAAGTCCACCTGCTAGGTCACATTCTAGTGACCCTCCTGTGAGAAGGTCAACCTGTCCCCCTGCACCCCTCTGCACAATCTCTTATTGCCATGACTACTAACAACAGGAAGTGGGCGCCCTTTCACTGCGTGGCTGTGCTGTGGCTCCACATATCTGATTTGGTGGACTAGTAGTATTACCCCCAGTACCCTACTATAGATGCCCTATGTGGTACTTACTATATAGGTACTATTATGATGTCCAAAGTACAGATGAGAAAACTTGAATGTCAGTGATGTCAAATAACTGCCCTAAAATCACATAGCTACTAATATTCTATCATGTCTCCCTTTGCCTTCATTTGCCCTCATCTTTTTGTTTTTATTTTTGTCTTTTGGTAATGGGGATCAGGGTCTCACTAAGTTGTCAAGTTGCCCAGCTTGGACTCAAACTTGTGACCTTCCTGCCTCAACCCCCACAGGAGCTGGGATTACAGGTTCACTACTGGCAAGTAGTCATTTTGGGGCAGTGATTGACTATGGCCATAGGCCTGGCAATGAGGGGAAGAATCGGGACTGTATACAGTAAGGAAGCAGGCTTCTGCAGAATTGGTTTCTGCTTTTTACTGGGGGTCACCTCGTAGACACCATTCTAGCCACTGTGTTTAAAATTGCCCCTGCCCACTTTTCCTGATATGGCTTCTCATTTTGTTCTTCAGTTACAATTGTGCTGTTTTCTCATTTATCTATGTTTGCTTGCTATGGTAGATGACATCCCTACAACAGAAACTCCATGCAAGCAGAGACCTTGTCTGTGACACTTGCAGCTGAATCCCTGGACATAGAGCAACATCTGGCCTTTAGTGGGTACTCAAGAAGTATTTGTTGAACAAATAAATGATTCTAGTATTCATGCTTTTAGTCTCCACTCTATGTGACCTTCTCCTAAATTATAGTGCTTATAGCAATTACAGTTTATACTATATCAGTTAGCCATTATGTATTTATGGCTTTATGTCTTGTACTGTTTGCTATTCTTTCATTTACTTCCAGGTTCAACTGTGCGCGTGTGTGTGTGTGTGTGTGTGTGTGTAATCATAGATTCACATGAACTGGTTTTGGCTTTCTGGCCAGAACTGTGGCCAGAGAATAGTTGCATTTCCCATTTCACCCAGCAGAGGGAAGATCATGGAACGTCTTTCAAATCGTGAAAAGATGTTTCTGTGCATCATAGGAGGTAGGTGATGCTCAGTTATTTTCGTCTGCTTTGCTGCACCATATTAAGGAAACATCATGAATTGAGAACCCAAGTTTTCAAGGTTTTCTACATTTCCTAACAGTTGCCTGACTTTTACCCGGCCAAAGTCTGCAGGGCTTTGTGTAGTCCAGGTCCTGAGGCTGTTGGCATTGCCTAGAGGTCCTAGGGTAATAGCCCACCCAGGCTGGAAATAGCTAGAAGCCACCTGGTGTTGAAAACAAATTAACTCCTTCTTGAAATTATTTTCCACCTGGTTGAACTCAAGTAATGAGAAAACACTTAAACTGAGTCATGGAAAGAATGCTGGGGCGGTTGGCCAACATATTTTGTGTCTGGAACATATTTTCTTAAATTTTAATATTTAAGGAACTTTTTGGAAATTATATCCAGACAGGGGAAGGATTTCTCTGATAATATATCCGGTCATATAAAATATAGACAAATTAGGCTGCCATGAGACAGACAGACATACAAACACACACACACATACACACACAAACAACATAAAGAAAAGAGCTTGTAACTCCAAACATACTCACTGACATAGAGTTTTAAATTTTTAGGGATTTGTTCTTCCATATTGTACCAGCCTCATTTCATAGACGATTTAAATTGTTGAGAAAAATATATGGATACACATATATCCATACACACAATATCCAACAACTTAGAGTATCAAATAGAAAAAAATAAATAGGAAAAAAAAGAAGAAAAGGAAGCCAAAAGGGCAATATAAAGCAGACCTAAGTTTCTGTCAGGAAGTTCATTCCATATTAAACTATACACATATTTTTTAGATGGGCCACACATATGTCTTTAAGCTTTATTGTCACCGACACTATCACATTAATTTAGTTTCAAGATGAGTGAAGAAAAAGTTACTATTTCTATCATTGATACATGAACTAAATTAGCAAGCCCAACCACATTCAGAAGCATGTAAAAACAGACTGCAGCTGAGAGTTATAAATTTGTTACCATAAATTTCTACAATACTTAGATAATATTTTGAGTTTTTCAAAGGCTAATATTCCTTTTCTTCTCCCTTTGCAATTGTTCTGGGGGAAAAAAAATCCTGTATTAAAAAATCTTTAAGGAAGAAATCCTCAAGTCCTTAAAGTGGTTTTTGTTTGTTTGTTTTTGTTTTTATTTTTGTTAAGCATGAATGAAAGCCAGTAGGTAGTCCCAGCAAAAAGTAAATAAATGAAAACTGTTAAAACACTTACGTGTCATCTATAAATGTTATTCCAAAATATTCCTTTTCTTTCAGGTTGAAATGCGAAGCCACGAGGTCCAGCAATTCCCTCGATAAAAGTTTGGGCTGTTAAAATAAACAATCTGATTAGAAGCGATTTGGTTACCTCTTGCTTATATTGGTGCCACTTTCTTTGGCCCTACATAGTTTAAGGAAATTTTTGCTTGCTGTTGTTTTTCTCCAATTTTTTTTTTTTTTTTGGTACTGGGGATCAACTCAGGACCTTGCGCTTGCAAGGCAGGTGGTGGAACCACTGAGTTAAATCCTCGGCCCTTGCTTGCTGTTGTTTTTAAATACCTGCCCCCATTTGCAGATTAGGTTCAGCCACTGTAGGTTTTTCTTGAAGAGTTCTGGGAAGGAGCAGAGATGGGACCAGGAATATCAGTGAGATATTTGATATTTCATGGATTTGCAATTCCCCTGAGTACCTTACTTTTTCCCCCTCTAAGGTAACAGAGTGCTTACTAATATGTTGGTGTTTGGAAAAAATACTCCTTTATGTGTAGCATGATGCTAGTGACCAAGGTGAGGAATATTAAACACTTCACTCCTAGTTGCCTGCAATATCACAAAAGATTGTAGGAATAATTTTGACTGGTGGTGACCAGTCAAACAGACAAAACTCAAGGGTGCGGGGCTTCAGGGAAAACTAACAAGTGTGGTTACCATTTATTGTCCTGAACTTACATACTTTCATTCAATCCTTACAATAATAAGCCCATGAGATGGGGCTTTTTACTTCCATTTTATAAATGAGCCAACCAAGGCAAAGAGGTTGGCGTCTCACTTGATGCTGCATTGTTTTAGCCAAGGTTTTGAACCTGGTTCTGCCTCCTTCTGAAGCCTGAGGTGTTCATTTCTCTCTACAGATGGAGCCACTGAACCCACTCTGTGCAGCATTGTCAGGGTGAGTATTGAGCAGGGTGATCTAACCTATAAGCTTTTGGGAGCTCTGGAGCTGGCAGGGGAAACAAGGTTAGGAATCTGCCAGAATGTGCAGAGTTATGGCAGAGGCTGGGACTGCAGGAACTGGGGAAGGAAAGGGGCCTGCAGGAGGGGACTCAGGATGGATGTCTCTGAACTTGGACCCAGAGAGTTTGGGGACAGCATGGTGGTCTGAAGGTTGGGGCTTTTCTGCTGGAGAAGAAAAGATGGACCTGATTTAAAGGAAAGTAGGAAAGAAAGAAAGGATGAAGGGATGGAGGGAAAGATAAAGAAAAGAAGGAAGAAAAGAAAAGAAAAAGGCAGAAATCCAGACTAAAACTTGTACTCTGCAGAAACTATGGCCAACAGTTCTGTTTTCATTCTAGATTATATATATATATATATATATATATATATATATATATATATATATATATATTTTTTTTTTTTTTTTTTTTTTTTTTTTTTCCTTTTTTTTGGCACCGGGATCAAACTCAGGACCTTGCACTTGTGAGGCAGGCGGCAATACCACTGAGCTAAATCCCCGGCTGTACTGTTTTCATTCTAATGGAAGCCTAAGCAGAGTGGGATGGGGACACACCTCAGAGGGACAAGAATGCAGGGTGGCCAGAAGAAAGAAGTCTAACCCAGCCAAGAGAGGGCCCATCTGCCGGGCCTTCCATAACTTCTTAGGACTTTTGGGCAAATAGAAAGAAAAGCACCAAAAATTGAAATATCATCACTCACAGAGTATCATATATTTAACCCTAGTTCTGTGGTCACAGCTATCTTAACTTCAGGTCACAAGTGATGAAACTGGTGTCTCACCCACACGAGGCCACATGGCTGGAAAGTGGCAGAATGCAGGACTGCCTCACAATAATCCTTTCACAGAAGCACTGCAGCCCTGACTGACCAGCAAGAGAGTCAGAGTAGTCACTTGCTCAGGGAGACACAACTCTGGAAGGTGCAAGCCAAGACTGGAACCCATACTTCTAAATGTGTGTCAGCAGGCTGCAACAACTGTGCTGGACAGGGCCACGCTTTCTGACTTGTCAGCTGCCTTTCTCCTGCAGCCACTCCTGAGCCTGAGCACAGACCATGGGACTCAGAAAGGGTGGGCGACACCTACCTGAACCAGCAGCTCCAGTCTCCTGTCATCCAGGAGGTGCACCTGGCAGTGCCTGCCTTCTGTCATCTGTGGGACAAGATGGCAAGAGTGTGTCAGGGCTGATCACACACTTATAAACTTGCTTTATCATTTATTTCATATGGGGTTGCCTGGAGTGGCTTCAGCTGAGTTCATCAACATGTTTGGCCAGAAGCAGATTTTTGAGACAGAGTCTTGCTATATAGTTCAGGGTAACCTTGAACTCACTATGAAGCCAAGGCTGGCCTTGAACTCAGTGACCCTCCTGCCTCAGCCTCCCAAGTTCTGGGATTACAGGTGTGTACCATCATCTCCTGCTAGAAGTAGATTTCTTATAGGGTATTAACTTGGGTTTAAAAGAAGAAAGAATGAAAAGCAAAGGCCACTCTATATATTGAAAAAATAAGGCCCATTTGGTATACCAAAGTAAAAAATGCACACAAAGTTACACTATGAAAAGTAGGTCACATGCTTGCTTTGGCAGCACATATACTAAAATTGAAGAGTAGATCTCCTCCCAAAAGAAATCACCAGGTTTTTCTTAATCAGTATTTTATTTTTCAAATGAAAATACTTTTAATTATGGATGTGTTTTCATAAATGTGACACATTCATAATTACAAGAAGAAAAACATGACACTAAAGTTAAAATGGAACATCTTAATTTTCAGAAAATGTGTCCTCTTTTACTACACTGCCTGCTGTGATGATTAACCTTGTCAGTGAGACTGGATTGAGTGATCCCTTGGAGAAGTGATTGGATTGTGAGGGCTATAACATCATCAGTGGGTTAACGCATGGTTCATACCCGAATAGATATTAGGAGGTGGGGCCTAGCTAGAGGAAGTGGGGCATGAGGGGTGTGACCCTGGGGACCTCTATCTGGTTCATAACCCCTTCCTCTCTTGTTCTTTCTAACCTGCTTTGCTTCCTGGCAACCATTAGTTGGGCAGCTTTCCTCCACCATGCCCTTCCACCATGATGATTCTGCCTCAGAACCAACTAACCATGGACTGTAACCTTTGGAACCATGAGCCAAAGTAAACTTTTCTTCCTCTAAGTTATGTCAGGTATTTTGTCCCAGCAAGGGGAAAACTAACCAATATATCAGCTACAGTTAAGAGCAGTTCAGATACACAGTTAAGAACAGTTTGATGTATAAATTTCCAATGCTATATATTTTTTATCCCTTAAAATTGCAGTATTCCTTAAAATATTTAAGCAATACACAGAATGCAAAGATGGCCTCCCTCTCCCATTGATTAACTCATGGTTCAAACCATTTTTATCTGCAAAAGTCATCACCCCGTTGGTTTGAGGAGAATCCTTACAGACTATTTTTACGCATATTTTCAGATATATACATTTATGGATTACACACACACACACATCCACACACACACACAGATAGTATATCAGTATATCTTTTTTGCAGTACTTGGGACTGAACCTGGCGTCTTTGGACTGAGTTCAGCCAGTCCAGGGTCTCACTAGGTCACCGAGTTGCTCAGGCTAGGCTCCAACTTGTGATCCTCCTGCATCAGCCTCCTATGGTGTTGGGATAACAGGTGTGTACAATCATGCTTAGCTTTAAAAATATGCTCTTATTATTATATTGGACATACTTAATATTCTTATGTGTATAACCATCTAGAAATGTAATACATGTATATGTGTGTCTGCACACATATAATATCTGTAAAATTTCTTCTTCAATTCAAAGGAGACTATGCTATACTCACTGTTTTGCCTCCTATGTTTTTACTTCACTATTTCTTGGAGCTCTTCCTACTGTTAGTGCATATAGATAGACTTTCTTCTTTCTCAAGATTCTACAGCATCAGGCCATCATATGTGTGTATAACAAAGTAATGAGTCTCCTGCTGAGGCACAACTGGGTAGTCCCCAGTGTTTTGCTGATACAAGCAATGTTACAAGGAACGGTGCACATCTAGCTTCATCCACAGAGGTGGAAAAAGGGAACTTGGGCAGTGTTTTGTCTCTTGTTGTATCAAGCTCAGGCACATATGAACTCAAGTTAAAAAGAAAAGCTAGGGCCCAGGATTTAGCTCAGTGGTGGCGCACCTGCCTTGCAAGCTCAAGGTCTTGAGTTTTATTCCTGGTACAGAAGGGGTGGGGGAGAAAAACTAGGTGCTGTGGATGTGCCTATAATCTCAGCTCCTCAGGAAGCTGAGGCAGGAGGATCACTTGAGCCCAGGAATTTAAGGCCAGCCTAGGCAATATAGTGAGATCCCTCCATCTGAGAAAGAAAAAAGAAAAAGAAAAAGATCGACTGACCACTGACAGTATACTAGTATTGCCCTAACTGTTTTATATGCATTATCTCTGAGCTGCACAGTTACCTTCTGGGACTGGTATCATTATACCCATTTAAAAGATAAGGAAGTGGAGGCTGAGCACAGTAAGAATCTTGTTTTCAGTGTAAAACAAGAATTTTTGCATTTATATTTTTGATTGAACTCTGCTCTAAAAGTCTGCAAACTAGCTCAACTGGTTAGACCATGGTACTATTATGAAGGCGGTCCATGAGAACTACTGAAGTAGTGCTAAGTAATTGGATAAGTTTACTTCATCCCACAGCCACGGATTATTTCCTTACTCTACAATGCCAAGGTCAAAACCTACCCTGAGTAGCAAAGGGAAAGGAATGAACCTTTAAAAATTCTAGGAACCAAACTGGAGAATTTACATATATTATCTCGTTAAAGCTCCATAAAAAAAAATTGACAGGACAATACCCCTATTTTACAAACCAGTAAATCACGGTACAGATTTTAGTATTATTTATTCAAAGTTACCTGGGCAAGAAAAAAGTCAAGTCAAATTTGAATAAGGGGGCTGGAGGTACTATTCAGTGATCATAGGTTTGTGTGAAGTCCTGGCTGAATTCCTAGCACCACAAGAAAAGAAAAAAGAAAAAAAGAAAAAAGCCATCCTTTTTTCTAATTTTCTATATTATTGGAGGAAAACAGAGGGAAATAAATAAATGTGTCTGTTTATATCATTGTACTTCTTTTGTAAAACAACCTACAAAAGTTAACTCCAAGTGCATGCCTTGCAGAAAAATAAAATAAAATAATACTCAAACAATTAAAATATATGAATCCACTAAAGACTTAATGTTATAAGAATTAATGTTATAATTCAAGCCACTCTGTTGTCCCATAATCCAAATAAATTTATTTCTTGACTTAAACAATCATCTTTTTTTGCCTTTATATTGTATTTTAGACCTCCAAGTAATCAATATTCCTTTTGTCAACATAATTTTTTTATAGCTTATTAAACAATAAATGTCTTCATTGATGTATCTAACCATTTCATTACAAACAAGGGCAATGGTAGGGCCGGGGATTTAGCTCAGTGGTTTTGCCGCCTGCTGAGTAAGCACAAGGACCCGAGCTCGAGCCCCCGTACCAAAAAAAAACCAACAACAAAAACTAGATGCAAACAAGGGCAATGGTGGCCATGTTTTTACAACTTGATCTGTCCTTTGGCTTCAGCTGATTGGACCAAAAATAGACACTTGACCCATGTTGGCCAATCAGAATTATAGTCAGGGAATCTGGATGAGTCTGACAGGATGAGAACCTGGTTACTGTGGGGCATCCTTTGTGTGCTGTGTGTAGAGAAATTCTGCAGAAAGAATGAGAGAAAGTAAGTAGCTAGGTGGAGGCATGAGAAATCAATTGGCTGTGAAGAAAAGCTGAAGAGTTGCTGTCAGGGTTCCTAATGTCTTTCTCATCACTTCTCATTCTTTCTACTGGTTTGGGTGAATTCTTGTCTTTGAGTTCTACGAAACAGCCTGAATTCCTAGAACAATCAACTTGTTTTCCCTCTTAAGCTAACTTGAGTTGGATTCCACTTTTCACAAGCAAGAGCATGTTCATAAGATACCATAGGTTTCTATACTTAAACTGAAGCAAAAGGCTTCCAACAGATAGACTGACCAAATGCCACTAATGTGGGAGGGCGTCTACTCCTGATCACTGACTCAGCCAGGGATGACAACACAAACACCATGACAGGCTGACACCTGGGAAGGGCTGTGAGCCAACACCTGCCCACATAGTGTGATCCAAGATCATGAAGGGCACCCTACAGAAGGGCAGCTGAGGGAGATTGCCCGGCAGTGGGCAGTGGTGAGGCTGTCACTGCCCAGTATGCACTGCACCCCTTCCTCTGTGAGATTCTGGTTCTCTGGGAGGTCAGGGGCAGATGTGTCTGTCACTAGCAATAGAAAGACCTGCCCTGTCACTTATGTAAATCAGAGGTTAAAAGTGGTAGATGTTTTGTTCATCAAAATGCTTATGAATAAATTATAGTTGATAATATTAGAAATCAGGAGAGAGAGACATTTACAGCTAAATGAATGCACCTTGAGAGCATTCTCTTAAGTGAAATAAATCAGACACTCATGTTTAAATACCTCATTGTTTCTCTGGTCTGAGAAACTGAAAGTGGACATAAGGACTAAAATGTATAATGGATGCTGGGAAATGGGAAGAAAATAGAATGGGGAACAAGGGAGAAGGGAGGGAGAAAGGAAGGAACAAAAAAAAGGAAAAATAGAAGAAAAAAATGAAACAAAACTTTTGCATTAGGGAAGGGAGGGGGGCTTGAGAGGAAGGGGGAAAGATTTATCATGTACAGGTGCAAATTCTCTATGATAAGTGTTAACATAATGTATATCTAAAATGTACCAATAAATGTTTTGTCTTTTTTTTTTTTTAAAAAAAAAGAAATCAGGAAATGACACCTAATACAAGAGCTTCTTTTTTGTTTCCCCCCCCAGGGTATGTGCACTGAGCTACACCTCCAGCCCTTTTTATTTTTTTATTTTGAGACAAGGTCTAGCTAAGTTGCTAAATTGCCTAGGCTGGGCTGCAACTTGCCATCTTCCTGCCTCAGCCTCCTACAGTGTTGAGGTTATGGGTGTGTACCACTACGCCTGACAGGAGAGCTTCTTTTGACTAAATGGCAAGATGTGGAAACACTGGGCTGGATTTCTCCCAGAGTGTGGCGGAACAGGTCTCTCTCTAGACCAGGTGTGTAGGCTCTGGGTCAAACAAGCATACTACCTGCCTGGATCTGGGAGTGTACTTGCCTGATCAAGCAAACCCTGATTCAGTAAGTCCATGGGGTACCAGAGAAGAGACACAACCAGCACTAACAGAAGCACAGCTGGGCCTCAGGCAAAGGGCTTGGCACTTTGCTCATCAACCTGTAGACTCTCACCGTCTGTACACTCTCTGAAGGGGCACTCTCATTGTAAGCACCAGGAAACCGAGGCCTGAGGTGATGTAGCTTGCACAGGAGTCCTAAGCCAGTAGAGCTCTGGCTTAACATCATATTTTACCTCTTATTAGCTGTGTTACCTTGCAGAAGTTACCTAACCCCTCTGAGTCTCATAAGAAATGTCCTACCATCTGGGCATGGTGGCTCACACCTGTAATCCCAGCTACTCAGGAGGCAGAGGCAGGAGGATGGTGAGTTCAAAACCAGCCTGGGCAACTTATCTAGACTTTATCTCAAAGTAAAAGATAAAAAGGCTAGCAATATAGCTCAGTGGTAGAGGGCTTGCCTAGCATGCGGAAGATATCGGTTCAACCCTCCAGTACTGCCAAAAAAAAAGAAAAAAAAATTTTTAACAGCCTTTAATTGATACACTAGGAATGAAATAAATCATTTTTGAGGTACCTATTTGTTTAGAAGTTGACAAACAGCTAAACTATTCTGTAATCTGTACATGCTCCCAGCTTTTAAAAAAGCTTTTAAATGGGAAGACTGTCACTAACTCATATTAAAGAAGACAAATGACAGTGAAAAATCTAATAACAAACACATGGCAGAAACATTCTCCAGATTGAATGGAGGGGAAATAAAGGAAGAGAAGGGATCACTGGTTCCTCTGTCCCTTCTACATGCCTAGCACTGGCAAGGGCATTTTAATGAGACGAATCCTGTCACTCACAGGCACTTTCTAACATCCAAGTGTGGAACTCAGCCCTGTACATACTCAGTTCTCAGAGTGCTCCGCCAAAGTAAGTATTCTCTTCACTCCAATATTACGGGCTAAACTGACATTAGGTGATAAATAACAAGATTCACAAGTGGCAGAGCTAGACCCCAACCCAAAGCCCCAGGTCGTAATTGTGCAGACATACACTTGGTACTGCACACGGCACACCATGACAGACAGCGGGAAAGCCTTCCCATGTGGCCCATTTCCCAGGGTCACATGAGCAGGTAGGAAAGGGAAAATGAGGCATTATGAAGCATGCACAAAACTCATTTCACTTCCAAAGAAAAATAACTTCTCTAGAAATAGAGTTGTGGAACTTATAACTAGAAAGAATCATAGACAGCATTTATTAACAACTAATCATTTCAGATATGGGGCAACTTAGGAACAGATATAACCCAAGTCACACAGTTGACAGCAGCCCTGGGATGGAACTCAGAGCCCGCCTTCCACGCCAGGGTGCAAATGACCCTTGCATATGCCCAACATCCTCAGCTAAGAAATACCGCCTTATTCAAATAAACTTTTTTTCCCCAACAGGTCACTTTATTTTAATAAATATTGTTAACAACAACAAGAAAAGAAAAAGAAACCCCACCATTTCTTATTTATTTTAACCCCCCCCCCCACTAATGCTGTATCTTCTAATTTCAACAACTGGGGTTTTATTTATGGGACCTGTACATGGAGCACTATGATTATCTCTAAATACAGAATCACTTTTGAATCCCACTGAGACTGGGGGTATAGCTTCAGAACTGACTTCCCACCCAAGGGCAGCTAATAATAGCAAGGCCTCGGAGGCAATAAAAAAAGACACAGATTTAAAAAATAGTCTGCCTGCATTCACCAACTTGATCCCCACTCCCCACCCCATCCAAACCCAGGCATTTGGAGGGTAGAACTGCCATGTCCCATTGGAATTCCCACCTCAGTCTGCAGCTGCCCTGCCTTTGCTCCCCAGCTGATAAGAGTCGTCCTCACCGTGCCAGGGCAGACGGCTGGTGGCGAGACTGTCAGCTGGTCAGCGCTCAAATGAGGAAGATCTACAGGGAAGTGAGAGTGACTACAGGCTTGATTTTCAGCTCACAGGGCGCCCAGCTGCAGCAGTCCATAAGTAGGGTTCAAGTCTGTAGGAGAACACACCCCATCCTGGCCTCTGCCCCCAATCTCACGACTTCACTTAGGAGGTGAGAGGGGAGAGAGGGTTGGGAAGGAACCAATGGTCATTTCCAATCAGGGTAGCACTGGCCCATTCCTAAGAACCAGGCTCACATGAAAAAGCAGGAAATAAGAATTCAAAAAAAAGCCAACCCCCAGACAACTTTAGCTTTGCCTTGGAACACAGAACTATGAGTTTGGGAAGGAAGCAACAAGCTTTTTTGTCCCCCAACCTCCTCTCTTGTGACATTTTCTAAAGCTTAGCACTAGAAGTGCTGCCTCATGAAAACGACTCATCCAGGTTTGTGCCGAGTGGGTCCCCTATCATCAGGGTCTAAGTTCCATGAGTGTGTACAAAGCCAGCTTTCTAACCAGGCTCCCCACTTCCCAGGGAGCCCCAAGATGATCTGACCCCTAGGTGCCAAGGAATGCTGGCTCAAAAGCAGTCACATCCCTCCATTGTTCTGCTTGGCATCATCTGATCCCTTCTCCTGGAGCCCAGTGAGTGTGCAGGGAAGCTGACTGCTACTCTGATAAAAATCCAACCTCTCTCATTTCATTTCCAAGGGGTGATCAAAAATTTAAAAATGTATTACAGTAAAAGATGCATTGTCGCTAATACCCTTGTTGCCACTTTCTGCAGCAGGTCTGGATGTCCTCTTTCCAGTGTCTTTATCAGATGTGATTAAAAAATAGAGTGAATGCAAAAAACAGTGAATGCTTCTGCCAAGGGCCATCCAGTGGAAAGGCAGGCTTTAAAAACCATCATGATGTATCCTCATCTGTTTTATTCATCGTATCTGGCACCATGTGAATTCTTGCTCTTTCCCAAAGTCAAAATTTTGAGCATGAAAGGTAAACCTTTTGAATCAATTCAGGACAGGGAAACAGCCACAATTAAAGACTGTCATGAAGGAAAACTTCCAGAAGTGCTTCAGAAAGTATCAAGAATGATAGGATAAGTATGTTCAAAGGAAGGGGATTATTTTGAGGGGGGTTAATATTTTGAATTCAAATAATTCATTATGTATTTTTTATCACACCCCATCTATCTCGGCTGCCCTGCCTCTAAAACAGCAGTCACACCGGCCTCATCTTCCTCATGATGAAGCCTGAAGCGAATTTGGGGGCTATGCACGTGCTGCTCCCTCTGTCTAGAATGTTTGGCCCCAGATCGAGGCATGTTGGGTTATTTCACTTTTTTCTGGTTTGAAGTCATGTCACTATCTCAAGGGCACTGACCCTGTCCTCACATAAGATGGACCTGACCCTCACTGTCACAACTCTTACTCTTTCTTTCTTTCTTTCTTTCTTTCTTTCTTTCTTTCTTTCTTTCTTTCTTTCTTTCTTTCTTTCTTTTTCTTTCTTTCTTCCTTCCTTCCTTCCTCTCCCTCTCTCCCTCTCTCCCTCTCTCCCTCTCTCTCTCTCTCTCTCTCTCTTTCAAGGGGAAAGGGTTTTTTTCGCTCACAGTTTGTAGAGGTTTCAGTCCATAACTGGCTGGCTCCAAGGCAGAGTAGATGGCAAATGCATTGCAGAGGAGAAACAACATGGCACAAACAAGGCAGGAAAAGCAACAAGGTAAACAGTTCATGGCAGTGGAAGACAGCAAAAAGCTGCAAGGGATTTTAAAAGTGTCTTTCTGCTTCTTTTAGGTTACTCTAACTACCAGGATTAGGGCGGTGCCAAACCAGTCACTCACGTGTAGTGGTTTAGTGATCACACGCCCTTAATCCTAGCATCGCACATTCCAGATTTAGCTATCTTTGAAAAAGACTGCATGAGGCTTTGGGGGGACATCTAGACACAAGTCACAGCATTCTGCCCTTGGCCCCCCAAAGACTCATGCACATCCCTGTATGTGAAAAGTACTTAGTCCATTTCTAAGAGTTGCCAAAGTCCTAACAGTTTCGTCATTGCTGAAAAGTCCAAGTCCCAAGTCTCCTCTGAGATTTAAGGCAAACTCTTAGCTACAAGCCCCTATACGAATGAAAAGAGAGTTAAACACTTCGAACGTTCAATGACACAAGACAGACATTTTCTTTCCAAAAGTTACATTCAGGGGATAACAAGGAATGGGAACAAAGTAAGACCAAAATCCAGCAGGGCAAACATTAAATCTTGTAGTTCTATGTCTAGCATCCAAGGCAAACTGGCAAGTTGTGAACTCCAAAGGGCTTGGGTGGCTCCACCCCTAAGCACTGCCTGTTGTAGCTCCCATGCCTTTTCTCTTGGGCCGGCTCTGCTCCCTCCTTGCAGCTTTCCTCAGATCCATGGTCCTGGCTTCTCCAAACTTCTGGGGTCTCCACTGCAACAGATCCTCCAAGTTGGACCCCTGCTACCCACATCCACAGGAGCACAGAGATGACAAGAAGCCAGCAGGCACCCTGCTGCTCTCACCACCGCCCTGCTTATCAGCCAGCCCAGGCCCATCACCTGTGGGGCTCTAAAGTTTTCCACCCTCTTGACCAGTGCCCCACCACCACCTAAAATGCCCCATATCAACCACGAGCACCCTCCTCTCAGTGCCAACGGCCTTCTTGCCCTTGGCCCATCTGCACCCAGATGGCAATAAACTCATTGCATGTTGCTTAGATTTTGGCTGCCTCGGTGGTCTCAGTCGTGCCTCAGTCTGACCTTACACACTACACCTTTAGCTTCCTACTCACAGCTTCACACACTTCCTTCTCTGGCTCACTGTCTCACCTCCTAGGCTTTCTTTTGCAATCTGGGTGGAAGCCCTCCTGACCTCCCACAACTCTTGCATTTTGCATGTGCCTAAAATCAGCACCACGTGGTTAATGCCCAGGTTTGCTGCCAGCTGGAGCAGTAGCCGGGCTTCCTTCTCTCTGTGTCCCTGGATTGCTGAGCACTCTGAACCCAACTCCGAGGAACAAATTCTCTAGGCTGCCACTGCCATTTGGGAACATGGTGCTCTGGGGCTTTCTTCTCAAAGCAAAGTCTTTCACTTTTGCAATTTTGAGGCTGTGTGGAGTCCTGCTGCTTCTTGTGATGCCCTCAGGCCATCTTTTCCATTCTCCTTTTCTTTCTCAGCAATCAAAATCTCTGCTCTATTTCTGTAGTCCACAGCTTTACTGGAACTTCTTCTCTGGCCAAACTCAAAACATTTTAAATCATTCTGCTGGGCTCTTTGCTCTTGATTCTCAACATAAATCTGGCTAAAAAGCCCCCAGCAGTAGCCATGCAGCAGCCTCAACATTAGACTACTTTGAAATTTCTACTGTGAGATCAATTAGTCTGCTGCCCTTAATCTCAGTCTCAGGAAATGTCTCTGGACATGAGCAAAATACAGACAAACTTTCTGCCAATCTGTAACACACATCATCTGGAGTACCAATAGCCAATGCAGTCCTTCTTCTCAGGAGAAACCTTCTGAGCCGGGTCTTTACCAGCTGGCTTTCTGTTCTTCTGAGCTCTGACCAGACTCTCCCACAAGAGTCTAAGACTTTCCATCTCCACTTCCACAGTTAACATTTCCAAATCTTTCCTAACTCTTTCCTTTCACACAAGCCAGTTCCAAAGGCTCTTGAGCCACATGGCCAAGGTAATGTCACAGCAATGACTCCACTTCTCTGGTACCAAATTTCTGTGTTATTTTTCTCTTATTTCTGAGACAAAATATCTGACATCCAAAGTTAAAGGGGGAAAGGGTTTATTTGCTCACAGTTTGTTGAAATTTCAGTCTATGATCGGCTGGCTCCAAGGGAGGGATGGCAAACAGTCATCACAGAGGAGAAACAACATGGTGTACACAAGGTAGCAAAGGTAACAAGGGTCCTTAACAGTGTCTTTCTTCTCCTTATTCAGAGTGATATAGGGGGAATAGATGTAACCCTCAAACTTACTGGATATCCGAAATGGGAGTTCGTGTTCTCTAAAATTGAAGAATGAATTCTAGGAACAACAGAGGTTAAGAGTAGGAAAAATTTACTGAGAGAAAGGTAGCTTCTGTCTAAGAGACACAGAAGGGGAACCGGAAAATGGGCTACCCCTCTTTGTTTCTTATAGAACTTGTGTTTTTGCTTTAGTCACTTATTTGTCTGCCTGTCTTGCCCCATAAGAATGTAAGTTCCGGGCTGGGGATTTAGCTCAGCGGTTTTGCTGCCTGCTGCACAAATGCAAGGACCTGAGTTCGATCCCTGGTACCAAAAAAAAAAAAAAAAAAAAAAAAGAATGTTAAGTTCCATGGGACAAAAGGCCTTGATGAGTTCTTCCTCGCCACTATATCCCAGGGCTTCATCGATGGGGAGAACAGTCTAACTAAAGGAAGGAATGGATTCACTGTTCAGAATCTGGACACAGTTCACATGGTAATACAATCCCAAATGACTTAAAAAGACAGCAGGATCCAAAGTGAGGCTGCCCCAAACAACTCCTAAGTCTTGGCCCAGAAAAACTTACACATAATAAACAAGCTTTCCACCCAGAAAACCAGGTGAGCTATTAAACTTCTCATCAGATGAGATATTCTGGAGGAGCCAGAGAGAGGGGCAGATGTATCTAGGACGTCCTTACTTTGGGATCTATTGAGTGGATGGAGTTTTATGTTTCACCCAAATGATGTCAACCCCAGTTGAACAGGGCCCTTTTATACCATCTCTGGGTGGTGACTGAGGATGAGCTATTGACACTCCTCCAGAGAATGGCCTGGGCTGACACAGATGTCTCCAGACAGTCAGCTGCAACTCTGTCCAGTTCTTTCAAGATGCTGCCTGCGCCTCCAGCATAACTACACAGCTTGCCTCGAGTGCTCACTCCAGGTCACATGAGAGGTAGGGACTTCCACTTCCACTGTCCATCCCCTGAGGTAGGAATGAGACTTTACATTTCACAGATGGCAAAACTGAGGTAAACAGGTTGAGTTGTCCCAGATTGTATTGCTACAAGGTAGGTTAGGCTCTCAGGTTCCATTAATTGGACTGAAGCAGCCTCCCCTACATCCCTTGCTATTCATGGGAGGTGGAGAAAGAAACAGAGACAAGAGAGAGAGGGAGAAAGGCTAACAGCAGAAGAGACAAAGACAGAAAGAAAGAAAGAAAGAAAGAAAGAAAGAAAGAAAGAAAGAAAAGGAAAGAAAAAATGGGTGGGTGGAGAAGGAATGAGAAAAAAGTGAATGAGAAATAAATTGAAAAGAGAATGAGAAAAAAATGAGAAGTCAGTTTTCCAAAGAGAAATTGAGTGACTGAGTCATCTTCTGTGAGACAAATGGCAATAAAAATAATGGCTACTGGCCATGTGTCTGGTATGATCCAAAGTCCTTTCTTTTACTTATGTGAGCCATTGAAATGAATTTTCATTCCAACCCTGTAAGTAGAATTTGATTTCTGGTTTCATTTCGTGGATGAGAAAACTGAGGCTCAATTAAGGTGAATGGCAGATCTCACCTCACAAGATCACAGAGCTAGGAAGAGGCAGGGCCAGATGTAAACCAAGGTGTACTGACACCAGAATCCATGCTCTTCATGCTGTATCACATGACTTCTGGTACAGAGTATCTTCCATTTAATACGTCTTACATATTAAATCCCACCTACCTTGGGCATCACATGTAGGAAGTGTGATAAAAAATATGGTGAAAAAATAATTTTAAACATTATTACAGTAAAGGACACATTGCCATCAATCCCCTTTAAATTACTCCTCCTCACTTTGAACACACTTATTCCATCATTCTTGCCATGTTATGAAGCAGTTTGGGAGTCCTCATTCACAAGTATCTTTAGTTGTGCTGTCATGGCTGTCTGGATGACCTGAATCAATTAAAAACATTTACATTTCATGGCCATTTGGACTTGGGGCAAGAGCTAGAAGTTCTATGGTGCCAGAAACAGTGAAAAAGGTGAATGAGAACATACCATGTTTTCATGAGCCTACCTTCCTGTTAAATGGCACTTGGCAGCAATATTCATTGTACTTTTGATCATATCTTATAGACACTTATGAAAGAAGACTTCCAGAACTGTTTCAGAAAGTGGCAAGAACAATAGGATATGTGTTCAAAGTGAGGGGGAGTATTTTGAAGGGGACTAATGGCAATGTATTTTTTACTGTAGTAAATATTTTAAATTTAAATATTCACTGTTTATTTTGATGATCCTGTAGCATCTTCATTGCAAAGTATAATACTTTTCAGGAAAAGCTCATCTAGATTCACCCAGGCCACCTGGACTGGTTCTGGCCACTCTCAGGATGCTGCATCAGAAAAGCATTTTCTGGCACTGCCCTAAAGAAATGCAGACAGATCCTAAGATCAGTGTCTAGGCTTGCTAGTGGTTTCACTGAGCAGTCAGGATGGGATTAAGCCCCACCTGTTGAGTTGTTTCCTTGGCTCAGCATGTTAATGTGAACCCATGGGGTATAGGATGCTATTTGTCAGTTATATGGCCTTCTGACTCTGACTCTATGTTAATCTGGGCTTAAGCTGTAGCCCAGTTAATAAAGCAATTCATTCAGTGGGGCCAGGCTCTGAATCATGTGTTCAGTCATTCACTCAACCAATACTGACTGGGTATTTTCTACATGAAAGCAGTGTTCTTGGTACTAATATAGATCCACTGATGTGATAGACAGGCCCCTATCTCTGGAAGATTGTCCTAGAATCCCCAGCCTCAACACTACAGATACTTGCAACTGGATAATTCTTTGCTATTCTGTACACTCTAGAGTCCTAAGCAGCCTCCCTGACTGCTACTGTCTAGATCCCAGAACACCCTGTGACACCAAATATATCTCCAAAAATTTCCAGATGTCCCCTGCAGGACAAAATCACTCCTTTTGAGAACAACTGCTGCAGAAGAAGTGAAACTATGAACATTAAAAAAGCTATTTTCAAGAAACAGTAAGGGCTCTAAATTGGCAGTGGAATTCAGTTTTGAGCAAATATCACTTTTCCTTACACAGAAAGCAGAAGAAATAAGGATACTGCTAGAAAGAACTTTTTCTGGTCCATAGCTCTTGACAAGTGGCTCCCAATGGATTGGAGCTAATCCTGTTTTGGGGACATGAGCATTCGACTGCAAACTCCCTTTTTCCTGGCAGAGTTGGAGGAAAGTGAACAAGAAAGGCTCCCTAGGCACTGGAGAGCCATTTCCACAGCTCTGGTATCAACCTGGCAAGCAATTCCAGCCAGCTTTGGGCAGACATTTCCTTGGAGGGTTTTCTGATAAAAGAATAGCCCTTATTGGATTATAGCCTGATCTCATAAGGCTGGTGAAAAGAAAAGCCTGGTTCAAAGAAGAAAGAAACAAACAATTTATTATGTCTGGAGCTGAAGGCCATTAGGAGACCTCATGCTGGTGTCCATGAGATGTGTCCAGGATTCGGAGTCACAAGCCTTAGGTATGCATCCCAACCCTGCCATTTATACTTGAGAATATGGCCCGAACCTCATGATATCTTTCTAAATCTGGCCCTGTGAAATGGGAAGGATAAAAGAATCAATCTCATTTAACTTTTTAAACTCTTCCTTTGATACTGGGGTTTGAACCCAAGGCTTTGTGCATGCTAAGCACATGCTCTGTCACAAAACCACATCCCATCCACTCTCATATAACTTTGTCTCTTGTATTAAAGCAGGTTGAACCTAAAGCCTGACTCACAAGCACTGATGATAACCGTATCACCAGTACTACCCTAGTTATGGAGCAAATCTCGGAGTTAAGGTCTGTGCTAAGTGCCTGACACATGTTACCCAGTTCACCTTTATCCTTGTGCAGTGGGTTCTATTGATGGTGAAGATGATTTGCAAGCTGTTGAGTATGATTCTGTTTGCCATAAATGGTTAAAGTTGATTAAACAGTTATTTTTCCTGTGAAAAAGTTTCTTCTGGATTATTAAGATGCCAAGCTTTCTGTCACATTTCAGTTGAAAATCATCCTACCAGATAAACCCTGGAGACAACAGTCAGGGTTTAATTCCATCCCAATTCCCCAGTGATAATCCACAGACTCAGAACCACCATGCAGGCCTGCCCATCTACATGGCCTCAAGTTGGGGAATGGAGATGATACCCAGTTGCTTCTTGTCGGATCAGGACCAGGTGTGCCTTGGGCCAGGCCACCTTTGTTCCCACCAACTCAAAATGAAAATGAATATATGCAGATGGCTTTGTGTCATGTGCATCTGCATGCATTTTATCCACTAAGTTCTCATTACCACCCTGTGAAATGGGTTGTTTTCATCTCTTGTTTTACACTGAAGAATCTGAGCCTCTAGGAGGTTTAGAACAACTTGCCTGAGGTCTAACAGGTAATCGAGTTGAGCTCAGTTCAACAAAGGACTCACTGGACACCAGGAGAGGAAAAAAGCAGGGACATTCCTTCCTGGAAGAAATGGCAGTTAAAACCAAGGTTCTCTTTATAAATATTCTAACTGTACTTTTTCAATTAGCAACTCATAGTGGGCACTGATGGGAGATGGTCAAATGTTTATTTTTACCAAGTCATGCAGAATATTTTTGCTGTTTTTCCTCTGGAAAAAAAATCCTCTTTACTGAAAACCAGCTTTTAGCTTCTATTTTTAGAAGTCATGGTACAGTATCAATGAGCCTAAAAAAACCCCCAAAAACAAAGCACAAAAAACAAAATAATGGAGGCACAAATATAATATAAACAGGAAATGCCCCAAAAGTGTAACCAAGAAAAGCTGAGAGCGAACTTGTGTGTGCATATGTGCGTGTGTGGGTACATACATGTGTGTGTGTGTGTGTATGTGTATATGTGTGTGTTTAGATGGGGGAGGTTTTCATTTTTATCAGCAGTTCAGTTTAATGAGAAATGAAGTTCTCTGGTCAACTTGGAGAAAATGGAAATTTTGGCTTCAGTGATTATGTAAGTAGCAGACACCCTGTGGTCTGGAAATTTTTGCTTTGCCAACTGCCCGTTTTCTCTTTTCCTGTGAAAAGCAGCCTATAAGAAGGAGCAGAAGTACTGCATCTTTTAAAAACTTAAAAGTAAAGACATGGGAAGGTCAGGGGAAGGAATTTCTAAAATAAATTGTAGTAGTCAAATTTAAAGATATTCTGTGTCCTGTTTACCAACTCTATGACATCCAGAAATCCTGACTATAAGCCACCATAGATTACATACATTGCTGTGGAAACTTAAAAGTTAACAAATCTTAATCAGAAAACCTGGATCAACTTTACACTAATTTTGGAGGACATGATTATTGTCAGAGTTTTCCTGTTACCATTCCTCATCAATCCTGTTTGAATCACTGATTTATGCTTCACAAAGTCTCTGTTTTTGGTGATCCATATGAAAGTAGATGGTGAAAATTGCATAGGAAGTTTATAGTTAACAACAATGTGTTGTACTAGGTCCAGAGTCCTATCCTGTCTGTAACTGGTTGGTAGAAATGTACTATTTGAGAAGGGAACTTAGAAAAGCATTACCAAGTTGTGAAAACAGAAAAACACATTTGGAATACACAGAAAAATTCTTTTTTTTCCCCTGAATTTTTTTGAGGTCCTTGGGCCTTGCACATGCTAGGCAAATGCTCTACCATGAGCTATATCCACAACTGGGAAAAAAACAATTTTTTTTGAGATAGGGTCTCATTAAGTTATCCAAGTTGAACTTGAATTTCCAATCTTTAAGCCTCAGGCATTCAAGTAGCTGGGATTACAGATGTGAGCCACTACAAAGTTTCTAGAAAATCCTTTTAAAAACAATTAGTACACGTTCTTGTTACATGATTATTACATGTACTGTAGGGAGTTGGTACTGTTATGGCTTGTGTCTAGATGTGCCCCCAAAGTCTCATGTGGTCAGAGGTGGGACTTTTCAGAGATGGCTGGATCTAGAATGTGTGATGCTGAGATTAAGTGTGCGATGCTGGGATCAATGGTGTGTGATTACTAAATTAGTCCACTGATTAGTTTGTTATAGTTCTGGGAGTGGATAATGGCAAGGCCCACACTGGGTATAAGTGCTACCTACTCTAAGGGACAGAAAGAAGGCTGCTGTGATTTCTTGCTGCTTGCTACTTCGTTGCTTTGCTGCCTTCTGCTTGCCATGAACTGTGTCCCCTCTGCCATGCCACCCTGCTTTGAGTCGGCCAACTATGGACTGAAACCTCTACAGACTGTGAGCCAAAATAAACCTTTCCTCCTTCAACTTTGGGTGCTGGGTATTTTGTTTCAGCAATGAGAAAAGTAATGAAGACAGGTATATATACATATTGTATCTTAGTCATTTTTAATTCCCTTTATCTCTCCTCCCTCCCCTCTCCATTCATCCCTCAATCCCCTTTCCATCTGTAAAAGGTCTATCTTGTTTCCTATTATTTATCTTTCATTTTGCTCTTTAAATTATTGATATTTCAGGCTTTTCACATACGAGAAACCTTGTGATATTTAACTTTCCATGTCTGATTTATTTTGTTTAGCCTTAAGTTCTTTCCAGAAAATTCTTAACATCTAGGACTTCTTGTACCACTGCAAATAAAATATTCCCTCTCAACTTAGAGGCTTCTAATATTTAGTCATGAAAATACTTGTCCCTCCAGCAGACCGAGTTGCTGAATGTTAGACACAACCAATATTAAAAATCAAAGTGCATGTATAAACATACAGAAAAATGAACACATTGAAACAAAAGTAGTGGAGCTAAAACTCTTCCCTTTCCGATCAGTCTGTCTATTATTATTAGTAGTGATTATCAATTACTATTACTATTGTATTACTTACTGTTATCTTTCTTCTTGAGGATATTCATGTCTGCTGAGTGGGTACAGAAACCACATAATCTAACAAGGTGCTACTGCTCATTTTATCCCAACTCAGCCAATCAGTGAAGGTAAGAGAATTTAAACTACAAAAACTGGCACATGCTACAAGCCAGCACCCCTGTCCCAGAGATCTGGCTGTGAAACACCTGCCAGTGCATCACTGGCGAAGTGCAAGGGCAGGAGGATGTCTGGGGAAAGTGTGATGTTCAGAGAGCTCTTTCAGGGTGCCGAGGCCATAGGCAGATCATATAAAAAAAGATGAAAGCTCAGAGTCCTCAGCACTAGACAGAGCTGCGTTCACAGTCTGCCCTTCTTAACTTCAGAAGGACTTATTTTTGGGCATGTTTAAAATCAGGGTCTATGCTCATGCATGCCAGGAATGGAGCTTGGCAAAAGAAATGAACATAAAAATGGAATGGATCATTAACCTGTATCATTGTACTTGTGGATAAATCCACAGATAGGTTCTCCTGACCCAGGACACCAACTCTCATATCAAACACCACGCTATCTGCTTTTCCCATTGGAATATAAGTTCCTCTACAAGGGTGTTTCTCATTTACTCGAGTTTTCCTACACCTTAAAATGATGCCTAGCTCATTGTGGATGCTGGTAAATATTTGCAAAATGAAGGAATGAACAAATTTACCTTTATTTCTATTTCCTGCTTCAGTTCTGAGTTTTCTACCCATTTCTACAGATCAAGTCCCATGGACAACTCAGTGACTCTTTTGCCTATATTAAAAAAAAATTATTGTAGCCAGATGTGGTAGTGCCTGTAATCCCAGCACTCTGGGAGGGCAAGAGGATCACAAGTCTGAGACCAGCCTGGACAACTTAGCAACCTAGTGAGATTCTGTCTCAAAATGAAAAATAAAAAATTAAAAAAGGGGGCTGGGGATGTAGCTCAGTGCAAAGGCCCTGGGTTCAACCCCTAGCACCACACACACACACACACACATTTATTGTATATATTCAAAATGTACAATGCGATGTTGGATTCCTTTGCCACTGAGTTGCCAGATTCACCCCAGCTGTGTTGCTGCTATCCTTCTGCAATCCCTTTCCTGCTAACAGAGGCTGCAGTGACCTGAAATCCTCTGTGGAAACTGTTTACAGCGTTTTCATTCACAAGCAGAAATGATCAGGCAGCGTTGTGCTCTGTCGGCAAGTTTCTCCCCACTTTGGTTCCTGCTCTATTCTACTCTCAGTTCCGTTCTGCCCCCACCAGAAGGGACTTGTCTTGTGAGAGGAAATCTCACCCAGCCCTGGGCTGTATCCAGGGAACCAAATGTTTTCCCCTATGGCCTGCCTCAGCGTTGTTTCTGACCCTTGCTTCTGTGGCACAGTGTTTCATTTCGGAAGGCAGGGGAGAGCGGGGCTAGGTCACAGAAGAAAGCGCTGCTGCTTCTGCTAAGAGTGGCCTGGACAGTGGGTCAGGCAAACTCCTCAGGCAGTCACTGGACTCCAGAATTCGGAATTTTGATCAGAGTTAGGCAGGAGATAACCTAAACTGGGGCTCAACTAGTTGGTGACTCTGGGTAAGCCATGTAGGCTTAAGCAGCTCTAAGTAGCTGCTGTAAAATGGGGATAGTTTCGCCTAGGGTATTATGAGCAATTCCTAAACAGCAGCTATTATTATTCTTTCAAAGTATAAGGTATTTGTTAAGAAGCAAAAAGGTCAAGAACACAGGTCTGGGTTTAAACCCCAGTGTGCTCTATGTGACCTGTGTGACCTTGTGCAAGAAACCTCACTTCACTGGAGCCTTGGTAAGATTATTACTAATATTGTATTTTCACCAGCTAAAAACTAAGCGATTGCTACAGACTCCTCGAGGGTGGACACTTTCAAAGGTCATGTTTGGGTACCAGGTGGGAGGTGAGTAGTTCTACTCTGTCCTTGAACCCTGCAGAAGAGAAAGGAGCAAGTAGCCTAGCCACATTTAAACATGGCCTGGATGCCCCATATCACCTTGTTTGTCTGGGGTGCCTAAACTTTTCAGCTACTTTCACCTCTATTACCTCTTTTGAGCTTTACAACAGGTTTTCAAGTGTGGCCACTGAGGCCCAAAGAAAGGATGGGACTTCTCTAAGGTCACACAGATACACAGAGCAGAGACCTCCAGCTGGGACCTCCCTCAGTCTGCACTCTCAGACGGTCTCCTGGCCCTTCCAAGAGTATTCACTGAACAGTAAAGTTAAAACACACTGCAATATGTGAGGTGTGGTCTAACAGACAGTGAATGTTTAAATAAAAAAATTATTACAGTTAAAGACACTCTACCATTAATTCCCTCAAATACTCTCCCTTGCTTCAACCACACTTATCCCATCATTCTTGCCACTTTCTGAAGCACTCTGGAAGTCCTCCCTTGTGTCTTTACGAGGTGTGATCAGAACTACAGTGAGTGCTTCTGCTGAGTGCCATCCAATGGAAAGACAGGCTGGTTAAAAAACATTTCAGTGTGTCCTCCTCCACCTTATTCACTGTATCAGCACTGTGCAACTTCCGGCTCTTCCTCAAAATCAAAATGACCATGACAGGTAACGGTTTTGAATCAATTCAGGACACTGAGGCAGCCAGGATACAACAACTAGAGACATTCACAAGATAAGACTTTTAGAACTGCTTCAGAAAGTGGCAAGAATAATGGGATAAGTGTGTTCGAAGAGAGGGAGAGTATTTTGAGGGGAATTAATGGCATTGTGACTTTTTCTATAATAAAGAAAAGATTTAGTTATCATATTTTTCAATCTCACCTCGTAAGCCAGCTCCTACGCACAAATCTTCCTTTTGTGCCTTTTACAGTGGGAAGGCTTCCGAGATGGGAAGTGGCCATTGTAAAGTGAACCCAACTCTCCTAACCTGGGGAGCACTGGGGAACGTGCAGCACGCCATCTTATGGTTCTGGTGGCCTCGTTGGCTCAGCTTGCCGGCTCCCAAAGCCTTTTATTAAACTAAAGTCAATGAAACTAAAGGCACTTTTAAAAAAACTGGAAAATTTTATAACAGCCCCAGAGGGAAGAAAAAAAGCCTTGGTATTTCTGGCTTGGGAACTATTATTCTAACTACTGTCATCTCTTCAGAGTCCTGGAGGGTTTAATGCACTGGAGCAGGGAAGAGTTTTATCACAGAAAAGTGATTTATTTAGAGAAGAAAAGTGGTTCCTATGACAAGGACAAAAGGTGGAAAAAGAAAAGATGGGCTTGGAGAGTCAGACAACTCCTGTTATTCCCAGATTTCTATGAATATTTTGGCAGATAATTAGAAATATTTGCAGAACTCTCAGTTTTGTTCCGTGGCTGTGTCTCTGTGTCTCAGCCAATGTGAATTCTGCCCAGTGGCTAAGGAAATTCACACGTGTCTCTCCTTCTCCAAACACAATAGTGTTATGAACTAAAACTCCAGTAGGAGCAACCAAGAGTAGATACCCCCTGTAATGGCATTATTCTATGCGCTGTGATCAAAATATATGGTAAATGTTTAAATTAAAAATTTGTTACAGTAAGACACATTGCCATTAATCCTGCTCTTTTGGGGATTCATTAATCTCCTTTTCTTCCAACACACTTATTCCATTGTTCAGGCCACTTTCTGAAGCAATTCTAGAAGTCCTCATTTGTGAGTGTCTTTATGAGGTGTGATAATAAATACAGTGAATGCTGCTGCTGAGTGCCATCTGATGGAAAGGCAGGCTCATAAAAACATTATGGTGTGTCCTCATCCACCTATTTGTGGCACCATGTGGTTTCTGCTCTTCTTCACAGTCAAAATGACAGTGAAAGGTAAACATTTTGAGTTGATTCAGGACATGGAAGCAGCAAGGAGAGAGCAAAAAAGCACTCATGAAAGAGGACTTCAGAGCTGCTCCAGAAAGTAGTAAGGACAACAGGATAAGTGTGTTCAAGAGAGATGGAGTATTCTCAAATGGATTCATGGCAATGTGTCTTCCGCTGTAACACACTTTTGTTTTTGGTACCGGGGATCGAACTTGGGTCCTTGGGCTTGCGCAGCAGGCGAAACCACTGAGCTAAATCCCTGGCCTTAACACACTTTTATATTTATTTATTTATTTATTTTGGTACCAGGGATCGAACTTGGGTCCTTGTGCTTGTGCAGCAGGTGGCAAAACCAGTGAGCTAAATCCCTGGCCCTAACCCACTTTTTAAAATTAAAGATTGACCATAATTTTCAATGCTGTCTTATATTTTTATTATTTCTTTCTGTTGATTATTAAATACCCAATTTTCATCAAATTGTGAGCATGTTCCATTATGCTGGCTTCATTCATTATTTTGTTTTGTTTACTTTCAGTGAATGTATATTTTTTGAGTATCTACTTTGTGTCAGGCTCTTCAGGATGAAAGATTGCACATGTATGGCAGGTGAATGTCCGATGGCTAAATCTCATGCCATAGTTGAAGTGGCCAGAATTCATTTTTATTTTATTTACGGATCATGACATATGTCATTTTAAGTAACCTTCCCACTTTCCCAAGGTAGGACAGATACAAGGCTGAAAAAGAGCAAACCTTCTGCATCCATGTCCAAGAGATCGCTCAGATAATGGAAATGTTCTAGAATGTGCTGGATGTTGTATATGATTGACACTCAAGATAATGGAACTATAATCACGTGTGTCAGTCTCCAGGCAAGGCTGCAGAGAAGTGACAGCCTGGCTTCACATCTTCTTTAATAGTGGTTAGGGGACCTGGGACACTGTCTTAGTCACTTTTCTTCTCTCTGGGAGAAAATATTAATCACTCACAACTTAAAGGAGGAGAATTCTGGGTTTGAGAGGTTTCAGTCCATAGTTGGCTGGCTCCAAGGTAGGAATGGCATGGCAGAGAGGCATGGCAGAGGCATTGTGGCCAGGAAGCAGAGAGAGAAGGGAGGAGGTGGAGAGGGAGATCCACCCTCCAGGCCATGCCTCCAGGGACTACACCTTGAGCTGCTGAGTATAGCACTGCCAGGGCCTAATCACTTTCTAAAAGCCCCACCACCGAATGCATGAGACTTTCAGGGAACACTGAATCTAAACCACAATGGGTATTGAATTAAGTTTTCTGAGTCCCAGTTTCCTCACATATAAAATGGGAGGATGCTATAAACCATAATCCTTAGCGTACAGCACTCCTCACTTCAAATTTGGGTGTTTCTACTCCATCCCCTTTATTCATAGTTGTGATAAATGATGGGAGAAAATAAAGGAATGGGACTGGGATGAAATAATTTGGAAAACTTTTTGGAAAAGTGTTGCTCCTTTGCCCTGCCTGTTAGGTGACTCGCAGGTTGAGCACAGACATCAGTGAACTGTGACTCATTCTCCTGTGGGTACCTTCAGACAACGAACCCCCAGGCTCAAATCTCAGCTCTGTTACTTTATCAAGTATGTTGTTAGCATCTATTCACCTAGTCACAAATATTTATCAGCTCTTCTTGTGTCCTGGACTTTATAGTAGACTCTGGGACTTCAACAGTGATACATACCAATCAAAACATTCCCCTCATACACACTCACTAGTGCTAGTGAAGGAGACAAAGCCAACAGGCAAACCAAGCAATGTGCAGCACGGTTTCAGGTCATGCAAACATGGACAGAGTGATGTGATGTGGTAGAGCTGGTACTTTATACAGAATGGCCAGGGAAGGGCTACTTGAGGAGGTGATATTTAACCTGTGACAGCAATGAGGGATGAGCCTTGGAAAGCTGAGCAAAGAACATTCCAGACTGAGGGCCCAGGGAGTGCAAAGGGACTGAGGCAGGAATGTGCCTGCTTTGTTTAAGATGTTGCAGGACTTCTTCCCCATTGTTGTACTCTTAAGCAACTTTCTAGACTTCCCCCAAAATACCCTTTTCTCCCCTGAAATTTTAATAGCCCCAATATGTTTTCTATCTTTTGGGTAGAATTAAGCTTTGAAGGGCTGTGGACTACTGGAATGTCTCAAAATTTTTTCCTTGCCCTTCCAGAACCAATTCCCACTGCTCTTGGGAGTAAAACAGCCCACTGAGTATGCACAGTTTTAGGAAAAAATGGTAGCAAATGTGGCTGGAGCTTGGTCACCGAAAGTGAGAGGCAGGAGGCAAGGTCAGAGGGCCAACGAGGCATCAGTGCTCCAAGGGCAAGCGTTGGACTGCAGCAGCATCACCTGGAGACCGTTAGAAAGGCAGAGTGGCATGCTGCAGCCTGTGATTACATAAGCTTTTTGAGTCACTCCAGGGGCATGCTGGGGTCTGAGGCCACCGCTGAAGTCACTGCAAGGTGAGACCCACTGGAAGCTCTGAGGGTCTGGGCCAGAAGATCTGGGGACACTTACAGGGGAGACTGGTTACCTTACAATGAGACTGGATGAAGTGGGGCAAAAAATAAAAGAAAGAGAAGCCACCAGAGGCATTTGTTCTGGTCGTCTATTGTGAAATAGGGACATAAAAAATAAAAACCAGGGATTATGCAGTTTAACTGGGTGAACTGCATGATAGGTCAATTATATCTCCATTAATCTGTTTAAAGAAAATGAACGATCTCAAATGTCAGAAAGTATGTGACGACTTTATGAGGCTGTATGGGAATTAAACAAGCACAGTCTGGGCACAATAAATATTAAAATGATTCTGCTTTGCCCCTTAATTCTCTTCCAAAAGTCTTTGGGCTAATATGCAAAGATGTGTCCTCCCATCTCCTTTTTCGACGTCACTATTTGTGCCTGTGTGACCAGGTGAGCGTGTGGCTGGCAAGCTGGTGAAAGCTCTTCATAGGCTGGCAAATCTGTAACCTGCTTTAGCTCAGGGTGAAGGTCCAGGGTGTTCTTTCTATTGGGTTTCATTTTCTTTTCCTCCCCCCCCCCCCACTGTGAAATGTAACTGTTGGCCTAGGAAATGAAACTTAATGTAAAATCCAAGTTTTCTAGTCAGTTCCATCATTAACTCAGAATAGCTATCACAGATGTAAAGTGGGCAGTGTCCAAGGCAGGAAGGGAACCGTGTGCAGGGATCAGCGGGGCCTGAGGCATCCAACAAACCTACACTCAAGGCCTGACTCACACTAGCTGGTGGGGCCTTGGATAAGTCATTTAATCCCTTTAAATCTGTCTTAATCTGATAAATATGGATAACAACAGTGTTTGCCTCACGGAGCTGGGCTATAACGGGAGAGTACGTGGAAGGCATCCAGGGCATAGTCTGTCATTTGCTGTTAGATGTAATTATTAACTATCCAAACTGCTGCAGAGCAATGTAGCCACACAACCTGTAAAGAAAATACAGTTTCCAAAAGGGTGTAGCACAATTTGGCTTAGGAGAGACATCTGTGAGACAGGTGAAGGAAGCAGATAAAACCTCCCAGGCCTGCAGCTCTTCAAATGTTGTATGAGATGTGATCGAAAAATACAGTCAGTTTAAATTCAAAAGATTGTATTATAGTAAAAGACAATTGCCATTCCTTCCCCTGAAAACACTCCCCCTTTCTTTGAACACATTTATCTCATTGTTCTTGCCACTTTCTCAAGCAGTTCTGGAAGTTTTCTTTCATGAATCTGTAGTTGGGCTGTGTTGGCTACCTCGATGCCCTGCATTGATTCAAAAGGTTTACCTTTCATGGTTGCTTTGGTACAGAGCCAGAAGTCACATGGTGCCAGATTCAGTGGGTAAGGTGGATGAGAAACATTGAAATGTTTTCACAAGCCTGACTTTCTGTTGGGTAGCATTCATCATAATTTTTATCATACCTTGCAAAGACACTCACGAAAGAGAAATTCCAAAACTGTTTCAGAAAGGGAGAGGAAGGATGGGATAAGTGTGTTCAAAGTGAGGGGGAGTCGATTGAGGGAGCGCCATGGCAATGCGTCTTTTATTGTAATACATTTTTAAAAACTGAAACACTCACCGTGTATTTCAATCATATCTCATGCACAATATCAAACTGATCTGAACTAACCCAGCAGCTCTGGAGAGCACCACTCCATGACTTCACATAGCAGAGATGCAGGGCCTTCTGGACAAGGGAACACAGTCAGCGTCAGAGCTGAGCTAATGCAATCAGAAAGCAGCCATCGACCCCTAAGCCTATCAAGCCCTTCCTTGCTTCCTTCCGCCCACCTCTTCCCCTGTTTTGCTCATTTTCCTCTGGGCTCCAGGCAAATTGGTCCTCTTCTCGGTTCTCCTCTGTTTTAGTTGCTTTCCTCCTCAAAGCATCAGTGCTGGGAAAGTGCCTGGCTGGCCCAACTGATGTTCATACACCTACATTAAAAGCTATTTCCCATCAGATGCCAGTGCTTATGGATAAATTAGAGTCAGACCACCTGGAGTTCAAGTCCAGGCTTAGAGGTTTTATTAATGACATCACCACAGGCAAATAACTTCATCCTTTTGTTTCTTTGGCTTCCTGATCTGCATAATAAAAATACTACTGGTGTCAAGCCATCGAGTTTAAATTAGTGGAGGCACAGAGAGTTGAAATAGCTTTGGGGTCCATAAAGCTCATTATGAGTGCTATCTGTTCTTTTGGCTCTCTATACTTTTCTCTTGCAGCACTATTTATAATTGTAATTAAATAGCAATGTATATCATTATTTAATATCTTCCCTTAGGGATATATCTGTCTTCCTAATCACTGTACCCCTAGTTTGTAGCATGCACTTTGGAAAAGAGGCTACTCAGTCAGCATCTATTGAATGAAAAAATGCAATTGGCTGTTCATTTTACAAAAATTGGGAAAACAAAGCTGGGTGTGGGGACACATATTTATAATGTCAGGCTGAGGCAAAAGGATGATAAATTTGAGGCCAGCCTGGACTACATAAACACTAAACACAAACAAATAAACAAACCATTGCCAAATTGGGAAAACAACATCGTACTTTTCCATATGAACTATTTAACAGTATGTGTTGATAAGTAATTTATTTTAAAAAGAAGGAAAAAAGTAACACAAAGCAAGAGAACTGGCATAGCAGACCTGGGTACCTGTTCTGATAGAGGAGTATTTGCACCTTGAGGGGGACACTTGGGGCAGGCATAGTTACCCAGAACAACCTACCCTTTATCTTTCTTTCTCTTCTCTTCTCTTCTCTTCTTTTCTTTTCTTTTCTCCTTCCTTCCTTCCTTCCTTCCTTCCTTCCTTCCTTCCTTCCTTCCTTCCTTCCTTTCTTTCTTTCTTTTTTTGTACCAGGGATTGAACTCAGGACTTTGCTCTTGACAGCTAGCCAGTGGAACCACTGAGCTAAATCCTTGGCCCCAACCTCCTATTCTTCCAACTGAAGTTACACGGTTACCGTGAAATCTCTGCAGATTTACACATGAATCCCTTAAAGCCAGGTGGTTGGTCTAATGGTGAACAGAGCAATTACTTTTAGGTCCCACTAGAGTGACCTTATTCTCAACTCAACACCAGATCAAGCACCCAGAGGGAACCTACTAACTTCATACCTGGTTGTTGCTGAAGGTATGATTCCTACTCCCAGAGGAGCGGTATAAATAACTGCAGAAGGGGAGGCAGCAGGGCTTGCTCTTACATTCTAACCAAAAACATCTTTGATAGAACCCAGATCAATGCTGGAACACTTCACGCCTAAGAGGCTCAAATAAGGGTAGGTGCTACTATTCCAGAGAAACCCATTTCTGAGACATCACTCGGGTTTGAACTGGCCCCCTCCTAACTCAGATGTTGCCAATGTGACAGAATTAAGAGGTGGGGCCTCGAAGAGATGATTAGGCATTGGTGGCTGCTCTCTCCTTAATGGAATCAAGGCCTTTAGAAGAGGCTTCAGGCAGCAGTAGACTCCCATGCCTTTCTGCCTTCTCCCCTGCAAGGATGCACCAAGAAGGTCCTTGCCAGATCAAATGCTGGCACCTTGACCTTGGTCTTCCTAGACTCCAGAACTGTGAGAAGTAAATTCCTGTGTTATAGCAGCACAAAAAGGACTAAGACAGGCATCACACAGAGGCCCAATGTCCTGCCATTCTCTGAAGCACACACACAGTCTACTGAAGACTATAGTCCTTAGGCTGGGACCAATCATAGATCTACTAATGAGGTCAGAAGAGTTTGCAGCACCTCTTCTCCCTTCTGAGGATAAACAGAATGGGTTGATGAGAATCTTTCTAGGAAGACTTGCTGTAACTTTCCACAAACTTGTATTGGGTTCATGTCCTAAAAATGGCTGAGAAATAGGTCCTTAAAACATGAGCACCTGACTGAAAGCTAAGACCAAAGTCCACAAAGGACATACTTTATTTGTGAGCTTCTGGCCAGTAAATCCAGGCAAAGGTCCACTGGGTCAAGTGTTCTCATGTATCCAGATGACAGGAGGCTGATTGATGGGTGTCCCGACACAGTTAAGAAGTGGAGAGAGCCACATGTGGATCCAAAAAAGTAACTGGTTCTTATTTATGTGATCATAAACACCAGAGGCCCTGAAATAAATCACCCACTCATTACACACTCTTCTGGTGGTACCTACACTTTCTCATGGCACCACTGTCTGAATTTGCTGTATTGGGAATAGATGTATAATCACGTTATTAAATAATAGTGACTACTGCTCATTAGGTACATCTTTAGTGCCAGGTGCTAGCTCTAACCCCCTCAGCAACATTATAAAGGGTTTTTTAATTGTCCCTGCAAGAAGCTCAAAGGGGTCTCTGAAAAAGCAGGATTTATACCTGAAGACTCCTGCTAACAACTGCACCCTTAGCACTTCCTCTCTCTGCTTCCTGTGGAGATGGCCTGTCAAAACGGAGCCTTTCTCCATGGGCTCCTTTTTCTTAGTCGACATTTGATTCCTACTCAGAGAGACTGGATTCTTCCAACTCAGATTTAGTGGTTTATTGTGAAAATCAATTGAATCTTCTGATCTCAAAATAATACTAATTGAACTCTACTACTTACAGCCATTTCCTGCCCATAGTTTTTACATTTCCTAAGAGTGTGGAGAAGGAACTAGAAGTAAAGCTTGTAAGAGGTGCAGAGAATCACTGAGCAGTCGCTATTGTACCCAAGCACTGGTGGGGGCTTCCGAGTGCAGTAGCTGTATCTCCTTCACCTTTGAAAGGCCAACTCTGACACACTGCTGCTGCCCAGCATACCTGGGATTTTTAAAAAAAGAGACAAGGCCTCTCCATGCTGCCTAGGTTGGCTCCAAACTTCTGGGCTCAAGTGATCTTCCTGCCTCAGCCTCCTAAATAGCTGGACCACAGGGGTACACTACTGTGCCTTGCCTTACGATGACTTTTTAAACATTTGGAATCTAAAAAAATAGTATCTAATTTCAATAGTAGAGTTGTATCCATTACCCACAAGATCCTAATTTCTTCCAAAATAGCATCTCAATGTCTGATTCCAGTTAACCATTTTATTAATTTCTCCATTCCCAACTTCACCTTGTTTGGTTTGCCCTATCCACACATTGCCATTGGCTCTACGGGCTATGGGGTCATTATAGCCCATGCCCTGAATATCTATATAGGTTAGAAAAATGCATCTATAAATGTATATAATACATTATATCATAAATGAATGTAAATATAAATATACAAATGATGCATACATCAGTGGAAGAAAGAGGAAGAGAGAGAAGGAGGGAAGGGAGAAAGGGAGAGAAATAGGAGTAAGCAGAGAGGCAGACATGCTGCAGTTTATCAGGATGAAAAGAAGTAGCTGCCAACGATATGGAGTCACAGAGAATATTTCTAAGCTGCAAAGGAGCCTCAGCCTTAGTCTAGTCTCCACACTCATTTAGTTCAAGGATTCTGAGGCTGGATCAGAAAAATTAGTTCCCCCTGGTCACAGAGCCTGTCCCCCGGCCCTCTCTCTCTTCTCTCCCCCTCCTGCTATGCTTTTCAGGACAAAGATACGGAAGGCTAGCATTTGGGCTACTCTACTCCCACTCTTATTGGGAATTATGAATCTAAAGGATCCCTCTTGGTTTGTTTTCTTTTGCCAAGATTTGGTGACCACAACTGGCAAAGACCTCATGCTGCCCCACAACATGGCAGAAAAGCAGAAGGGCAAGTGGGTGTGAGCAGAAGAAAGAGAAGGGGAAGGGTGGCTTTGTTATATAACAACCTGCTCTGGCGGTAACTAGACCACTTCCATGACAGTGACATGGATCCCTCTTAAGAACCCAATTGCCTCTTAAAAACCTGACCTCCCAACACTGCTGTTAGGAATTAAGGTTCCAAAATATGACTTTTTGGGGATCCACTCAAACCACAGCAACATCTAATAGAAAGGATGACGCAAAAAAGTCTAGTCTTGAAAGACCAAGTACAAATTCCACTGACTTGTTCATTATAACTTACAAGCAAAGAAGAAAACCAAAAGAGAAAATAAATACAAGAGAACAGAAGTAGAACATATCTTTTTCAGCCTCATCTACAAGGACTTATTTAAAAGAAGAAAAAGCATTAAAAAAACAGAATCTTCCTAATATTTTGATTTTCTCAGGCTGCTGTTACTGGAGTAATAAACTGTTCACCTAACTTTGCCAGATTATACTGACATATGTTCACATACAGTTTACCTGTACTCAATTTTATCTTTCCAGTTTAGAGAAATATTTCCTCTTAAAAATCTTATAGGCTCCCAACATTAAAAAAAATAAAACTTTACTGAATCCTATCTCAAGGACACAAAAGTCTCGTACTTGAATTTTGACCCTTGAGACAGACCTCTGTTGAGAGCTCACTAGCACTTCCAGGTTTCCATGATATGCTTAAAGCGAAAAGGAAGCATTTTAGCACTTTAGTTTCTACCCAGTACTATAACTTGTTGTGACTAGAGATTTACCAGTTCTTATTGTGGAGCAGGGATTTTTGTAAACCTGCCCACTGTTTTCTGCCAACACTTGGAAGCAATGCCTAAGAAGAAGCCTCTTATTTAGGATGCAGCTCTCACATTTCTGTTCCAAGATGCACGTGCCCATCCTAAGAAATTCTTCCTGCATGAAACTCAGAGAGGCTAGAAATTAGGCAGAGCAACCAGATGGCCTCAAAACAGCAATGTGTGCACAGCTGCACAGAATTGGGACTCAGAAGACCCAGACTGTAGGCTGTACTATGTCCCTAAAGGGTATGAAGTCTTAGGAAAATTCCACTACTTCACTAGATTTTAATCTCTTTAGTGGTAGAATGAGGAAACTGGACAAAGTGACTTACAAGTTTTCTTCTTGCTTACACATCCTAAGGCAGAAATACATTTAACAAGTCTACTCTACCCAAGGTATTTGTTGACTCCTACTCCTCTACATCTCTGTGGCTATGGAGCACTCTCTCTATGGGAAAGACAGGGCACCTATCTGCAGGACCTCCATTCCAGCTGTGACATCTTCCTCTATCCTACAGGGCCTATAATCCATATAGGGGGCCAGGTACACAGCACACTAGCGTGCACAGAATACGTCTAGAGTGGAACATAGTATGGTGGAGAAAGGTTTAGACCCTCCGGTGAGAGCTGTAGTTCCTCATTCCTAAAAGGGCTTCATAACAAGATTGTTTTACTTCTAAGGGGGTTCTCTGGTCTGCATTGTTTCAAGTGAGTTCTTAGATTACTGGAATGCCACTCTGAGGACTCGGGTCACAGCACTGTATTTTGGATAATAACCTATTCCTTTCCACTTCTCAGACATTAGACACCTTTTGATGGAACTTATTTAGAGACAACCGATTCATTTTTAAGGCTGTACTCTTGTGTTATATTATGGCGAGGAGTTAATATCCTAGTCCCTATAGTGATATGTTTATTTCCTTGATGTTTCCTTTCTCTACCCAATACTACTCACTTCCTCTGCACATGCCCTTCTATTCCCAAGAGTTTCACAACCCACTGGATGAGATAATTTCCTTTGTTTTCTGAAGTCTATCCAGATTTCCCTCCCCTCCCCCACTGCTAACAGTGACCTATCAGGGAAGAAAAATGGACCCTAGGTGTTGGGCTTAGTGAGTTTGCCATAATCACATTACAAGAGAGGAAAGAACAAAACACTTCCCTTTAATAAGGATGTAGGACTTCCTCTGGCAAATCATAAAATTTTTATTAATTAATTGATAGCTATTCCCAAAAATGGCATTTCCAAGGTCTCTACCTTGACCTGCTAAATTCTGATCTCACACAGTCTTCAGCATACACAATTCAATCTTCCTGCTTCTTTCTCAAGGTAAAACAGGGACATAATCAAAGAGTTCTCTGAGGGACCACTAATGGGTTCTAGGACATCAGGATCCTTGCTGCCAAGTGCTCACCAAAACGATGAGCCTCCCCATCTTGCCGATGAGAGGATTAATAATTACAGATCTAAAAGTGTTTTTGTGCTGTATGCAGAGAGCCTTCCACCGTCCTTTTCTCAAGGGTAAAGGAGTTTGAGTCTTTAAAATACAAAAAATAATAAAAAAGAAAGAAAGAAAAGAAAATGGGTAAGTGGGTGGGGGTGGAATTACGTATTTCAGTACAGTAAACAAAGTTCTAAAGTAAAAATCACAAAGAAGCCTTTCAAGACACTGAAAGGAGCTAAGATAGCATGTAAAACAATGCCAGGAAAACCTCTGAAAAGTGGGTGTTCAGGTCCGTCTGCACTGTGGTACCCATCTGAGCTTCCCAGGTTTGTTCTGGAAAGAGCAGTTCTTTGAAATAAGTGAAGATAAACATTTTTGGGGGGTAATTTCCCTATTTGAAAGTTGCTTTCTAAAATATTGTACTTGGATGAGTCCACCCTCCCTATAATTGTAAAATTTGCCTAAGATTTTACTAAGAAACATCAGTAAACCCTCGAGAAGCCCCATTAGACCATCTGTAGCTGGAAGATGATAAGAGAAATTATTCTTACCTCTGAACCATGCTCGCAGCTCATTTAAAGGGACTGGAGAGAACGTGCAGGACAAAGGACACATGTATTAAGCACCGTGGGGTGTGTGTTCTCCAACTACAGGCTGGTGGAAGTGGGACCTAAAACCTCCGACGCCTTCCGCTGCCATATAGTCTCAAGGAAATGACCTTAGCGTTTGTTGCTTTGATTAGAAACAAAAGCCTTTCAACACAAGTCGGGAGGGGAAAAAACTCAACTGAAAAAGTCTGCTGTTTCCTTTGGCCACCTAGTTTCTCTTCATTACAAATTTAAAACTCAGGAAAAAATGTTATTTACTGTTTTCTCAACCTCAGTGTTAATGCATGATAGAAGTTGGGTGATTATTCAGAGGTACCAATTTAAACTTCAATTCTAGCTCACTGTTCTATGCATATTCTGGATGAGGCTGGGGATTTATGGATGGAAATAAAAATACTATGTAACTGAACTTTTTTCCTAGCAACTATTTTATGTCAATGGCTTTAATACTCAGAATTCCATGGGACCACCTTAGTAATATAAGTCCGCATTAGAGAGGTCAGCCACAAACCGGAAATCTTGGCAGGATGTCTGTGGACTCAGAAAGGATTTATTTTATTATTTTCATTTCACAAAAGCATTTACTATTGACATTACTCAATGAATAGGAAATAATCAAAATATCTTATACTTCAAGATGAAGTAAAGAGAGGATACACAGATCCCAGGAAAAATAATACATTCACTTTTTTTCTTTATGGAATAGTTAAGTAAAAGCCTGTGAAATGGTATCATGCTTCTCTGACCTGAAAAATTAGGCTTTCTGGAATTTTATATAAGGAGGTATTAAAAGAAAGTTACTGTTTCTCAGAACCTGTTTTCTCCTTTCCAAAAGGGAGGCAAAAATCCCCATTTCATAAGGGAACTGGAGGAATTAAATGAGATGATGTATGCAAAGAAAAAAGAATTTGGAAGCATGTAAGAGCAAGTGTGCTAACTCGGGTGTCTCTTCCTTTTCTTGTAAGGCCACCAATGCCATCAGAGCACTACTCTCATGATCTCATCCAATTCTAATTACTGCCCCCATACTGTTATATAACTATGGGGATCAAGCTTCCAACACATGAATCCTAGGGGATAAATCTTTAAACACTAGAAAAATTCCATCAAAAATGAAATGATGTCTTGGAGTAGGTCCAAATGAAATATAAATATATGGGAAACTGTGACCATAAAATACAGTGTGACACAGTTGGATGATAGCCTACTTGGTGGGTTTGGACCAGTGTCCTAATGACTTTCTGGTAAATTTTACTGCCTCTGGAAGTGAGATAAGAGAAATATGCACACCAGTTTATGGAAAAATATGCGGATACACGGAGTCAATTTTTACAGGAATATAAGATCTTAGGAGTTTTTATGAGAAGCTTTGCATTTGTCACAAAACTATTGCTTCCATCCCAGAATACAGCCAAAGGAACACCAGACACACCATAAAATCCCAACACAACAAAGTACTGCAGTTTCCCAAGACCAGCAGCCAACACAGTGTGAACCATCTGCTGTCAATGAAGAGGGTGAAGTGTAAGACTGGCTCGTTGCCTCCTAAATGTAAAGAAAGGACTATTTCCTTCCTAACTCCACAACTTTCTCCAGTTCTGGTTCAGATATTCCCTGAGCACCAAATGCACACAGAGGTCCTGCAGGGAAGTCGGAGATGAAAACACCATGTTCCAACCAGCAACCAATTTACAGGCTGGGCCTGGTGTCTCTGAGGAGACCAGTGATCTCATCTGTCACTTTATCCGCAACTCTGCCACCGAGCAGCAGTGCAGACCTTTCACACACACGCTGTTCATCTTTTATAAATCTGTATGCCGAAGTCCTTGGATAGTTCCCTTAGATCTACTTTCATAACTATTTCTTTGGGTATCTATTAGGTGCTAAGCAACAGGGCTGGCACTCTGGGTGTGTGAACTTGTGGTCCCACAGGACTCTATGCTCAGAAGGGCCTCAGGCTTGGCCTCGTGTTCTGCTCTTACAATTTTTTTATCTGGGTTTTTTTTCTCAGGGCAGGGGGATACTGGGGATTGAACCCAGGGCCTTCACATTGAGCTACATCTTAAGCTTTTTATTTTTTATTTTGAGACACAGTTTTGCTAAGTTGTTCAGGCTGGGCTTGAACTTGTGATCCTCCTGCCTCAGCCTCCCAGAGCGTTGAGATAACAAGCATGTGCTATTACGTGTGGCTATAATTCTTACTAATTTTTGAACAAGGAGCCCCACACCCTCATTTTGCCTCAAGCCCTGTAGATTATGTGGCCTGTTCTCCTTGGCACTGGGCTAGATGGTAGGGACACAGTAGCATGCAGGAGAGATGTCAGAGGAGGCCTGGGGATAGGAGTAAAGCAACATGTAAGCTGATTTCAGGTGAAGGTAACAGCTAGATAAAGAAGGTTCAAGGGTGCTGGGTGGTGCATGTGACAAGCTAGGCTCTGATTGGAGGTGACAGAGGAGCCACCTACCTGGGCAGGTGGGGTGAACGCAAGACCGTTTTTGCCCTCCTCAAGTCTACAGTATGTGGTACGTGGAAAGTTCTCAACTACTATTTTTAAATGAATAGAACTTCTGTTTAAAAAGAAAAATCACCAAATACAGAAAATCAATTCATAGTTTATTAGAAGCTGGGAGCGACCGATAAGGAACACTCCAAGTTTATTTAAGGTCTCCTAGAGATCACATGTTTTAGGAATTGGAAGAGTACACCCTGTCCAGGAAAAAAAGCCCCATGGAAAAGTCCGTTACTCATGCTCCCTTCTAGGCAGAAAAAGAGGGAAGTTTCTTGCTCCAGGTAGATTCTCTGGTTTTCTCAACCACAAACGTAAAAACAGAGGTGAAAGTGTTTCTGAGAGAGGCAGGCATGGTGGGCTTTCCTTTTTCGTCTGTCTCACAGGGTGAGGCCATGACTTCTGATCTGGCTTTACCAAAGGTATGTGCAGTTTTCAGGTGGCGGATATGAACTTTGGAAAATCTAAGCTCTTCCCTGTGTGTGGAAACATAAAGACAAAAGCCTTTGAACTTCATTCTGGAAGTCCATTTTTATACACGAGAAACTGAACTCAGTACCCAAACCCAAAGTGCCCTCAGCTGGAGGCAGAAGGACAGAAATTCAACCCAGAACTCACATTTTTGAGAAGAGCTTTTTCAGGTGGCCATTGTACAGAACGAGATGCAGCCAGGGTTAACATTTGAGCATTCTGTTAAGATTCCTTCCTGTCTGTCTACAGACTCTGAGTGTTTTTGGTTTTATCTCATTTTCTCTTTATTTTTCCCTTTGCATTCCATTAAAAATAAAACTTTTTATGATTTAAAATTTCCTTCCTTCTTTTCTTCCTTCCTTCCTTCCTTCCTTTCTTTTCTTTCTTTCTGAGACAGGGTCTCACTATGAGTTCAAGCTGGCCTTGAACTCATTATGGAACTCACTATGGAGCCCAAGCTGGCCTTAAACTCACAGCTATCCTCCTGCCTCAGCCTCCTGAATGCTGGGGATTATAGGCATGTGCCTCCAAGCTCATGGTTTAAAATTTCAAGCACACACAGAAAGTGACAGAGGAATGTAATGAAAACCCATGTATTCACCCTGTTTCAAAATTACCATCACACAGCTAATCCTGTTTCATCTATTTTGTAGCTTTCTGTCCTAAGACTTAAAATAAATTTATCTTTTTATCTATCTATTATTGATCTGTCTGTCTAGTCTGTATATCTATCATCTATTTTTATGGTCTAGGGATTGAACCCAGGGCCTTCACACTGAGCTATATCCCTAGCCCTTTTTTCTTTTCTTTTCTTTTTCTTCTTTTAAATTTTAAGACAGGGTCTCACTAAGTTGCAAAGTTGCCCAGATGGGACTCAAACTTGCAATTCTCTGTCCCCAGCCTCCCAGAGTGCTGGGATTTACAGGTATGGACCACTATACCCAGCTAAGGGCTCTTTTAAAATATAACCCCAAATAGCTAAGAGGAAAAAAGTATCAATGATTTCTTAATATCTTCAGGTATTAAGAGTTCAGATCTCTAATTATCTGATCAATGTCTTTTCTTCAAATTTATTGAAACCAAGATCTAAAAAAGGGTTCACAAATTGGAATTGATTTTTGTTTCTCTTAGGTTCCTGCTAATACCTAGGTTCCTTTCCATTCATCCATTTCTCTCTTTTTTTCTCCTCTCCCTTTCATTGCAACTTATTTGGTGAAGAAATCAAGGTATTTATCCTATAAATTCTCTAATCATCTGGTTTTTTTTTCTCCAGATTGCTTTCTCACGGTGGCATTTAACATGATTCTCTGTCCATTGTAGTTACTATGACCTTCATCAGATTATGGTTGAATCTTTTTTTTAGCATAACTGTCTCACCTGTAACCTGTGTGTTCTTTCATCCCATATCTTTTTGTGATGGTAACAGCTACTGATGTCAGCAGACAGATCACTGAATCAATCAGGGATTGCAACATGATGACTTTCTAATACTATCACCCAATACTCATTAGCTATAATATTTCTATTCAGAGAGATTTCCCCTCATCTACCATTTGCTGGTCTAGTGGCATAATTTGTTTAGGAAAAGCATAGACATTGCTTGATTCTTTCTTTACCTTTACTTATCAGTTTTCAAAATTGTGAGTTGGCACTCTTAGTGCCAAGATGCTTTTTTAGTTATTATGAACACTTTCTTTAAATATGTTTTATGTGCTTTGATCCATTAAAGGTATTGTCTTCGCTGACTGACCACAGAGAATTGTCCCATCTTGGCCAGTAGGAGCCTTTGCAAGCCAGTTTGTGGATCCTTTGACATGACCCTGGCAGTCTTTGACAGTGTCTTTATTACTGAGAATGAAAAGATGCTCATCCTGTAATTTACTACCCAAGACCTGTGAGGCACCTATTACTGCTTTTGTCTCACTGAGAAAAAACTTGAGTCATAATTTACATATAGCAAAACATAGAATCTCTATGTATTGCATCCATGCTATCTATGTCTACCAAGATAAAGAACATTTCTAGAAAGTTACTTTCACTGATCTTTTCTGGGCCCCTACAAGTGACTACTATTCAGACATCTACCATCATGATTAGTTCTTCCTGTTCTAGAACTTTATATAAATTGAACTATGTAGTGTATATTCTTTTATGTATGGCTTCATTCATGGAATAAAATGTTTTTGATATTCAGTCATAATGTTGCATATATGAGCAATTCATGCATTTTGTATTGCTGGGTGGTATTCCATTACACGGATACACTACACTTACTCTGGTTAATGGGAATCTGGGTTATTTCTGGTTTGAGGGTATGGTGAACAAATATGCTATTAACATGTTTTACAAGGTTCATGTGTATGCACATGTGTGTGTGTGTCCTTGAACATATATATTTTCATTTCTCTTGAATAATTATGCAGGAGTGGAGAGTAGATCATAGTGTGGATATATGTTTAATTTTTTATGAAACTACTGAAAAGTTCCCCAAAAGGGTGAAGGTGCCATTTTATACTCCCAGGAGCAACCTGTGAGAAATCTGGTTATCCCACATCTTCACCAAAACTAGGTACCATAGCTCTTCTTAATTTTAGTCATTCTCATAACCACAGGGAGACATCTACGTATAAGTGACTTATTCATTAACACAGGCTTAGATGATAATTATAGATTAATAGTAGTGAACAAATAGTAATGTATATCAGAAAATTTTCCCATTCTTCGTAAGTATAAACCCAATAATACCATTGAAATAGGGACTGTAATTATTGGCTCCATTTTACAGATGAGAAAATTGAGACACAAAGAGGTTACACAACCTCCATGAAGCCACATAGCTAGAAAGCAGCAGGGTCTGAACCTACCTAGTTTGCCTCCAGAGTCCAGGCCAGTGACTTGTATGATCTTTTGTCTCACACAGTTGTTCACTAGAATCTCTTCCCTGTCTCTAACACTTTGCTAAGACCTTGGCAAATATTCCCAGTCAATATGACTATCATGTTTTCTACAAATGTAAAGGGCACAGATGTTTCTAGAGTTCCTTCTACTTTTATCCAATTTCCTTTGAGCTTAAATGTTTTCCTTTTAGCATCAGCACATCTCCAGTTTTTCTTCCAGTTTTTCCTCATGAGGTGCATATTTTGGCCACCCGTTTTGGCTGTTGCTGGACAATTCCCCTACAAGTCCTAATCTTTCTGACCTAAAGAGATATTGCCTAAGAATGCTTTTTGTAGTAATAAACAAACAAACAAAAAGCAAAATCACATTAATAATATGAACCTATTATCTCAGTATCTAAAGATAGAAGTTTCTAATGATAGTGAGATCTACAGATTATCAGTATACTCAAGACACTCCCCCCCCACCCCCGGCCCCCCGCCATGTCTGCAGCATGTTTCTCTCAAGCTTACATTCTCTCACGGTAGCAACATGGCTGCCTATTCCAAGCATCACAGCCTCAATCTAAAAAAAGGACTACTTTTTTCTACTCCCTCATTGGCTAGAGATGAGTCATATATTTACCCCAAATCCATCACTGGCAAAGAATAAGGTCACTATGACTAGCTTCAACCACAGCTTCACCCAATGTGTAGATGCAACAGGAAACAGATGTCCTGGGCTAGTCTTCCTCTAAGCCCTGAAGGCAGCCAGCATCCCTGCAGTGGCCACCTTTGGCCCTGAACAGCCTCATCCATTTACCCTGGTGCTGACTAACACCACAGTCTGTGCATTCTAAGATATGAAGAAAAGTAGAAAAGACCTGTCTTACAGACCAGCCAGGATTTGCCCGAGTACCATGAGAGATGACACTGATCACTGAACCAAGTTGGGCCTCCAAGATAGGAGATGGACAAGATGGCTGTTGGAAACTGGCTTGGAAATGAATACAAAACCAGAGGCTCTGGAGGGGGGGCAAACACAGTGGCCTCACATGACAACTGTCTAGTCAGTGCCCACCCACCGCAGCTGCTGCCTGAGTGATTCTTCTTTCCAGACAGTTCCTCCTTCTTGCTCAACCTTCAGGTTCAGCAGTGTGAAAGCAGGAGGCTGGCTAGGCTGCACCAGGAGGCAGAGAGGATGAGTGGGCATCCTTGGAAGCTGGGGCTGGAGGTGCTGCTATTTGCCTGGCGCTACTTCCGGGGAGACCAGACCCCAACTGAGGCTGATGGTCAGTGCTGGGCAGCTCCATACTGGCAAAAGTCCAGGAAGCTGGGGGACTTTCTATAAGTAATTTCAATTTATTTCTGAATTAGTCTGTCCCTCATTCAAATCTGTACCCAAACGAATCTGCAGACCAATCCACCCTCATCCTATGGGTACTAACTTGAAAAAACTTTGGCCATATGAGCCCAGACTTGATCACCTCTTCAGGAATCAGTTCTGGTAGTTTCCTAACTGAGACCAACGACAGTTCCATGGGTGCTGTGGCTGTGAAATACAGCAGCACAACTCAATAGCTAAATCTTGGAAAGAATCTATATGTCCATTGACAGATGAATGGATAAAGAAAATGTGGTATATACAATGGAGTACTGTTTAGTTCTAGTTTGTAGGAAAATGGTTGCATTTTGAGACCATAATATTTTATTCTATAAGTAGAATAAATAAGACATAGAAAGTTAAAGATCATATGGTCTCTTTTATGAGCAATCCAAAGTATAAATAATCTAAGAGGCAAAATAAAAGATACATGATAGGAAACAAAGAGATGGACCTTATGTAAATGAGGAGGGGATCTAGGGATGGAGGGAAGGGAGGAGAAGGGGAAGCAAAAAGGAGTAAGATGTGATATTCACATGTACCAACTCCTCACACAATGCATCTATTATGTACTGCAAACATGTACTAATAAAAAAAGAAATCTCACTTCTACTCTGGTGAAAAATTATGTTTAAAGTAATAAATATGGATTTAGAAGGTCAAATAATCTCAAAGGCCTTGGGCATCTAAGATGAAAAACAGAAAGCACAGGGCACATTGTTATCTTCCTGCCCTGTGCTTTCTCCCAGGCAGGAAGGAAGGAAGGAAGAAAGGAAGGAAGGAAGGAAAGAGAGAAGGGAAGAAAGGAAGTGATAAAGGTGAGCTCTTTCTAATTCACCTAAGTGAAGTTTAGAAAATCTACAAGAAAGACATAACAAAACTGCTAAAATCTACTAAATACTACGCGGAGATAGTATAGTATGACATGAAACATTGTAACAACTGAAAGAAGAAATAACTATCCTCAGCTATTCCTAACATTTAAGATTTAGTGCCTGACAGAGGGGCTATGTATCACTGTGACGCTTGGATTCTAACCAGCACTCTATAGAAACCTTTTAACTGTACAAGGAAATTCCATATCACTCTGAGATGACAAACATTTGCTAACAGACTAAAGCTCGCTCTCAAACCTGGCTCTGAAAACATATATAAACCAATTCATACCATGATAAAGTACAGAATATGCTTCCCCTGATGTTATCACGCAGGAACAATTCCAGTGCTCCAAGCATGATGGCACTGAAGAAAGTTATGGAAATTGGACAGCTTTTCTAATAAATGAAGTAAAATGGAAACAGATACAAAGCATACAGTTTTGGCTAGTGCACTGGTATAAATCAAGTTGTTGGCTACTCTATAAAAAAGAAGGATTCTGATTCACTGAATGTCAGCATAAATTGGTACAATCATTTTGGAAAACCAAAATCCTTCCAAATCCCAGCAATAGCACTTCAAGGTATTTATCTTACAGACATTTTTCCCAGAAATGTTTTATGCATAAAGATGTTTATAGCACCAATGTCTTGGTAAGAATTGGAAACAACCTAAATGTCCATTAATAGCAGACTGACAAGATTAATTATGGTACATTCATACCATCAAGTATACAAGTTAAGACAAATAATGAGATACATATGTAAGCTTTATCAGTAAGTAAATAAATACAGTTCAGGAAAAAAATGTATAGGATGATCTTCTGTAAAAATGTGTATTATAATAACATAATATGTGGGTCATTGTGTTTAGAAAATATGTGGTTAATTCATACTACTGCTAACAGCCACTGAAGGGATTTCTCTAAGTCATGCCTACCTATAATAATTAAAAATAGAGACATGTTGTTTTAATGACAAGCAACTCAACTCTATGGTTCTCAAAGGGGCATTTATATTAACTTTTTTTGGTACCAGGAATCGAACTCAGGGCCTTGTGCTCGCCAGGCAGGCGCTGCGCCACTGAGCTGCATCCCCAGCCCCTTATGTTAACTTTTGTTCAACAGTAATCACATCAACAATAATTGCCCACTAGTTAAACAGTTGGAGACACTACTTCACACTGGTGCCACAGGCAGACACAAGGGGAAGTGAGGCGGATCTCTTTTCCTGTGGTTTACACAGTGTTCTGAATCAAATGTTCTCAGCAGAAAAGATTACCAAATTATAAAAAAATAGATAGTTTTGCTATAAAAAATTTGAACTCCAAATTACGAAAGTAAAAATCACTTCCCTCGTCCATTTATACTCCCCAGGGGCAAAAATGTTATTGGTTTGATGTATCCACTTCTAACTCCATTCACTCATCTACATGCACACACATTTCTTGCATCTTGTTATCTTGTAGATAACATCAATTTATCTATGTCAACATGTACACACATATATACATGTAGGTACATATGTATGTACACACCTCCAATATATTCTTCTGTACTTTGTTTTTATTGGTCAAAAACATATCACAGGCAATTTTTTGGGCCAGGATATATAACTACTTTATGCTTGCTGGTGATATACAGAGCTCCATGATACAGAGGAACCATCATTTACTTTAACACTCTATTAGTTCTCACTGGTCTGCTACTTCACATAATGGTGCAATGAAAATCGTTCCTGAAATGGAGCATCTGAATTGAAGGGGCCATGTGGCTTATATTTTGCTTGGCTACAACCAAATTGCCCAACAAAAATGTTGTAAGAATTTAGAAGATGAACTTGTGAAATTAAAATTCTCTGCTTCAAAATATCTCCTCTCATTCTTATTGTAGGTAACTTCAATTAGATGAGAGAGGAAGAGAGAATCCCATGTTTAGAATCCTTTTCCTTCTATTTTTTGCTTAGTTTAGTATTGGGGCCTTTGTCTTCATTGAGGTCTTGTGAAGTTCAAGGCATCTCTCTCAGGACAGCATTTTGGGAAATTATGTTGCTATCTGATAGATGAGGAACCCAGACTCCAGGGGGTGCTGGGCAACTTGCTCTGGGTCACAGGCAGGGAGGGATGAGGCTGTACCCACAGGATGTGTGCACATTGCTTAAGGAAACAGACGAAGCTGCTCGTCTCATCAGTGTGCATGAGCACAGATGCCCTGCACTCTCCGTAATATGAGTGAAGCTACTTTGGCAGAGGAAGGCGCAGTGCTTCCCCAGGGTGCACCCTCCCTCTGCTGTTCTCCTCTCAGGTCCCTCAAGCCTATCACTACCTAGCTGTCCTTGGAAAGGGGTGGCTACAGGATAATTAACCATTGTTGCTTTGGGGGGAGGCTTATTGAGGTTTGAACCCAGGACCTTCACATTGAGCTAGATCCCCAGCCCCTGCTTTTCTTTTAATTTTTGAAACATGGTCTTACTAAGTTACTAAGTTGCCCAAGTTGGGTTGGAACTTGTGATCCTCCTGCCTCAGCCTCCCAGAGTGCTGGGATTATACGCATGTGCCACCACATCCAGCTCACTGCTACATTTTGAGTGACTGGCTCTTTGGATTTCTATCTGGTGTTCAGTACCCCGTGTGACATGGCCTGAAGTTGTTGGCCTCCTCCAAATTCACAAATGGGCCAGCCAAGCCAGGAGGGGTCTCCAGAGCCCTGCACCTTACTGCTCTTCTGGTTTTCTCCTTCCATCTTTTTAACCAATAGAAACAGATGAAGTCATTTGCCAAAGTTTCATAGGAACTTCATCAATTCTGATGGCAGTTTTCTAAATTAGATATCTGTTACAGAGTCTAACCATATTATTGATAAATGATTCCAGAGTCATGCAATAAATTTAGCAGTGATGTTGAAGGTGGAAGAAGAAAGCACAGCTGTGTTTAGCAAACAGGTTGGGCTCATGGTTTCACTTTCAGGAGAAACTTCAGATAGACACTCACTTGTACACACACATATACATATTGACACATATTCCACATATCCATGATTTATTTATACACTTAAATATGACTTATTTAGCCCAGAGGAAAAGAACCAACAAATTCAGCAGAAAAAAATAGGAGACCAAACACAATTAAATATGATTTACTCAAAACACACAATATACCGATAAGATAAATATGTGATAAACTTTTGCTCTTTTTGCAACCTAATGTAGTATATAAGCCAAAAAAATATGAAGCTGATGCAAATGGGCAGTGAGATAGGGCACTGTCACACTCTGGCACTCCCATCCTAAAAAATAAAAAAAAAATTTTTGGAAGCAGAGTTGGCTTCTAAAGTTTATTAAAGGAAAAACTCATTCACTTAAAAAATTCATTTCCAAAAAGAATTTAAGAGCAAGATCGTATGAGTTTGGCTGGAACTCTCTCTGGCATCAATGCCTAGAAGTTTAATCTATAAAAACTTCCAGGGAAGAAAAAGCCCCATAAATGTAAACATGAGCCGAGAGTTAAGATTCTTTATATCCCAGACCACATTGTTTTAATGTACTTCAAAACTGAGTTTCTCTGTTTATTAAAGGTAAATATATTTTCTCTTCAGGAAATATCTGGGAAATATTGAATATGATATTTTGTTCCAGAGATTATGACTAATTAAACACAATAACTTAAAGGGTCAAACTCTCTATATTTTCTGTGCTTGCAGAATTTTTAAAAGCTTAGAGGAAGCCAAAGAACGGGGGAAGGCAAGCTTTTAATTAAACACTAATAAAGACCAGGAAAAAGAGGTTTTGTTTTTGTTTTCTGCTCCTAAGAATCCAAGCAAATCGAATCGAAAAAGTCCTTCCATCTTTTAACTTTAGGGGATGGGAGGGACCTGGGACAGAGACTGAATGATACTAGATACTAAAAAAAATGCCAAAAAAAGAAAGCAAATGGTCCAAAACATCCATCTGCATTGGTCAAGGAAAACAGGGCACCTTCCAGTGCCTAACCACAGGGCTGGGTGCAGGAAATAGCAATCCCTTGACATTTGGAGTTGACTAGAACAGCAGAACCTGCCAAACGCCCCACCCTGGGCTGGGCACAGGCCGGTCCTCACAGCTGGCAGTACACAAAAACAGGGTTCTTGAGTGAGTCCCTTTCCACAGACAAGGGCTGTCTAGCATGCTGCTGCCCTGGTGAAATGAACATCAGAGAAGCCAAGCACATGTGTTCTTAAGTCCCTTGCACTGACTTGGGACCATTTTCAATAAGAAGAAAGAATAGACACACATACAAATGTATATTTGAATACATATAGCCTTTCTTCCATATGACGCTTCCAGAACTTTTCAAAATGTGAACATTGTCTTTGGACAGAGTTGTGCTCATGGGGCTTCCTCCTCCAAACATTCAGTCTTCCTGTGCCTCATGCTGCCACCGCCCTCTCTGTACCATGCTCTCTTGGCGGCCAGACACCAAAAACCACAGCCTCCTGTCTGCTCTGATGCCTCCCTCACCACTCACCTCAGGCTGACCAGAGCCAGCTTCTGAAAATAGAAGCAGGCAGCAGGGCAGGCAGACTCATCTACTCATTTAGGCAACAAAGACATCCAGAGCAGGTGTGTCCAACCCACAGCCCACAGGTCACACGTAGTCTGTAAGACTGTAAACTTTTGACATTGTGTGATTTTTTTAAGCGATTCTTTTCAGGACTCAATTGCATGGTTCTGAGTAGACTGCATAGGTGACAGCAGAACTCTATGGGAGGAAGGGTGCGGTGCTAAGTCCTCTTGCAGCCGCCGCACACAGTCAATCAAATCCCAGTCTGTGTGTATCCGACAGAACATGATGAGCTTGTGGTGCTTTGAGTAAAATGCAGTGGCTCTCAGTAACAGTATTTCACCTGAACTAGACGTGTGTATCTCCGTGAGGACAAACGTTTTTTGTTAGTAAGCAGACGTGTAAGTCTTATTCATTATTAAATGTGGACTTGTGTTATTTTGTGAAGTAATTTAATAAGTTAAAATATTTTAAAAATAAGGAAGTTGCATGATACATACGTGCATATATATATATATATATATATTTCTGTTTATATTTATATAAACAAGACAATTCCTCCTCAGTCAGCCCAGGCAGGCCAAGAAGGTAGACACCCCACTTGTCAAGAGTGCATATAAGGAAAAAAGAAGTGCATAGCAGGTTTCAGGCACTGCTCCTGGTACTGGGGACACTCTACTGAGGTCCCTGTGGGTCTTTCACTAACGTTCTTGCCTGCAGAAACAAAAAAGGATTATAGAGAAAAATATAGCTGGCTAGGAGAATGGCCTTGGGTCACCCTGGACAGAGGCCAACACCTGAACAGAGATCTGCAGGAAGTCAGGGCACATGTCCGGTGGCTTCCAGCTTTCAGGTGACAGGGTTGGAATGTGCTTGGCAGGTCTGAGGGACAGTCAGGAGGTCAGTATCACTGGGGATGAGTGGGGGAAGGCACTGGAGACTGGGACCAGAGGCTCTGTGTGTGTGTGTGTGTGGGGGGGGCTCTGGTGGAGATGGCTGGCCAGGGGAGGGAGAGCACATCACAGAGGCATGTGGAGCCCAGCAGGGTTGGAAAGAGCCAGGAAGTCCCTGGGTGCCTCCAAACAGAACAATGACGTGATGTGAACTACTTTGGACCAATTCTTCTGGAGGCATGGCTGAGAACAGGCTGCACAAGATGGGATCAGGTGAGAGCTCAGCAAGGCAGCTACTGCAGCTATCCTGCTGGGAACCTGACAGTGGATGTACACAGTGTAACAGAAAATTACGGTGAGTGTTTCGATTTAAAAACTTATTACAGTAAAAGACACATTGCCATTAATCCCCCTCAAAATACTCTCCTCACTTCAAACACGCTTATCCCGTTGTTCTTGCCACTTTTCGAAGCAGTTCTGGAAGTCCTCTTTCATGAGTATCTTCAGTTGCACTGTTTTGGCTGTGTCAATCTCCTGAACCGATTCAATACCTTTATCTTTCACGGTCACTTTGATGCTGGAGAAAAGTCAAAAGTTGCACGGTGCCAGATGGTGCCTGAGTGGATGAGGACACACCATAATGTTTTTACGGGCTGCTTTTCTGTTGGATGGCACTCAGCAGCAGCGTTCACTGTACTTCTGAGCATATCTCATAAAGACACTGGTAAAAGAGGACTTCTAGAACTGCTTTGGAAAGTCGTAACAATGATAGGATAAATGTGTTCAAAAGGAGGGGGGTATTTTGATGGAGATGAATGGCAATATGTCTTTAACTATAATTGGTTTTTTTTTTTTTTTTTTACAATTTAAACAGTCACCATAGATTTGGATTGCCATTTGAACAGTCTGAAGGTAGAGCCAAGGGATGTGCTTGTGGTTCAATGTGGAACCAAGAATCGAAGAAGAGCCTAGGTATTCATCTGGACACCTGGGAAGGTGGTGTTACTATGTAATGAAGCAGAAGATCAAGAGTTTGCATTTGGATATGGCCCAGTTTAAGATGCTGATCTTTTAGCCAATGGAGGCAGTCTCCTCAGGCCTTTTTACTTTAGTCTAAATGAAATCTTTTATGGCTACAAATTCTGACAGAGGGAGAGATTAGAGGCTGGAAGAGTTGCAGCAGTCCGTGAGTCAAACATGCAAAAGGAAAAGGCTGAATTTACGTAAATGGGAAAGTAAGTTCACGTCATTCAATGGCTCAAGTGAGAGAGTTTTAGATTTAGATACCTCCGAGCTCCAATCTTGGTCTTGCACTAGTTACCTTACAGCTGAAAAGAATTTCTGTACATACCAAATGGTTTTGATTATACCTATTTCACATCACTATTGGGAGAATTAAATACAATGATAAACGTAAAGTACTTACCACTCTCTCTGACACATAGGAAAATGTTAATTAAATAAATTTTTAAAAAACTGTGGCTAACATTTTGTAAATGCTGAAGATGAGCCAGGCATCCTTGAAAGATCTTCATTCACACAATCTTGTTTTGTCCCTTCAGTGAGCTGAGAGGGAGGTGCCCTCATTTCACACACAAGGAAACGGGGCACAGAGAGGTCTAGGAACGGCCCTTGTCACAGAGCTATGAAGTGGAAATGTCTGGGCTTATAGACTGGTCCAAGTTTGCACTCCAGCAGGACTCATTTTTGGCTTAGGACCAACTTTGTGTAAGGGGCCCACATTTTCAGATTTGAAAAGTTACCATTCCTCAATGAATGTTATTTTTAATCTTCACATTAAACACAAAATATAGATCTTATTCTAACTTTTTTTCTAGGTAACCAAACCAAACCAAAACAAAGAGGGCTCAGAGAGAATAAGTGGCTGGGCTTAGGGTCACATCGGGCTGGTGATGGGGACTTGATTTTAACCCAGCTGACTAGCCCATTCTATTTTCCTATTTTATCAAGGACCTTTTCTGTCTTAGATAATAAGCATCTAATTGCATCTTAATGAGACAAACTAATTTCTGTAGAAATATTTGTTGGCTACAATACCCAAGGCCTGGCCCTTGTAATGACTGGGTCTCCCTAGCAGTTGCACATGTAACACAGGGCAGGGACAGCAAACACACATGAGAAAGACAGCAGCAACCAGGATCCAGAGGCATCATGAATGGGAACCTAGGCAAAGGGGTCATAGTCCTATGGAAAGGGACTCAGGGCAGGGAGGAAGGAAGTTCAATTACTTCCTTTCAGAGAGAAAAAATAAATAGTTATAAACATTTTTGATTTCACAGAATAAATTGAGAAAATAGTCTCACTAAGGTGTAGAGCTAAACCAGGTATGGTGACACACACCTGTAATCCCAGCACTCTGGGAGGCTGAGGCAGGAGGATAATAAGTTTGAGTCCACAGGGGCAACTTAGTGAGACCTTGTCTCAAAATAAAAAATAAAAATAAAAAAGGGCTGGGGATGTAGATCTGTGTGAAGGCTCTGGGTTCAATACCAGTACCACACACACACACACACACACACACACACACACACAGGCAAAGCTAACTAATTAAAAAGCTAAGAAATAAAAAACATGTGGCCCTGGTGTCTCTATACAAGGGTTGTTGAGCCCCTCTCCTAGTTGTTACCGAGAATGGAATTTTTAATCTGGGGTCTGGAGGGAAGAAAGAAGGAGCCAGGGATCCTGCAGATCCTAGGCATAGGGGAGATTCTACACATTTTTTTTTAATATTACAAAAAATATCCAAAGCAAATATGGCAAATATTAATAAGATGCCTTAAAGTTGAGAAGTGCGAAGATAGATTTTATCTATATTATCTTTTATATTTTTGTTACATTGACTTAACCTCTGAAAGTTTTTTTTCTTAAAACTAATACTGTAAGTGAAAAGTACCAAGTGTAAGGCCTAGCACATAGCAGCTGCTTAATAATTAGTATTTATTAGTCAAGTTTAGACAGTATGAGATAAAGGGAAAACAGCTATTTAAGCAAAAAGCTTTACCCAAACATAAAATTCAACAGACTAAACATGATTAGGATATTAGGAGAAAAAGAGGCTATTTAATTTACCATTTCATCCTCTTTCATAGCAAAAGTTTATTTCAAGGGTGACAATATGGTATGGATGCGCATATACACACAACACATATGTGACTGCATATGGATGTTAATGTAATTTTTTTCATGGGAGCTTAATTTTTGCCTCCTCTCCCCATGCTGTAAGTCATATGGTCTTGTTTATAAAATTTAGAACTACAGATTTTATTCCTCATTTTAGTCATCCAAACTTTTCCGCAACAACCAACAAGGACACCAAAATAAAGCATTCAGAATAAACTTAAGTAAGGGGATGAACCAGGAAGTTATTTCCTGCTGCTGCTCCACCTAGAAAAGATGGAACAAGAGAAAAACAAACACCCCTTTGGAGTGATAGGAGAGTCTGCTCTTAACCTGATGTCTTTAAAGCTGTGCTACAGGGGTCCAAAAATGCTTTTCAAAGATCTTGAGACTAATCTCGTTACCTTAAATGACACAAGTCTTTGAGAAATGAATTTATATGAAGTGATGGGCTAAAAAATGAAATTGGTTTTCCTTTTCAGCAACTTAAGCTCCTTGTCATAAATTCCCAGTCCTTCGTTACAAGACAAAGTTGAAGGTGAATTTTTTCAGTAAGAAGTGGACTCTTACTTTGCTTACCAGATAACTGCTCACTCTCTCTGTGCATGTGCCATTCACTACTTGTAGTTGATTTCACAGCTGCCCCATCTTCACCACAATGTAAGCTTCAGTCAGGTGACTGCTGGGTGTTGCACCATTTTTCACAGTGAAATTCCACACCTTCCCATCAATGCAACCTCACTCTCCACTTCCTTCCCACTGGCCCTGATTTGGTTCCGGCTGTGGTTCTAGCACCTGCTGCGAAGGTACTTGTAGGCTGTGATGTGTTGCCCAGACTTTCCCCAGCTGCTGGGAGCTCTGTCAGCTCTCTGCTTGCTTTGGGAACTGCCCTTTCTTAAAGACAGCAACCTACCTCAAGGTCACCCCCACTTTCCAGGACAGCCCATCTCCAAAGATGGGCTGATGAGGCTAGGGGGAAACTCAGCCCTCTTGTTCCAACTTTCTGCTCAGAGCTACCTGTTGAGCCTGAATTGCAGCCAGTGTCTTCCTCTGATTAACCTTATGTCTTTCTGTTGCCTTGCATAGGTGCTGACCCCTAGAAGGCTTCTTCATCTCCCCTCAGAGCTGGTCTCCTAAGGAACCAAATCTGCATCAGCTTCAGGCTGCTCTGTAGTAGGTGGACTGCTTTCCTGGTCCCCATAGATGGCTGGGTTGTGTGACCAGATCTGATTGACCTGTGTGAAGTAACTTAGAAGCCAAGCACTTAGCCAGTGCTAGGCCTGAAGAGATCTTGGCTTTCTATAATGCCAACTGGCAGTGTCCAGGAGCATTCTGTGAGCTTGAATGACAGTGATGAGTCGAGCTTGCGGCCAACTTGTGTTTAGACAGGGATCATGGGCCACACCCAGGCCTCTGTTGCTGTAAAGCACCAGGCTCCTGAGGCTGCTTGTTGTCACAGCTAAACCTGGTCTGTCCTGACTTATACACCATGTCACTGCCACAGCCTCCTCACTTCCCTTCCCTTCCAGCCTCCCTTGGGCCACCCTCTTACACACTCATCCACTCACTGCTGCCAGGGACAGTGCCACATCAACCTTTCCTCTTTCCCCAGAGCTCTGAAGGAAAACATCAGCATTCCAAAGTATGAGATAATTCAAAGTTAGGTGTCTTCTCAGCCAAAATCATTCTGTTAGTCTGTTTCACTTTCTACTCATCAAGCTTTTAAAAAACCCTCTTACTAAGCACCCACAAAAGTCATGTTGCTTCCTACCTGAAATGCTCTGTTTCTCTTCATACCCCTTCATAACCCTTCATAATCTTACTTGTCCTAAAGAATCACCTCCTCCAGGAAGCTTCTCTGGTTCTCTTCTCCTTCTACTTTCCTCCACTGTTCATCAGAAGGATGGAACTTTGCTGGAGCTTGGTTTCCTTAATGGTCTCTCCAACTTGACATGTTTGTTGAGGGCAGGGGAAAAAATTATTTTGATTTTGTGTTTCTAACATCTTGGCAGAGTAACTGGGACATGCTGAATGTTTGATACTTATTTTCTGTATGAATGAATGCACAGATTAACAATCCAACCTAGAATGCCAAACATTATGTTGTATAGCAAGGACTGAGCACTTATCTAGAATATCTTAATTTCCTAGAGAGTAGGTTTTCGATGAAAGAATTCTTCCATATTCTTTCAAGTTATGCTTTTTGATGTCAGAACTGTGGACTTTTCTTTCTCTAACATTCTCCACTCCACACTGCTTTTCGATTTTTCTAGTCCAGGGATTGCCAAATGTTTTCTGTAAAGGGCCAGCTTAGTAACAATCTCCAGCTTTCTGCCAACTCCTCAATTTTTTTTTTTTGGGTATCAGGGATCAAACTCGGGTCCTTGAAGTTGTGGGGCAGGTGGTGGAACCACTGAGCTAAATTCCCATCCCCTAATTCATCAACTTTAAGCAACTGAGTTACAACTTTTCCATTCTGCCATGGTAGTGTGAGAGCAGCTATAGCCATGTAAATGAATGGAAATGCCAATAAAACTTTATTTGCAAAAACAGAAGGTAGGGCAGATTTTGCCAGTGGAGAGCGAGGGGTGAGAGCAAGGCAAATGTACATGCTTCAATCTGCACATAGATCACTGAATGCTCAGTGGGGCGCTGTCTTTTGGGGGATGTGACCTTTGCCAACCAGAGTTGTTCAGGCTCAAGTGATACCAGCGTGTGGATCATGAGGATCTTGGATATAGAGAGATGATCTCAGAAATCCTAGTGTGAAATGCCTGTGCTTTCCTAGATTTATAGATGAGCTTAAATAAAAGAGGATCTGGGTCTCCTCAGGGGAACACAATCCAAATACCCAAGATCTACCCCACACTCTGCTGTGGGAATCCCCACCTTCTTCTCTCAATGAACAGCCACCATGTACAGGTGAAAATCGAGTTTCCGTTCAGAGTAGTCTTGCTTGTTTTCCTTACAAACAAGCTATAGTAATACCTTTAGTTACCCTTTGTCACATGCCTTCTCTGAGCTCAGTGGTATGGCCTCTATATAACCAAGGGCTAACATTTACTGAGCATCTGTTTGTGCCAGCAGAGTGGGAACTGCAATATATGTACATTATTATCTCATGAATTTCTCACCCTACCTCACAGTGCAGCTGCTACTGCTCTCCCTCTTATCTGATAGGGAATGAAGCTCAGAGAGGGGGAGTAATTTGCTCAAGGTCAAGTTTGTTCAAGTTGAGTCTATAGACTCCTTTCATCTTGCACTGTATACTACGCTCTCAGCACCAGCTGTCTGGTCAGGGGAGCTGACCCAGCCTCTTCTGGTCACTTAAATATCCCTGATTCTGTTCACATTTCCTCCAAGAGGAGGCATTCAGGGTTTGGAAGAAATTCTACCTTTGAGTCACTGGGGAGAAGCAGAAAATCTAACTCCAAGCAATAAACTGAGGGCTTTACACGAACATGTCACACTTAATAAAAAGCAAAAGGTGTTGATCTTTTTTCAGCAACATTCTCCCATCATTTTCCATCTTCCTTGTTTGCTAAACATAATTAATTGCTTTAATGCAAACCATCCAGCAAAGATATAACCATGACAAGCATGTGGCTGATGAATCAGCTATTAGAATTTAGCTTAAATTAAAGGTGAATTCTCATGTCTGTTGCTTGAAGCAAATTTAAGCCTTCACTTACAAAGTAAAGGTTTGTTAAAGACTGCCTCAATTCAGCCTCTGCCTGCTTTTTATTGGTAGCATTACTACAGAAATGCCTTATAGCTAGTATCTTATTCATAATTTGTTGGCAAATTAAGTCGCTTGCCACTCTAATATCTAGACGTGGAGGAAGTGTTCAATTCCAAAGAAATTATGCCTTCCTGGCTTACTAGCCAGGCATAATGTTGCTGCCAAATACTGTATGAATAGGTGGAAGATCATATTTCACTTACAGTATATGAATAAACAAAACACCCCCAGGGGGACTGCCAGGTATTTCATGTAATGGATCTCTCCCACCCCACCCTGATTCCTCTCTAGAGTTATTGAGCTTTGGATTTCCTTACAAACAAGACTGTTCAGATTAGAAGCGAGAAAAATGACACTTCTCCTTTTTTTTAATTAAAAATTGGGTTCAGTAAAATATGTAACTCTCTGGTGTGTGCTTCTATTTCATATGCCAGAAACCTGGGCTGTACAGTGGGACAGTTCCCTCTGTAGCTTAGAATTTAGAATTATTGAGGTAGCAATACTGATATTCTACTGAGGAGCCCCATATCTTTAACTCAAATTACTGTGGCAAAATACAAAAAAAATTTGCATTAATCTTTGCACTTATCTTGGAAAATAATTATTTTTATTTGAAAGAGTACTAGACTTGAGGTTCCAATAATGCAGTAGACATTGCTAGTTGCATTTTAACTAAGAGTTTTGCCCTTCCCCAGTGTTTGGCTGAAATGTGGTTTGACTGGGCCCAACTTCCACTTCCAATTTCAGAAATGGGTCCTTCCCATTAGTCAGTCAGTGTAACTCAGTGTTTCTCAACCTTTTATTCATTATTACTCTTGTAAGGAGCCTTTTGAAGTTTGTTTGTTTGCTAGTCATGCCTCTACCAAATTGTAATGCCATAGACACACTTTAGATGTGTTTCTGCATTGTATGTATATCTGTGCTTAGAAGGAGGAAGTTTTTTTGCTACCCCTCCTCCCCAAACAAGTTTTGCTCCTTATGGACCCTATCATTTCCACCCAGAATGCCTCAATTATCCTATGCCTTTTTCCAGTCAGTGTTCAGTACTGGGGTGGGCACAGACCCTACACAGGACTCCCAGGTTGCAAATTGATGCTTTTTGGTGAATATAAGAAACTCTCTTTCTTTCTGGATCCACTGATATGTGGATCCAAGGCCTAGAACTTCTGTGGTTATCTGTTACCACGAGGGAAGAAATCAGCTGAGGATAATGCTAACAGATGAATGAAACAGGGCCAAAAGAATTATGGAGAATAAGAATAGTGCACTGATCAAACCGTCCCTGAAGTTCATTCTACTGTAGAATGTAGGTAAGTTTGAGATGGGTTCCTATTATAATTAAAAAAAAATCCTAGTTAATAGAACAGGTAACATGAGTCGAAGGCTTCCTAAGCTCCAGGGAGTGTGCTAAATATATAACACGTCAATTACTTCACTTCTCAGTCTCTGTGAGAAGTATTCCATTCCCTACTTTTCAAATGATGAAACTGAAGCTTAGTAAGATTGACGGGCATACACAGCAAAGGCTGGATTCACTCACCTGTCTATTTAACTTGGTCTTAAAGTATAAGGCACTTTTTAAAAAACTATCTTTCCATTCTATACAATTTAAGTCACTGCTTTTTGCTCAATATTTGAAAAGCATTTAAAAATTATCTTTCTTTGTAAATGAGTATGGTGCACAATTAGGAATAGTATGGCTCTCCTAAAGCAGAAGATATTGTTTTTAAAAATCTTATTTCTTCACAGACATAGGAAACTTTAAACTTAGAGATCATTTTCCCCTATGCATGACTCAATACTCATAAAAGCCATCATTATTTAGATGTGTTTTCTGATCATGATGAGAGGATACTGGCTCAGTCCCCATCCACTTCACATAAGAGAATAAATATATTTTAATAGCATATTTAGTAACACTTTCAAATTGCAACTGTACTTAAAAATAATTATTGATCAGCCTTATAAAGAACTCAGAGGGTCTTGGGTTTCTGGAACCTTCATATTTGAATTGGCCAGTAGCGGCATTGGAGATAATCCATAAATCCCTTGAATCCTTGGGGAGTGGGACTCAGAGCCTGTTTGACTGGCTACAGTATTTGTGTTCTCTTTTTGAAAGTTTCCCAAATGTTAATAAGAAAAAGCAAAGCCACACAAGGGGCCCTTATGATGTAAACCAAAACTGAACAGGGATTTCCCAAGAGAGAAAAATGCTGAAAGACAGACACACCTCTGGCTCCAAAAGGCCGGAAGAGCTCTCTTGTGACCAGATGGGATCTATCCACAGTTCCCTAATACTCTCAAGCCCCACGTGCTGCTCTGGTTCTCAGCCTGGCTTTTGGATTCCGTTTCAAAATGCCTGACAGCACAGGCATGTTATACAAAGCAGGAGCCCAGGAAGCACAAGTTAAATGTCCCTCACAGTTTAACAAGGGTGACAAGGGGTCACTGAATCTTTAGGCATCTGTGGTTTAACCTTAGGTGGATGCACATTTTCACCTTGCTGATTTCTGGAAGACTGAGACTTGTCAAAACCGAGCGTTTGATCACATACAATAATGATGTATAAATCCAGCCACATTAGGAATGGGGTTGGGAGGGAAGGAGATCCAAGCATTACAATGCTGTTCCACATCGCATGAAAATGTGACCCTATGTTCCCACAAACCCAGGTATAATCTTACTAATTTAACAATGCAGTTTTTTTAAACCTCAAAGATGTTAATCAACATGCAGGACTTTTAATTCTATAAACCAGTGTTTAAAAAATTCCCAGGGAAGCTGCAGTCCCAGAGAGGATGAACTGTCTCCTAGTTGAACAAAGTTGCTGCATTATGTGCCTACAGGATGGGACACAGTGAAGAAATAAAGAGGCTGTGTTGTGTGACAGGGAGTAACTGAGCATTCCATTGCTCAGCCAGGCCATTCTTCCTTTCTTCTGCCTGTCAGCCTCCTCACAAAGTGTTCACAATTCACTGTCCTTCCTTCCAAAAACCAGGAGGCACAGAATCAGCTTTTCCTGGCTCTATCTTGCAAGTTGGGGCTGCCTGATGGAAAGACTGAAATAAAATCAAAAGCAAGAAAAGCAAATCCACTAAGGCGCCCCTCTGACAATAATTGAAGGTGAAAAGCTGCTTCTGAAACGGCCACCCCCATCCCAATGAAATTAAAAAGAAGGAATCATCTGAATGTCAATCTGCACTTCCTGCAGACCCTCTGCTGCAAAACGCCAGACAGTACACCGTGGTGGCACTCTGACAGACGCCTGCCTGCAAAAGCTGAGAGTCACTCCCAAGTGCCCCCCACGCCCGACTGCAAAAATTCACAGGCTTGTCAGGCAGCAGTTACCTAGAGCTGGTGAGCACTGGACTCAAGGACCAAGCAATCTGTTAGGAGTTTCAAAAGAAAGGCTTAGGGAGAGAGAGGGACTATGAAATCATACAGGTGGAGCCGGCTTCCGAGCGCCCGGCTCACGGCTCACCTGGTACACGTCCCGCAGCCCGCACCACGTCCGCAGCACCTGGTGGCACGCCCGTACCCTCTCCGTGTACCATCTCCGCAGCGTGGACACGGTCAGGTTCCACACGAAGCGGCTGCCGCTGAACAGCAGGTCCTCCACCCCGCAAGTGAACACCGAGGCCATGCCGTCTCCTGCCCGCCGAGCCCGGGCGTCCCAGGCTTCCGCAGCTGCAGCCCTGACACTGCGGCCCGTCCGTGGCTCCCGGCGCCGGCTTCTGCTGGGACAGCACGGGGCCAAGCCTGCCACCAAACTCGGCTCTCAGCGTGCGTCCTGGCCAGGCGCAGGCGACATGCCCCAGGATTGGGCGCCCGCCAGCCCACGGCTGCGGCTGGCACACAGAAGCCCAGTGTCCACCCCGCCCGCCAGCCGAGCGAGCCGCGCTAAGCTCCGCCAGGCGAGCCCTGGGCGCCCCCGGGGCGCGGGAAGCCCTGGCCAGGGAGGACTCCCCCTGGCGTTCCCCGAGGGCGCGGGGCGGGAAGGGAAGCCGCGCAACTCTTTGCTGGCAAAGAAGGGAGCTGCATTTCAGCTTACTTGGCTTGCACGTCCTGTGCGCGCGCACACGCATATGAGCGCGCTCGCGCGCGTGTACACACACACACACACACACACACACACACACACACACACGCCCTAAGCAGTCTCTTTAACTGCTTGGGGAGCGCCTTACTCTCCCCAACAAGGTCTTTGCTTTCTTGGCATCTTGCTCTGTCTACACTTAAAAACCCCTCTGAGGAAGTCACACATGCAGAAGGAAAAACAAAAATCCACCAGAGCATCCCTTTGGACCACGCTCCTAAGGGACAGCCCTGAATGTTTCCTTGGTTCTGCTGGAGCCAGGAGATGGAGAGACAAGCTTCAAAGGACCAGTACGTGTGCCTCCAGAACCGCCTTTGCTCCTGACTCTAGGGTCTCCCCGAACATGACAACCTGCTGCTGTTGCCAACGGGAGAGAGCCTTTCCCGCACACTTCCATGCTGCTGACTCCAGTGCAGCTGTCAGTGGAGGAGGAAAACAAGGAGTTTTTGATACCTAGCAAACAGTTTTCTATTATTTGCTGAAAAACAGAAGCCCATGTGAGGATCCTTGGTTTGTTTCTAGAAAATTCAGCCTCCTGACATGTCTAGCCTTAGCTGCCATCCCAAACCTGCATCGAGAGACTTTTCTCCTCTCAAAACTAACACCAACCAACCAACCAAACACATAGAAATCCCTTTTTAAGGTTCTCTCTCAGGAATTGAAATTGTCTAAGGCATTTGGAAAAGGGACCCAGAAGGATCCCACATGCCCCCAGTCTCTAGCTTCCTTTCAAACATTTGTAAAATCCAGTCCCATATAATCCTAGAACACTTCACATAGCAAAAACCCTGCAGCAAATTTTGAGGTGGAGTTTTTTCCTGAATCCATCTACAAGGCAGTGGTCTGGATTTTATGGGTGGTTTCACACTTGGGTTTGTTATCTTTGCTATTATGTGGCAGAAAGTTAAGGTGCCAATGCCTCTCTCCCCAACTAGCCCAGGAGGATTCTGAACAGATAATCAACCAGTAAATCAGCTTTATTTCAGGTTTCAAATATGCCTTTAGAATATTAATTCAGGTGAAATTCAATCACTCAAGAGAGGAAGAACACAATATCTGTTCTCAAAGTGTCTGTTGTTTTCCAAGTGAATCAGAAATCTTAAGGGATGTTTCTTTTACAAATAAAAAAATTGCCTAAGAGTTTTTGTTGGATTAGTTATTAAGACCCAACACCTCACCCAAGATTTGCCAATCTTTCTTTGCAGCAAATCTATTCTCTGTGCGCATTAGCATTCTGACAGTATTTTCCAACACAATGGTTACAGTGTTTACACAGAATCTGAATACACAAAATTTTACTAAATAAAGAAAATGAACTAAGTATAGTTTGAAAAAGAAATGTCATCATGGTGATCTAAAACAAATGACTTTTAAACATGGCCTACTAGTATAGTAAGAGCCAATGGCGATGGTACATCACCTTTTCTAATGATGAAGTTTGACTGTGTTCTCGGAAATGTCAGGCAGCCAAGGGAATACCAGAATAACACCTCCACAGGTCAATTACTTGTGTCTCATGACACCATCCTCTGAGACAAGGTGTACATAGAAACACCTTGGTAGGTAGCTATCTTTTCATAGGTCTGGTCTCAGTGGTCAATTTCAACTTGATAATTTTCTCTCAAGGTTTCCAAAGTCAGTGCTTGTCCCGTTTTTCAGAAAATAGGTCATGGTGTAAGGGTTCGCAGATGTAGTTACTGGACCAGCAGGCAAACATCATCTGGGGAACTGCCTAGAGATAGAAGTTTTCAGTGCACTCCAGAAAAAGGAACTATGGGGCTAAGACCAATGGTTTGAGTTCTACCCAGCCTTTGGGGGAGTGGATGCTGAACTCATGCTGAAATCGGGGAGCCATGAAGGTAGAGCATCATGTACAGGAACTAACTCTCCTAAGGCAGACACATCTATTTTTTTTTCTTTTTTGTTTTTGGCACTGGGAATTGACCCAAGGCTTAGGCACTCAGCTAGGTCCTGAGCCCTTTTTGAGATGAGGTCTTGCTAAATTGCCCACTCTGAGCTCAAATTTGTAATCCTCCTGGCCCAGCCTCCTTCACTGGGATTATAGGTGAGCACCACCCGACCTGGCTGACACACCAGGTTTCAAATCCCTTCTCCTCAGGATCCTTGGGATCCTGAATACATTTCAACATCTTCACATGTAAAATGGGGATGACATCAGAATCTGCTACTTAGGGTCTGGGGAGGATTAGGTACAATTGAAATATTTAGTATGGTGGCTGACAAAGGTAAGCAGCCAAGGAAAACCAACCACCGTCTCCACCAAAATCAGGAATTGTTTCAATTTTTTTACTCAGATGAAACAGTATAAATAAAGTAGTTTTAATTCAACTGATTATTTAGGTTTGTTTTTCTCTCTCTTTCTGTTTGCCGGGGGTGAAGGTTGGTAGTGACTTGTTTTGGGGGCAGCTCTGTTGCTCTTCTTTAAGTCCCCCAAAGCTTTTTGCAGCTTGATCTTTCCCACCAGCACCAACCCTGACAGTGGACTCCAGGAAGTTGAGTGTGCTCAAAGCTGGCTACCAGACAGAAGAAACCTCTTCCCCTAACATATACGCTGATGTTGTTTCTTTATCCGAATGACTCTCTTCTCCTGTGGAAGCCAGTTTGAAGTTTGAGGAAAAGGAAGGTTTTGGGGGGAAGGAAGTAAATTCCTCCACTCCAGGGACTGAGAGTGGATGGCAGAGAACTCAGATGTGTAGCAGTAGATAAAAGAGTGATCCAAGTCCATCAGGCCTGGACCAGCCAAAGGGACCCCTCGATTGCAGACACACACCTTGAAGGTAAGCTAAAGTCTTCCATGGAAAGAAAGCTAAATCAAGCAAGTTTTAAAACTGTCTTGCTTTTTTTTTTTTTGAAGGAGTCTCCTTCTCCAGCTTCTGTGTTCCCTGCAATACACTGTAATTTCCTGCAGCTCTCTCCTGAGGTCTAGGGAGATGTTTCAGGTGACAGCGTTACTCATATACCTGGGAGTTCAGCTGTGAACATCAAAGAGACATTACCATGATCCCCAAGGCTCCCACAGGTTCTTCTTTAAGCAATCAGCTGGAAAGAGAGAGTAAAATGCCAGGAAGACAGCACAAATTGCCAATCCCTGTCTGAGAGAGACAGGGAGGTGAGAACCTTGCAGTTTCCCATAGTTCCCTCTGCCCATCAGAAACAGTCTACCTGATGTCTGTGGAAATCCCTCTCCTCACCTAAAAAGCCTTTCTTTGGCATGTCTAAAAAAAAAAAAAAATCCCCAGACACAGCCCCCAATCTGGAAAGCTATCACCTTTGCTGGGCCACGCATGGCTACAGGTCTCTCACTGCACATGCAACCAGGCACTGATACTTCCCCCTGGTTTTTCTCTCCCACACTGTACGTACTGTGAGGGACTCATAATGTGATGGGGAGATGGGACTGGCTGGGGTGGCTCCTCCTGGTGAGAAGTATCACATGCCTTGGGAGGGGTTTAGTGACCTAAATGCCAGTCATGCCCCTGATCATCATGACAGCAGCAACAAAGAGCCCCTCTCCAGATATCTGAATGCTGCTAGGCAGAGGCCACTGGTGAAAGCTAGGGAAGGGTCTTATTCATATCTGTTTCCCAAGGGCTGGCACATGACAGGCAATCAGTGAACATTTATTGAACTGAACAATGAATATTTATCTCAGCGGTGAATATAGAAAGTAGTTTTTCTATTCCCAAAATATATACTCTTATTCATTAAAAATTATGTGTTGAGGGGGTGATGTGTGGCTCAGTGGTCGAACACTTGCCTAGCATGTGCAAGGCCCTGGGATCGATCCCCAGTACCCCAAAAAGAAGAGTATGCATTGCCGTATTTGCATTATGCATCAGGCATGGACTTAAGTACTTGGAACATATTGTGACAAAATGGAGATGACTGCTAACAGAGGGGGTCTCAGAGGAACAGGGAGGGGGTGTCAGACATTTAAACAAACAACATGAAGGCACTGCCACAGAGGGTTGTAACAGGGACCTGGAATGTAGCATGGGTTCAGGGGTCAGAGCATGACAATTAGGCTGAGACCTGAAGGCTGAGTAGGGAAAAGCTAGCGATGGGGACATGAGAGCAGTCAAGGCATATGAGGATTAAGGTCCAGTGGCAAGAAGGACCCTACACTTGTGGAAATGAAGGGTAAAGGGCAGAAAAAGGTGCCTGAGTGGTGGGAGACCAGGGAACCCTGGCAGGGGGCAGGTGCAGAGTTCTAGGGGTGCAAAGAAAGGGCTCTAGGTGGGCCAGGGGCATGTCAACATGACAAGGCTGAGAAAGTCCACCTGCTTCAACCATGAGGTTCAACTGGCCAAGTAGAGTTAAGAGCTTAGGAGCTTAGTGGGTGAAGGTGACACTCCTCTGTAGCTGGGCATCAGTGGCTCTGCATGCATGGGCTGTGTCCTCTCCCACTCAACCCCTACTAAGGAGGAGACAGGAGGGCTTGGGGGACCATAAATGCCATATCAGTCCCCCTGGAGCTAGGGGCTAGGTGGTCTTGCTCATTTCCCATCTCCCGCCTCCTCTCCTCTTCCCTGCAGAGCGCCTGCCAATCTTGGCCTCATGCAGGAGAGGGAAAGAAGCCTGGGGACTTAGTGGGTTCCTGAGGTGGCTCCCCCTCCCTGCTGCCTTCATGACTGTGAACAGGTTTTTGGCATCACAAAGGAGTAAAACTACTACCAAGGAAATCATATCCAGCACTAAGGCATCTATTCAGCTTCTGATCTTTGGCAAACTTATTCACTCTTAAGGAACAGAAAAGAAAATGTAGCAAAACCGTCTCATTTTTCCAAAAACATCATCTGTTACTTTACCAAATTAAATTCTCCTTGCTACCTTTTTTCACATGAACAACTACAAAAAAGGGCTGGGGAGCAGTGTGGTGTTAGGCTTTGCCTTATGCTCATTTTTACTTGTTAATCCACTGAGCAGGTATTGGTCAACTCTTTGAAGTCCTCAGTGTAGATGTAAAAGCTCTTGAAGGTGATTGTGGTTCCATGGAAGCCTCTATAGATAAGTAGGGATGGGCTGACCTTCTTTAAAGAAGAAACACGATCGATCTTGTGACTGACCTCCCCCCACCATAATTTGTCACCTTGTATTTACACCTAATTTATATGCACATCAACAAAGACAAAAATAAAATTGTAATTTATTGGTCTATATTGCACCCTTTTTTCCTAAATAAATAAAGGCAGCTTCATTTATATCATCAGTTGATTTTCACAGTATTTTCCCAAGGTCAAGTGCAGAAAGTTATTTTGGTCCTGTTTCATGGACAAGGAAACTGAAAGAATTTATGAAGGCCTTTTTACATGATTTAGCTGCTAAGTTTTCAGTCCTACTTTGAGAGAGAAAAGAACAAATTTCTTTTGTGTTTAGAAGTTATGATTTACTTTGGCCTCATGCTAAAATTTATGAGATATTGTCTTACTCAGTTCCAGCTGCTATAACACAAGTCTCACAGACTTCATGGCTTAAACAATAAAAATTGATTTCTCACAGTTCTGGAGGCTTGGGAGTCCAAGATGAAGGTGCTGCCAATCCGGTTTCTGTCAATGGCCCTATTCCTGACCTGCAGGTAGCTGTGCCCTCACACGGCAGAGAGAGCTCTGGTCTCTTCATTCCCTACAAGGGCACTAGTTCTACCGTGAGGGTCCAATCCTTATGACTTCAAATCTAACTGCCTCCCAAGGCCCCATTTCCTTATACCATCATTCTGGGGATTAGGACTTCAAGTATAAATTTTGGGAAAACATAAACATTCAGTCCATAACATAGCTATTCATGGCTCTAAGATGTATTTTATTCTAGGCACTAAGTGTAACACAAAGTCAACCCTTGGGGGTTTATCCAATTTAAGTAAGAGAAAAATAGTGATGAAAAGAAAAAGAATACCTATGGTAAAACTCGACAGAATATTTTTATTCAAGACAAGAGAGCCATTACTCAAAACCCAATGATCCTTCATTCCTGTACAATAAATGGTAGAAGAAAAAGAAATACGTACATGGAAAATCTTGACCCTTTGAAGACCAATCACACTACCTAGGGACAGGATAACCACAAGAAAATGAGAAACAGAAAATTCACTCAAGGCCAGGTACATCCAGGCCATCAGACAAGTTTGGGCAATAGGTTATAAAAATAGGGCATTTCCTCATTATTATTAAAAACAGAATAATTTGGTAAGATTATTGATAGGAATTTCAAGTATCTGGCCCATAGTAGTAAGAAAAAGGGAAAAGCAAAGTCAGTGTCTAAAAAAAAGGGACAGAAAAATATTTCTCATATCTTGCTATCCTAAAATTAACTTCAGAGTTGAAGATAGTGACATACTGTTCTTAACTATTAAACGGATTGTCTACAAGAAGGAAAAGCAGCCCAAGGCAGTATGCCACTGGCTTCAAGGACTTTGGAAATTAAAAAACAGCAGCGAATCCTTCAGACCAGGACTTCAGGGAGTGGTGGGTGGTCTCTGAGAGGAAAGACTTGCATGATCTTCTCCTGATCAATAACAGAGAAAGAAGATGGATTTCAGTCATGAAGGAGGTAGCATCATAGAAATTTAAGGTAGGTTTCCTCATCCTAAAAAGTTGCCATTATCATCTCTGACTACTGGGTGTACAGATAATTTAGGGTTATTTCTTACATGTTTCTGTGTTTTGGCAGATAATGGTGGTTGCCCATCCATTAGCCACTTTTCCCTTTTCCAGAGAATCTGATTTTTGTGGGTGCCCATTTTCTCTGCTGCTGGGTTGAATAATTGTAGATCTAGCTCCACTCTGACAAGAAGGTACAAAGTGAAGCAAGAGTTTTGGAAAAGATTCCCTTTTTGAAGAGATGAAACAGTACAAGATTTGTCAGGCCAAGAAAATAGAATCATTGTCATCAGTTATTGAGTAAATGTAAATCAAAACTACAATGATATGTTATTCACTAGGATGGTTATAATTAAAAAATGATGGATAATAACAAATGTTGGCAAAGATATGGATAAATTTGAACTTTCCTCCATTGCTGGTGGGAATATCAAGTAGTGCAGTCTCTGTGGAAAAGAACCAGATTCCTCAAAAAGTTCCATATGACCAAGAAATTCCATTCCTAGGTGTACAATCCATAGAAGTAAAAAGAAGTCTGGAGCACAGAGGAGACTTACAGGTCGGCGAGCCATGGCTCCCAGCTAGGAGGAGGATTCTGGGTAGGCGTGCCACAGCTCTCAGCATAGAGGAGGCTTCCGGGTGGGTGTGCTGTGGCTCCCAGCACAGAGGAGGTGAGCCACCAGGAACACACCACCCCCCAAATCCCCGTCAAAATGAGAAGACAGGTAAACAAGCCTGAGAACCGACTTCCAGATCACCTACAGCAACCGCAAAGGGAAACAAGATGGAACAATCTAATACTCAACCACCTAGGTTCCCTGAACTAGCAATGAAAGAGGATCTGGAAAAAATGAAATCAGAAATAATTTCTCAGATAACAGCAAAGATTTTGCCCTAGTGCAAGACATGATTAATAAATGTAGAGAGGACACAGATAAAAAAAATAGAGGAGCTGAGGAACATGATGGAATGCCAACATAGGAAACAAACTGAATCCATAAAACAGATGCAATCAGATTTCCAGGAGATTAAAAACTCAATTGAAAGTCTGTGCAGCAGAATGAGCCAATGTGAAGACAGAATTTCAGATACAGAAGATAAGATTGCAATTAGTGACCAGGAAAAGAAAAAATTCTTTAAAATTGTAAGAGACCACAAGAAATGAATCCAGCAGCTCCTAGATGATGCAAAGAAAAATAACATAAGACTGATTGTAGTCAATGAAGAAACAGGAGAGAGTGCAGGTGACATAAAAAAACTGTTCACAGAAGTGATGGCAGAAAACTCCCCAAGCAGGGGAAAAGAACTTGACATACAGATAAGTGAGGCATATAGGACTCCAACTAACCTTGATCAAAAAAAAATCTACACATAGGCATATAATTGTTAAGATTCCAGAAATCGAACAAAAGAATAAAATTCTACAAGTAGTTAGAGAAAAGAAACAAATCACATACAATGGAAAGCCCATCAGAATCACAGCAGACTTCTCAGTGCAAGAAGAGCTTGGTGTGATGTGTTTCAAGCCCTAAAGGAAAACAACCTCCAACCCAGATTGATGTACTCTGCAAAACTGTCTTTCAAAATTGATGGAGAAATAAGATACTTTCATGACAAAAAGCACCTTAGGAACTTCAGGAATACCAAACCAGCACTCCAAAAAATTTTAGACAATACCCTAGGAAAAGACAATGAAGATCACAACCCCAGGAAACACACCAGAATGAATCCATTGGGCATGACAAATTAAATGCAAAGGGGGAGAATCCAACAAAAAGAAAAAGTCATGACAATGATAACTCAATACATATCAGTTATAACCATCAATGTTAATGGTCTCAACTCACCAGTCAAAAGAAATACTGGCAGAATGGGTCAAGAAGCAAGATCCAACAATATGCTGCATACAGGAAACACACTTAATTCAAAAGGAAACTCATAGACTGAAAGTTAAAGGGTGGAAAACAATATTCCATGCAACAGGAACCCCCCAAAAAGGAGGAGTAGCTATCCTCTTTGCAGACCAAGTGGATTTCAAACCAACACTGATTAAGAGAGACAAAGAAGGACACTATATCCTTGTAAAGGGAACAATCCAAGAGGAAGAGATGACAATCATAAATATCTATGCACCAAACACTAGTGCACCCAACTATATAAAACAAATACTAACAGACATGAAAAGTCATATATGCACTAATACAATTGTAGTGGGGGACCTCAACACCCCACTGTCACAAATAGATAGATCAACTAGACAAAAAGCAAGCAATGAAATACTAAAACTCAATCAAACTCTTGAACAAATGAACTTAACAGATGTTTACAGAGTGTTTCACCCCACAAAATCAGAATACACATTCTTTTCAGCTGCACACAGGTCAGTCTCCAAAATAGACCACATACTCACTCATAAAACATGATTAAGTAAGTGCAAAGGAATCAAAGTTATCCCCTGTATATTATCAGACCATAGTGTGATGAAATTGGAGATCAATAGCAAAAGAAACTGCAAAAACTTCATAAACACATGGAAATTGAACAACACACTTCTGAATAACCAATGGGTCACAGACAAAATTAAAGAAGAAATCAGACAGTTTCTTCAAATAAATGATAATGACAATACAACATATCGGAATCTATGGGACACAATGAAAGCAGTCTTCGAGGGAAATTCATAGCAGTGAATACTCATATTAGGAAAACAGAGCAAGCCCAATTAAACAACCTGAAGCTGAACCTCAAGCTTCTAGAAAGAGAAGAGCAGGACAAACCCAAAGCTCATACAAGGGAGGAAATTATAAAGGATAGAGCAGAAATCAATTCAATGGAGACTAAGAAAACAATACAAAAAATCAATGAAGCCAAGAGTTAGTTCTTCAAAAGAATAAACAATATTGACAAACCCTTTGCCAACCTTATCAGAAAAAGGAAAGAAAAGGACCGAATCCATGCAATTAGGAATGAAAAGGATGAAATTACAACGGACCCAGTAGAAATCCACAGGATCAGCAATACCTACTTCGAGAACCTATATGCCAAGAAGATGGAAAACACAGAAGAAATAGACAGATTCCTAGATACATATGAATTATCAAAGTTGAATGAAGAACACCTAAAAATTCTAAATGACCCAATATCAATCAATGAAATTGAAAATGTAGTTAAAAACTTACCAACCAAGAAAAGCCCGGGTCCTGATGGCTTCACTGCTGAATTCTACAAGACATTTAGAGAGGAATTACTGCCACTACTGTTTAAACTCTTCAACAAAATTGAAAGGGAAGCAATACTCCCAAAACCATTTCTGGAAGCAAGCATCACCTTGATCCCCAAAGCAGAGAAAGACCCAATCAAAGAAGAGAACTATAGGCCAATCTCACTAATGAACATAGATGCAAAAATCCTTAATAAGATACTGGCAAACAGAATGCAGAAGATCATCAAGAAGATCATACACCCTGACCAAGTGGGATTCATTCCAGGGATGCAAGGATGGTTCAACATATGCAAATCAATCAATGTAATACACTATATCATAGACCCAAGGACAAAATCCATATGATCATCTCAATAGATGCAGAAAAAGCATTTGACAAAATTCAACATGCATTTATGATAAAAACCCTACAAAAAATTGGAGTGGATGGTCTCTACCTCAATCTGATAAAAGCCATCTATGAAAAACCAACAGCCTATATCATACTAAGTGGTCAGAAACTGAAATTTTTCACACTAAGATCAGGAACAAGACAAGGATGTCCACTATCACCACTCCTGTTCAATATAGTTTTGGAAACATTAGCCACAGCAATTAGACAAGAAAAAGAAATAAAAGGAATAAAGATAGGAAATGAAGAAGTCAAATTGTTATTATTTGCAGATGACATGATACTCTATATAGAAGACCCTAAGAACTCCACCAAAAGTCTTCTAGACCTAATAACCAAATTCAGTCAAGTAGCTGGATACAAGGTCAACACACAAAAATGAATAGCTTTCCTCTATAGAAACAACAGACTCACTGAGAGAGAAATATGGCAAACAATTCCTTTCACAATAGCACCCAAAAAACTGAAATACCTAGGAATCAACCTAACAAAAGAAATCAAAGACCTCTTCTCTGAAAACTATAGCACTTTGAAAAAAGATATTGAAGGGGATATCAGAAAATGGAAAGATATCCCTTGCTCCTGGGTAGGAAGGATCAACATAGTGAAAATGGCTGTACTTCCAAAATTGCTATATAGATTCAATTCAATCCCAAGTGAAATCCCAGCAGCATACTTCATGGACCTTGAGAAAACAATCCAAAAATTCATTTGGAACAAGAAGAGACCCAGAATAGCATAAGCAATTCTAGGTAACAGAGACCTGGCAGGGGGTATCACAATCCCCAATTTGAAACTATACTCCAAAGCTACTGTGATAAAAACATCATGGTACTGGCAAAGAAACAGACCTGAAGACCAGTGGAACAGATTAGAAGATGCAGAAACAACTCCAGACACACTCAGCCACCTCATCTTTGACAAAGGTGCCAAACACCTTTGCTGGAGGAAAGATAATCTCTTTAATAAATGGTGCTGGAGAAATCGGGTTTCAACTTGCCAATAACTAAAACTAGACCTATATCTCTCACTGTGCACTGAACTAAAATTGAAATGGATTAAAGATCTATATATTAAAACAGAAATGCTGAACCAGCTGGAACAGAGGTTAGGTAGAACTCTTCAAGACATTGGGGTAGGAAAAGACTTTACGAAAAAAACCTCAGTCGCCCATGAACTAGCACAATCAACAAGTGGGATCTCTTCTTACTAAAAACTTCTGCATAGCAAGAGAAACCACCAGCAGTGTGAAGAGAGAACCCACAATGTGGGAAAAAATTTTCACCAGCAGTCCTTCAGACAAAGGTCTACTATCTCAAATCTATAAAGAACTTAAAAAAATCAGACCTCCCAAATTTAAAGACCCAATCCAAAAATGGGCATCTGAAATGAACAGACATTTCTCAGACAAAGAAATAGAAATAGCAAATAAATACATGAAAAAATGTTCAACGTCACTGGTCATTCGAGAGATGCAAGTGAAAACAACGCTGAGATTCCACTTCACTCCAGAAAGAATGGCTGCTATCATGAAATCAACCAATAACAAATGCTGGCGGGGCTGTGGGGAAGAGGAACCCTGCTCCACTGCTGGTGGGAGTGTAGACTGGTGCAACCACTGTGGAAACCAGTATGGAGATACCTCAAAGAACTAGGACTGGAAATCCCATTTGACCCTGATATTCCACTGCTGGGGATCTTCCCCAAAGAATTAAAAGAATCATACCACAGTGATATATGGTCACCCATGTTCATAGCAGCACAGTTTGTAATAGCTAAAACTTGGAAACAGCCCAAATGCCCATCAACTGGAGACTGGATCAAGAAAATGTGGATTTTTTTTTATAAAATGGAGTACTACTCAGCCATAAAAAATGAGAAATTAGAGACATTTATAGCTAAGTGGATGCACATTGAGGCAATACTCTGAAGTGAAATAAATAGGACACAGATGTGTAAATACTGAATAGTTTGTCTGGTGTGAGAAACTGAAAGTGTAAATACGGACTAAATGTATAATAGGTCATGTGAAATAGGAAGAAAAGGGGCAAAGGGGAAGGAAGTGGGAGGGCTAAGGGAAAGGATAGAAGGGAATGGGATTAATATGAGAAAATGAAAAATAGGAACAAAATTTTTGTAAATAGGGAGGGCTGGAGGGGTTGAAGGGAGGGCTGGGCAAGGGTGAAAAACAAGAACCAAGAGAGACTATGTAAAGGTGCAAATTTCCAATGATGAATGTCATTATATTGTATACCTAAAATGTACCAATGATTAGAATGAATAATAGGTAGTGCAAAATAGGAACAAAAGGTCCAAAGGGGTAGGGGTAGTGGGAGGGACAGGGGAAAGGAAAGAAGGGAAAGGAAAAAATGATGATAAATGGAAAAAATGGAAATAAAGTCTTTGTAAATAGGGAAGGGTGGAGGGCGTGAAGGGAGGGCTAGGAATGGGGAAAAAATAAGAACCAAGATGCATTATATAAAGGTACAATTCCCAATGAGAAATGTAATTGTGTTGTATACCTACAATGTACCAATAAAAGAATTTAATACAAAAAACCCCCCCCAAAACTTGGAAACAGCCCAAATGCCCACCAACTGGAGACTGGATCAAGAAAATGTGGTTTTTTTAATAAAATGGAGTACTACTCAGCCATCAAAAAGGAGAACTTAGAGACATTTATCACTAAATGGATGCACATTGAGGCAATACTCTTAAGTGAAATACATAGGGCACATGTGTAAATAAAGAATAGTTTCTCTAGTGTGAGAAACTGAAAATGTAAATAAGGACTAAAAGGTAAAATAGATAATGTAGAATAGGAAGAAAAGGGGCAAAGGGGAAGGGGCAGTGGGAGGGGTAGGGGAAAGGAAAGAAGGGAATGGAATTAATATGAGAAAATGGAAAAATGGAAACAATGTCTTTGTAAATAGGGAGGGATAGAGGGGTTGAAGGGAGGGCAGGGGAAGGGGGAAAAAATAAGAACCAAGAGAGTATGTAAAGGCGCATATCTCCAATGATGAATGTCATTACATTGTACACCTAAAATGTACCAATAAAAGGATATACAAAAATAAAGAAGTCTGTAAAAATTGTACACAGAAATCATGGCAGCATTGTTTATAACAGCCAAACTGTAGAAACAATACACATCTTTCAACTGATGAATAGATTTTGAAAATTTGTTATACCTATGCAATGGAGTATTATTTAACAATAAAGGCTTTAGGTACACACCAAAGACAGCTGAAAAAATGTTTATACAAAAACTTTGACAAACATGTTCACAGCAGCATTATTCATGTCAGCCAAAAAGTAGCAAACTCAACTGTCCATCATTGGATGAGCGGATACACAGAATATGATACCGCTATACAATGGAATGTCATTTAGCTATAAAATGAAGTACTAATATATGTTGCAACTTTTATGAATCTTGAAAACATTATGCTAAGCAAAAGGAGTCAGAGGGAATTTTGATCTGGTGTCAAAATCACTAGAAGGTAAATTTTATGGCATGTGAATAATAACCAGTTAACCAATAATACATAAATAAGGAATTAACAAAAAATAAATAATTAAAAAGGGAATGAAATCTATACTATGACATGGATGAATCTCACACACACCATGCTCAGTTATAGTTGTAGGTGTATAACTCCAAAAATATAGGGAAAGCCATTGAATAGTACATTAAAAAACAAGTGAACTTTATGATATGTGCATTATATAGCTCAATAAAGCCAGTACCACAACAACAAAAGGTAAAATCATAGAACACATCTTCACTTGCTTGCAATGTGGTTGCAACCAGAATTGCAGAAAGAATTAAGGTACCACTGTACTTTTACAAATATTCTACAATGAGCATGTAAAACTTACATCTGCCGGAAAAAATGGTGTTCAAATTTCTTTTGATTTGGAAATAATTCCAATTATATCAAACAAAGTAAAAATAAAATCTGGGAAAAAATGCCATACTTGAACTCAATTCTGAGACGGGAGGAAATTATAGAAAATTATTGGTAGAAATGATGTCTGAGTTGATGCAATCACAGGGAGATTTTTATTTATTTTGGTGGAGGGGACTTGCCTCCGGTTTTCTATATCAGTGCACATTACTTTTTCATTTTTAATTTTGAAATGCATGTGTAATCATACAAAGGTGAGTGAGTGAACACAACATAGCCTCCCTCACATCCTCATTTCCATAGCTGCTATGAAAGATCGTTCACCTTGTTCACTGTTCAACAGCCCCTGGGTGAGTGCATTAGTGAGGGCTATTGTCTTGGTAGTGGCCTGTTGGCTAAGCCACAGGAGAAAAGCCATAGTGAGAAAAGATTTCTACTTACCTAAACCACACAATGCATGATGTAACCAAGTGGCAGCCCTGCACATTTCCACTCCCCCAATTTATCTGTTTCTAGTTTCTTAGATATCCCTCCTGACACCATCTCTCTCTTATCCAAACATATAACTTGTACCATACTTATGAAAAAGGTATTTTAAATGAGTAAAGAAATGGCAATACAGTGGCGGCAAAAGGCAATACAATGTAACTAGAATTCAAGTATTTCTTGAGAAGTCATTCAAAGCAGCACAGTAAAATTGGATTTAAAAGACAAAAACCCAAATATTTGGAACAAATCAGTCTTAAGGGAGGGATCCTAAGAGCAATGATTGTTGGATTGCTTCTACCTTAGCAGTCTCCAATTCACACAAGTTGTTTAAGCAGCAGTTGGAAAGGGTTGTCTCCATTTCCAAGTGGGCTGATGATTGGAACTGCTTCACCACACTCTCTACAACTCAGCAGAGTGTGGTGCAGACTCGGTCCAACTTTCCCTGAGCAGAGCTTCAGGATTTTAATCTGCTGAGAGATCTACGAATGAGTGTCCCCACATGAAGCCTGGAGCTTTCATGTCATTCTTCAGTGTCCTTCAAAACAAGAATTGCTCCAATAGCACTCCCAGAGCACTCGACTGATATATACGCTCACACCTCTATATGTGTTCAGTTTGGGCTGAAGTTTGCAGTCGTTCAAGGAAAATGATGGTTTAAATAAGTAAATAAGTCAAATGACGAGATCTGATTTCAAGGATTACTCTGTCACTCTGAATAAGGTGAGTTTATTGTCTGTTTCATGTTTCTTTTTCTTTCCTTATTTCTTTTTTGTTGTTGTTTTGTGGTACTGGGGACTGAGTCCTGAGCCTTCACATTGAGTGACCCTCAGGTCTCATTAAGTCACTAATTTACCCAGGCTGGGCTCCAATTTGCAATCCTCCTGCCTCAGTGCCTCCATCTGGCTGGGATCACAGCTATTTAGCACCATGTGCATGTCTGTTTGATGTTTTGCCTCATTACAGAGGGCCACACTGCTCTTTTTTTTTGGTTCCAACGCTTTTGCCCCAGCCTCTTGGTATTTTCTGTTCCTTCAGTCCTGAGCACTCTTCTCTACCAGAATGTTCCATCCTATGAACTCTCATTCATTCACCATTCAAACCTCGACTTAAACATTGGTTCCCCATAGCAGGTTAGCACTCCATCTAAACAGCTTGAACTTCCCCTTTCATAGCACCATCACATTTAAAATTACTTCCTTAATGCCTTATTTTGACACCAGATCACAAGTTCCATGAGAGAAGGAATCATGCTTGTCTTGTTACCACTGTATTGCTATTACTAAGCATAGTGCCTGGCTCCTAGTAAATGATCAATAAATCTCCATTGAGTAGAAGGAAATATAAAAGCTATATGTGGCTCTGCAAAAGGAGAATCTATCCTCATTTTAAAAAGTTGAGTGCAATGTAAGAGAGCTTAAAACTGATCAAGAGTCAAGAATAATAAAGCTTGGAGTGTACTGCTTAGGTCTACAAGCATTTTCTAAGGAAGAAGGGTGGAGGAACCTGAGGCTGCTGTCAGATTTGGACTAGAGGACACTGGCTGCTAAGAAAGAAGATGGTGGACAATATCTCTGGGTCTGAACCATCTTAATCCTAATTTGACCTGATTCAGATCAATCTTGACAGCAGTGGCAAGGATTATCTGAGACATATCCATCCCCTTCTAAGTGGCTTAGTGCTCAAAAGCTCTTTCTAGAGTGCTGTGGGGCATGCAGCCACTAGTTCTGCTTCTATTCCGAGTTATGCTAGGGGCAGGATAAGATGATGTGAACTTATTTGCCTTGCGGATTTGTTCCTTGTTTCTATTTTTAAAATAGAATACTTGAGTCTGCTAACTGATTAACCACAGAGTGCATGGAATCTCAACTGTTATGGGCACTTTTCACTCCCATTTTGAATGCCACTTTCCATATACACTACTATGTGGTTTTAGAGAGGGCAAGTAATTTAAATAAATAATGTAAGATATGCAGCATAGAAAAAGATAAAATGCAAACTTTTTATTTACATGATAAAGCACAACTACATAAACATTAGATTATGTTTAGAGTGGAGAAGAATTTTCAAAAGCGCAAAATCACTAAAATAATTGTGTGGCACATAAGGCATCCAGATGAACCTAATTTCCTTTTACAGCAATGAAAATATATGGAGACAAGGTCTATTCAACTATTCTACCCAAGTAAAATACACAGCAAAGGAGAGGACTGTGTGCCACAAGGTGCATGTGGATGATCCAGTGCACCAGAATTTAAATTTACCTGTTTTACCTTAAAGAGTCCTATGGATTTTTATATTATTCTTCATAATATATATATATATATATATTTTTTTTTTTTCCTAAAAATACATGAAAACTGTTGCTCCGGGAAGATATGCCATGTTTATGTCTGATTTCTCATAATCTCTCTAAACATCTCTCAACATCCCCATGTAGAAAGAGTACAGGTCTGAGTGAGAGACATGGTGGCAGGGGATCTGATCACAGAGTCTACACAGAGATCTGATCACATAGTTTACACAGGGGATCCAATCACATAGAATCTACTTAGGGGATCTGATCACATGGAGTCTACGCAGGGGATTCCATAACATAGAGTCTACACAGGAGATCCAATCACACAGAGTCTATGCAGGGGATCGGATCATATAGTCTACACAGGCAATCCAATCACATAGTCTACACAGACTTCAGTAAAACTGTATGTTTTAGTAAAAACACACACATGTGCTGTCTTTCACACAAAAAGGATTAAGTAAGGTTGCCTATGGATAGACTATCCTCCTGAAATCTCACAAGGCCTCCTCTCACAGCACACTCCACACTGCAGCATTCTTTCATTTCTCCTGTTTGACAACTGGTGTGGTCATTAGTGATTACTCAGCATCCACTGAACCCAAAAAGATGAACTTAGACTCATTATGGTAATCCCATTCTCCTGTCAGTGGCTGGTTTAGGAAAGGGAATGGGACCTGCTCTTGGCCATTAAGACCAAGGGTAAATTGGCTGAGGGGGCTTCTAGGAAGCCTCACTTGAATTTCATAGGCATTCTGAAGCCAGCATAAAGAGTTTATTTAAATAAGGTGGTTATCAAGAAGGAAAGTCAGAACCTGCAAGTATTGCATGTGAGCTGCTCTGTTTCAGGATGTCCTGAGACAATACATTCCCTATGAAATATGACATAATTTATCTGCTTATCCATTGAGTTGATTAATGTGTGGGTTCTCTGCTGCTTTAGGAGTCTTTTATGACACACGTCACATCAGACTGAAAGCTTGTTATTTAACTTTATATGTCAGAGCCTAACACAAAATCCCACATGTACCAGGTGCTTAATTCATATATGCAGGGGTGAACTGAAACAAACATCCAATTTAAGATGTACAACATGAGTTTCCCAGTCAACTCTAGTCCTCCTGGATGCCTAATATCTAACTAGGCAACCCGGGTTATGGACAACATGGCACAAAGATAGGTGAGGATTATAGGTGTCAGGAGATGGTACAACTGTCAACCCTAATCCTGGGTATAACTGGGGGAATCGAAGGGAAAGAAAACAACGAGACTGAAGCATGGGTATCACTGGCTGAAGAGTGACTGAAAAGTACTAAGGTGCAATTTAGTTTAAAGGAGATGTATTTCTGGCCTTCCCAGATTATGGTAATAAGCATTTATGTAAAGAATTTGGGGGAGGAGAGGGGAAATGGTTTTGTTTCCACAGAACATCTAGGAGACGTGCCAGAGTAGCTGAACATGCAAAAGATCTGATGATACTTGTGTGTGTCCACACAGTACAACACAAAGGCTATGCAAGGTCCCCACCACTTCACTGGTAGGAACTCCTTAGATCAACAGTTACCTTGATGTAGCTCAGGAAAGGGAGGTTTATTTCTTCCTGATATTTAAAAACAAGCTATGTGTCAGGTATTGACATAGGGGGTTTCATCCCTCCAGGTCCATCCTCACTTCCTCAACAATTTAGAAGTATTATCACCATCCTCATTTGGGGGGCTGTTAGGATTTGGACCCACAGCCTGTGCATTGAGCTACATTCCCAGCCTCCTTTTCTATTTTTAAATTTTAAGACAGTCTCACTAAAATGCTATTTTACACTTCTGGGCTTCAACTTGTGATCCCCTTAGCCTCCCAGAATGCTGGGATTACAGGCAGATGCCACCATGCTTGACTACGATCTCCATTTTAAAACTAGCCTAATTGGGCAATTACTTCCATTAACCAATGAATGGCAAATACATGGAAAGTCATGGAACACAACTTCCAACAGAGGCCTTTTGCTAGCCAAGAGAAAGTGTTTGATGATAGGGAAATTTCAATAAGGAACAAGGAAACTCTTGCCAATCAGATAAGTGAGAAGCAGACCCTTTTCTGCCATTGCTGCTCACTCCTGACTACGAAGTGGACACTACTGAATCACAGTCACAGGAACCTTCACAGAGAGAAGAAACAGGCTAGGCAGGTTTGCACTCAATATAATCAGCTTGGAAATACAAGTGGCTTAAGGACATTTGAAACTTACAAGTTCAAGTGTACCCCGTATGTACTCCATTTGTGAAGTATAGAAGAGCATTCTCTTTTTGTCCTCCAAGCATGTGTGCCTGAGTACACACACACACACACACACACACACTCACACACACACATGCCTCTCTTTGTACATTTTATTCTAACCAGAATTGGAGGTAAGTTTATCCCTAAGAATGTTTTCTTTAAGTCCAGGCTTTGCTACCATCTGCCCCCCATGAACAGTTTCTCCTCTCAATTCCACTGTGCCTTGGAGCTGGTGATTATGGACTGAAACCTCTATAAACTTTAATAAAAGGAAGGCAGAGAAGGTGAGCTGGTCCCAGCACCCAGAAGGAAGCTCCCCTGACACCATCCCGAGCTCCTAAGGCAGAGAAGGTGAGCCACGCAGGTGCCAGAAGCACCCCCCCACCCCGTGGAAGTGAGAGGACATGTAAACAAGCCTCAAAAACAGACTTCTGGATCACCTACAGCAACCCCAAAGGGAAACGAGATGGAACAATCTGATACTCAACCACCTGGACTCTCTGAACTGGCAACAAAAGAGGATCAGGGAAAAATGAAATCAGAAATAATTACTCAGATAACAGCAAAGATTTTGCTCATGGTGCAAGACATGATTAATAAATCTAGAGAGGACACAGATAAAAAAATAGAGCATCTGAGGAACATGATGGAATCCCAATATAGGAAACAGATGGAATCCATAAAACAGATGCAAACAGATTTCCAGGAGATTAAAAACTCCAATGAAAGTCTGCACAGCAGAATGAACCAATGTGAGGATAGAATTTCATATATAGAAGAAAAGATTGCAATTAGTGACCAGGAAAAGAAAAATTGCTTTAAAATTGTAAGGGAACACAAGAAATCAATCCAGCAGCTGTTAGACAATGCAAAGAAGAATAACATAAGACTGATTGGAGTCAATGAAGAAAGAGGAGAGAGTGCAGATGACATAAAAAAAACTGTTCACAGAAGGGATGGCAGAAAACTTCCCAAGGAGGGGACAAGAACTTGACATACAGATAAGTGAGGCATATAGGACTCCAGCTAGCTTTGATCAAAAAAAATCTATACATAGGCATATAATAGTTAGGATTCCAGAAATCTAACAGAAGAATAAAATTCTACAAGCAGTGAGAGAAAAGAAACAAATCACATACAATGGAAAGCCCATCAGAATCACAGTGGACTTCTCAACGCAAACTCTCAAGGCAAGAAGAGCTTGGAGTGATGTATTTCAAACCCCAAAGGAAAACAGCCTCCAACCCAGATTGATGTACCCTGCAAAACTATCTTTCAAAACTGAGAGAAATAAGATACTTTCATGATAAAGAGCACCTCAGGAACTTCATGAATATCAAACCGGCACTCCAAAAAATTTTAGACAATACCCTAGGAAAAGACAATGAGGATCACAACCCCAGGAATCCCAGCAGAATGAATCCATTGGGTGTGACAAATTAAATGCAAAGGGGGAGAATCCAACAAAAAGAAAAAGTCATGACAAGGCTTTTAAAACTTTTAACTTCATCTCCCTAATGAGCGTATAATTCAATCTTGTTCTTTTCTTCTTTTTTTTTTTTTGGTACCGGGGATCGAACTCAGGTCCTTGCATTTGTGCAGCAGGCAGCGAAACCACTGAGCTAAATCCCTGGCCCCAATCTTGTTATTGTACTGATTAGTGTTTTTCTGATTCTAGAGTTGCACACCTTTCCTTGTGCTATGCTAGCTATTTATCATCTTCTTATGTCTACTTTTAAATTGGGTTGTCTATTAATGAGCTGTAAGAGTTCTTTATATATTCTGGTCATAGGTTATATGCATTGTAAATACGGTCTGTTTAAGGACTACTTTTCATTTTAATGATGTCATTTAAAGTTCTAAATTTTGATGGAATCTAATTTATCAATTTTTTTTTATACATCATGTCTTTTGTATCCTAGGTAGTTCTTGCCTACCCTGAATTCATAAACATTTTCCCTTATAATTTCTTCTTAAAGTTTTCTACTTTTAGGCTTTCATATTTAGCTTCATAGATCCCTTCAAGTTATTTTCATGTATGGAAATAAAGGGTTGAGGTTAATTTTTTAATATACAGATACCAGGTGTTCTAATGCTGTTTGCTGAAAACACTATCTCTTCCTTGGCTCTTGAATTGAGTTTATGTTCTATAAAATGCTAATGTTAAATAATCTTTCAAAACTCAGTGGACCATATATGTGTGGTTCTATTTCTAGATTCTCTGTTTTATTCCAATGATCTATGTGTCTTTCCTTACACCAACACTGCCTTGATTACTGTAGCTTTAGAAGAAGTCTTAAAATTAGGTACTAAACATCTTCCAGCACTGTTTTTGTTTTTAACTTTTCTAGGTCCTTTGTACTCCTACATAACTTTTAAATTTCAATATCCAATTCTTCATTTATAGCAAGTGTACACAGACCTGAATTTTTATATATACCTTGTGTTTTCTAATCCTGCTAAATTCAAATACAAGTTCTAGGGGCTCCTAGAGATTTCTTAGTATTTTCTCTGTAGATGATCATTTCATCTACATATAAAGATTTTGCTTCTACCTTGCCAATCCTATCCTAATTGTGTCATTTTATTGCCAGACTATTTTGGTGGGGCCTAGGTTTCAGAGTTTAATAGACAGATAAAGAGTAAGCATATCTGCCCTTGAGTTTAATGGACAGATAAAGAGTAAGCATATCTGCCCTTGTTTCCCACCTTAAGGAGAAAGCATTGTATCTTCTCCATTCATATAAAGCGTTCTCGCTGGAAGTACGGAGTACATGTCTTGAATCTGTTGAGAAGGTTCTGTTCTACTTCTATTCTCCTGGTAGCTTTTACCATGAACAGCTCTAGAATTTAGTCGTGACAGGATCATATGGCTTTTTCCTTTCCTCTCTTAAAATGATGACTTTTGGGGGTGAATCTTCCAATGCTGAACCAACACTGCCATCCCTATAACAAAACCACTTTCTGCATACTGCCAGATCTGACTTGTAACAGTTTGTTTTGTTAAACAAATTTCTATCTATGTTCATACTTTTTCTTCTATTATCTTTATCCAGTTTTAGGATTAGCACAACGTTGAGTTCCTAAAATGAGGGGAGAAGTGTTCCTTCTTTTTTCTGCTTTAATTGTTTGATATAATTTATCAGTTAAAATGTATATGAGCCTGCTGTTGTCATATAGGTAGGTTTTCAAGCTAGGAAGATACTTTCTTTAATAGGTGCTATTCAAATTTTATATTTCCTCCAGAGTTAGTTTCATTAATTTGTCTTCCAAGGCACTTCTTAGAAGTTGTCAAATTTATTTTAAAAAAGAGTTTTGTAATATGTTTTCTATATCCTTTTAAATTCTGTAAAATCTGTGGTAATGTCTCCTAAATCTTGATATTGTAATTTAAAAAATGTATAATTGATATTGTGTAACAGGAAGAAAAGGTCTAAAGGAGCAGGAGAAGTGGGAGGGGTAGGGGAAAGGAAAAAAGGGAAAAGAAAAAATATGAGAAAAGGAAAAAAATGGAAACAAAGTCTTTGCAAATAGGGAAGGGTGGAGGGGGTGAAGGGAGGGCAGGGGAAGGGGAAAAAAAATAAGAACCAAGAGACTCATGTAATGGTACAAGATCTCAATGATGAATGTAACTGTATTTTATACCTAAAATGTACCAATAAACTTAATGGGGGGGGGGGAGAAAAGTCCAAATAGGAGAAATTCAGAACAATTTTTTTAAAAATGAAATTTCTTTCTCTAATAGAATTCTGAAACAATTTTTTAAAAAGTACAAGTTTTCTGATCTAATGATTTCTTTTTATGGCACTATTTTCTGTAATATTAAGGATAAGAAATGGAACTCTACCATTTGAGACCTCCTTATTAGGGTTAGACCCATCAGACAATAACTTTAGTCAAGTATATGTAGATTTGCTTTTATGAAGCAGCCAATAATCAATTATCACCATGGTCTATGAAACAACTGTTATTATTATTATTATTGCCTCTATTTTACAGATGTAAAACTAAGGTTTATCAAGAGCTTATGGGAATGGTGGGTTAGACTCAGCCAGTGGAGCGACCAGACAGTGGGGTGCCCGAAGGCCGACAATCCAGGCAGAGTAGACAGTTTAGTGCTTGGTACTGGGTGAAGTTTAGGTACAAACAAGGCAGGACAGGAAAAACAGAAAGCCAGGTTCATGTGAGGAGTTTGGAATGAGCACATCAAGAAAGAAGCCTGGGGAATGGTGAGCCAGCTGGTTCAGAACCCAGAATTCCAAAGGACCAGAAAAGAGAAGAGGTCGGCTATACTCGGATGTGTCTACTAAGAGAGCAGGGACCATGGCTGTGACTGTGAATGTGACCTTGACCATCTTCCTCACAGTCATATCCTTAGGGCTCATCACAGTGCCTGGAACTAATAAGCACTCCACAAATACTTATGAAGCAGGTAAGACTGAAAGGGGCTCAAATATGTGGGGTGTCAGCTACACAAAAGCTGCAATATCTTAGAATGCTTAAAATGGAATTTATGGCTATAACAAAAAAGGGAACAGGCAGGGTCAAGCAGGCCTTATGGATGCTGAGAATATTTTTTCTCTCTTTGCTTTGCCACTCTTTTAACCTGGCTCATTCATTCTCCTGAGCATGGTCCTTTGCACATTTCCTCCATTCATTTGGGCATGCTATCACAACTGGATACAAACTGCAAGTAAAGTATCTTCAAGTGCTGGTCCTTACAGACTCACAGAGAGGAGAGAGCTCCTCCCTGCAGGCTCCAGTAGACTACTCCATGGGGAGAAATGCCGATCGACTGTCAAGAGCATCCTGGCCACAGAGAAGGAGATGGGGCATGTAGTGACTGGCTCATCCTGAAGCAGGAGCCAACAGGGTCGTGGAGAGCAGAGTGCCATGATTGACAGCTTTGGGTAGGACAACCATGGAAGGCGTATTTCCCCAGTAAAGGAGTTCCTGTTTCCAGATGAAGGGTAAAAGGAAGTGGGCAGCAGGAACAGTGAACAGTCTTGAAAAGGGCTCTTGTTTTTTTCAAAAAAAATTTTTTTTGAGACAGGGTCTTGCTCTGCAGTCCAGGCTGGCCTTGAACTATCTAGCCCAGGTTGGCCTCAGTCTCACAATTCTCCTGCTTCATTCTCCCAATTACAGGCACACACCACCATACTGGTTTGAGCTTCTGTTTTTGAAGCCAACCCATACCCAAGCTAAGGTAGGACACACTAATCAGGCGTGACATCCTTGTTCTGGGACAGACCACATCTGGCTTCCTCTGATATATTTCCCACTCTTTCTTCATTTGTATCAGAAATAAACTAACCCGTAGTGATTTGCTTTCTAGTCTGCAGGAAAGGCCTTCTAGTCCCTTGGCAGCCTATTCACATGAACTTTAAGTTTAACCTGATCCCTCTTAGTGCAGCGGTACCACAGGATATGCACTGTATTAATAGGAACTGCCTTTTATTAATGTGATTTCAAATAATATTTTTTTGCATTTTCAATGACTTGGTTATGAGGTATCTTGGGAATAACACTTATTAAGTTCTCCCATCTGTTTCAAAGTAAAGGGACACATTGCTCTTTTTTTATTACCCCAAAGAGTATCAATAATGCCACATTATTAATTTTACTGGGATCGCATGAATCCAAAAGCTTAAAATATTATTAAAAGGACCCTCACCCTTGCCTCTGGGAGGGCACTTGTCATCCTTCGTTCCATAAATCCAACACAAAAAGACATAAAGTGCCAATAGCTAAAGCCTTTTGCCAAGGTCGCCTCACTGCTTTTAAATGGCCAAAGGGTCCTCACAACCTCACCAGCCCAACTACTAGAGCTGCAGGCTCCATGAACAATGGCTCTTGGAAATCCCGAGCTGAGCTCCAGCCTATATTCACCACTTCCATCTTTGCTGACAGGATGCCATAGCATAAAGTTCCAGCAGCGCAGCCCACTCTGCTTAGTCAAGAGTCACCATCCTTGGAGGCTCAGAGCTCCTAAGCCAGCAACTTCTCCTACCCTTTTACATAGCTTTGCACGTCTTCATAGTGAAATGCTCAATTCCAGAAGAAAAAGGCAGTCAGGAATGGCTAAGTGATGCTGCCTCCTCCTTTACAACTTCCCTATATCCTTCTTCTCCAAGGAAGTCCATTCAGGCAGCTTTGAGGCAGCTTTGAGGTAGCAATGTGGCCCTCAGGACAGGTCTTCAGTGCTGTCCATGATGTCTGTGTTTAGCAGTTCTTACCTATTACCATTACCTATTACCATATCATGTTTTGGAGCAAGCATCTGCATCAGTATGTGAAATCAGTGTCTTCTAGGGTCCTCCTGAAATTGGCATAAATCAGAAAAGGGTTGGTGTGGCTGCTTTAAGGAAGATGAGGGTAATGTAGGGGCCCTGCCTCTAGCAACATCTTACAAATCTGACAACAGGTTGGCTACAACAGGGAGTGAGGGCTAGCCAATGGGAGAAAAAGAAAGCATGCCAACATTATCAGCAATTCCATCTCTGAAGGCACTGAGTGAGGGTGAGCATCAGTGGGGCTCTGGGCTTAGCTCCTGGTTTCTCTCAACGTGTGAGCATCACAGAGCATAACGGTACTATTCACAGGGAGGCATTTTTTCATGCAGCATGGTCCCTAATGGCAAGACAACGACTTTACACAGTGCTTAATCAAACAAACAGAAACAATGAACTATGTTTCATTGACTCTGGATCTCACAAGAAATGCTCTGTCTGTCTCAGACAGGACAACCACAGAGTGTTCACAGGTAACAAATTGTTGTTTTGTGTGATATTCTGATCTGATGGTGTCCACTGAGCCATGGAGGGAAAGTAGATTTCCACTCCAAGTGCCAAGGCCACCATGACACATGCCTGTAATCCCAGCACTTTGGGAGGCTGAGACAGGAGGATCACAAGTTCGAACCCAGAGTGGTCAACATAATGAGACCTCATCTCACAAGGGGGAGGGGATGGGGATGTAGTTCAGTGTGAAGGCCCTGTGTTCAATCCCCAGAACCTCAAAACAAAATAAAACAAAACAACAGAACAACAACAAAAAACAAAAACAAGAAAAAGGCTCAGTGATCATGGCTGATCAGTGATGTGGGTCAGAGGCCCAGAGTGGCTGCTGCAGAGTCAGCTGCCCATTCTCATCTAAGTGAAAGGAGAGCGGACAGTGCCCTACCTCTCCAAACACCCATCAGTTGATATTTCTTTCTTGCTGGAGACCAGGCTCTGAGGTTTTTACTCCTGTCTATGTTGGGGAACAGGAGCCAGAGGCTCACGGAGGAGAATCCATGGAGTTGAGGACGGAGATCAAGGGTCAGCCCACATTTTCTTTAACTATTTTAGACTTTGCAGGACAGTGGACTCAGGTGTGATGCCTCAACTCCACTGCTGTAGCGGGAAAGTGGCCAGAGACAACAGGTACACAAAAGGGCTTGGCTGTGTGCCAGTAAACCTTCATGAACAAAACAGGCTAAAGCCAACCCCTCGTCAGGATTATGGGAAGCATGTGGAGGTGATAATGCATGGATGAAAAGGGATTGTGAATCCAGGAGAAAACTTCCGTCTGGAAAGGAATTTAAGTGTAAAACTGGAAAGCTCCTTCAGAAGCGATAGATAACCCTGCATTCTGAGGCCTGAAATGTGCAGTGTATAAAAAAATACGGTGCATGTTTAAATAAAAATTTTAAACTAGGGCCGGGGATTTAGCTTAGTGGTTTTGCCTCCTGCTGCACAAGCGCAAGGACCCGAGTTCGATCCCTGGTACCAAAAAAAAAAAAAATTTAAACTAGGGCTGGGGATTTAGCCCAGTGGTTTTGCTGCCTGCTGTGCAAGCGCGAGGACCCAAGGTCGGTCCCCAGTACAAAAAAAAAAAAATTAAACTTATTACAGTAAAAGACACACTGCCATTAATTCCCCTCAAAATCCTTCCCCTCACTTTGAACACTTTAAAAAATGTATTTTAAGATATTTTATTAGTACATGTTTGCATGATGATTATGATGATTACATTCATTTGTGGGGAGTTGGTACATGTATATAAGCATATCTTACATCATTTTACTTCTCCTTTCCTCTCTCCCTCTGTCAATTTCCAACACAGTTATCCCATCATTCTTGCCACTTTCTGAAGCATTTCTAGAAATCTTCTTTTGTAAGTGACTTTTCTTGGATGCCTCAACATTCTGAATTGATTTAAAATGTTTACAGATAGTTCTGTTAAATAAAAACATGCTGGTGAGTTCTCATATACCTTATTAACCAGATCTGGCCTTCTGCAACTTCCATCTTTTCCCCAAAGTTAAAATGTCATGAAAGGTAAAGTTTTGAATTGATTCAGAACACTGAGGCAACCACAACAATGCAACAGAAGACATGAAAAAAGACTTTAGGAACTGCTTCAAAAAGCAGCAATAATGATGCACTCTGTCCAGAGTGAGGGGGACTATTTGGAGGGGCGTTATGGCAAAGTGTCTTTTACTGTAAAACATTTTTAAAATTTAAGTATTCATCATATTTTGATCATGTCTCATATTCCTTTTGACTACTACTCAGTAGTGCAATTCTGGACTCCACCATGTGCAAACAGAAGACTGTTCCCTACCATGTATGTTTCAAGAGCCACAGTATTTACCCTGAAAGTCATTGTCTTTCCCCCTGTTGAGCAAGATGTTCTCTCCAGGTGTGTTGAAAAGTAAACCTATCACCATGGAACACATGTAATGCAAAACCCCACTGGCACCTGGGAAACAGAATTGTTAACAAAGAGCTGGGCGACGATGAAATAAAACATGGGACATTGGCTTCCAATGGAAAAAGATGTAAAATGAGAAACAAAATCATACAAGTGCCAGGTTCACTGCAAGAGCTTGACAGGGGCGTCTGGGTGGGGCCAGACAAGGTAGCTGTCCTGAGATGGGGGCCAGCAGCATTTGGAGACAGTTGCACAGATTTCTGGCAGGACAGAGCCACTCTTATAGCAGGGATGACCCCAAGTGGGAAAAATTTCAAGCAGAGTAGGCAGAAGACTGGAAGGCCCAGCCCAGTCTACCCAAAGACTATGGCTTGGTGTGACTTTATGCAGAGAGGCCACGTGAAGCACAGTCTTGCAGACAGATCCCACTCAACCTACATAGAGCCCACCTTATGACTCCGGAGGGCTTATTCCACCCCTTTAAGGCTCTGGCTCATTATTTGTAAAACAGAGAGGAAAAACACCTCCTCCCTAGGTTGCTCATGAAAAATACATGTGCAGCATCTAAAGGGACAACTCTTGGGGGAGAGTGGGTTTTCTTTAAAGGGTGCCTGTGATCATTCCACCATTATTCTTGTCTCAGCAGGAAGTAGGTTTTCATTTGGTTCAGCACTTCTTTTGTGAGGCAGAGGCCACAAAAAGAAGAAGTAATAGATTACTAGCAAATTCTGGCTTGATCTTTACCCTGGAGCTGGATGTCTGAACTTCAAAGTTGGAAAAGCAAATCACTGGGCAGTGGAGAAATTTCAAATAAGAATTCATAAATATGAAAACCAAGACAAACAGGGGGATGGTTAGACACAGCCCAACGTCTCCGTGTGCCACAGAAAACAGGGCCATTTCCATGCCCTTGCTCTACAGACAGCCAAGGGGCTGAGCAAGTTGCCATTACCACCCATTCACCTTCAGATGACGTTTATAATCTTATCCACCCTTCCCCTGCGTAGTCATGCTCTGACCCCTTTCTCCACTTTGAGAGGAGACCTCATTGGCATAAAACAGTTAGCATATGAGCAGATCTGGGACATAAACCAGCCCATTGGGGAGAATCTCAAGTCTAACACTTGGAATTTGGGATAAGGGTACCCTCCCTTCTCTGGATATGTCCACCACAGAAGTGGGGACTAATATACTACATCCAGTCTTGATATTCTAAAGGAAGACGATTTGAGCACAAAGTCTATGTGTGGGAGGGCAGAATTGAGATAGTTCAGAGGACAGTGTCAGTCTCTTGATCAAACCTGACCTAAAGCTCAAACTCTCTGGATGTCTTACTAACACAATAAATACCCTTTACTGTTTAAACCAGTTTTAATTGGGGTTTCTATTGTTCATATGAGTTCTTCGACTTTCAGGATCCCCAATGCCAATAAGAACTCCACCCTTTCCTCTAAAGGATCATATTGCCTGACAACAAATGTAATTTCCTAGTACACAGAGGAGGCCCTGGCCTGCTGCCCTCAGGCTGTCTGGCCAAAGGACAGAGGGAAAAAGCCCAACTTGGGCAGCTTTTCACCTTTGTCCCTCTGCCACATCTTGCCCCTGACCATACCTCTCTATCCTGATACTCCTTTGGGAATGATTTCCATCACCAATTCCAAATTCAAAATTCAGATCCCCAAATCAAGTCTGATGCCAGTCCTGAAATTTTGGTAATTTCTGTGCCCAGCTGCTGGCATCTTGTGTCAGAGTGTATATGCATGAGTGTGTAAAGACATGTACATGAGCCAGAGTGGATGAATAAGTGTTAGTGCAAGTGAGTGTGAGCAATTGGGAGTGTGTGTGGACAGATGCATGTCAGCAAACAAATGTGTGTGAATGTAGACAAGGTGCAAACCAGCTGTTCTGGAAAAGTGCGCCACCTAGTGGCAGGATGTCAAATTGACACCTTCTGAAGACAGGAAGTAGGAAGGACCTAGAAATGGCCACAAAGAAGAAAAATAGCATGGCATTTTACCCTCAACACCCTTTAATAACAATGAAGCCTGGAAACTTATGGAAAAACAGAAAAAGAAACCACTTTTTAAAATTATAATGGAAAACTACTTTAGACAAATGGTTGAAAATCTATACATGGCCTACAGAAAAAGAATCCTAAGGGGTCCCCCAGGTGAAATTCTGGAGTCCTGTGGGCCATGTTCTTCTGAGAGAAGCTAGCAAGCGCAGCTCTGGTCCAAGTGGGAACACTGTTATTCAGCTCTGCATGTGGCTAGGCCAACATGACAGCTCAGCATTGCCAGGACTCTGATTTTAAAGCCAAGTCCATCAGAACAAGCTATCCCCATTTGTACAGGAATGATTTGATTTTCTGTGTAGAAACTACTAAATCACATGCTACTTGAATGCTAAGTCAGCAATGAATCACTGATGCTGTAAGTTCTCTATTGCTTCCTTTGCCTGGAGAAAGTTTAACTTAGGACATTAAGTTCTTGTTCTTACAAAAATGACTCAACTCACAAAAAGTACCATTGCCTACTCACGCACTCCATGTGCAGCCAGGTATGCCTGGATAATTATAAATGCATTGAGCAATACTGTTTGTACCTGAGATAGAGAAGGAGGAGCTGACAGCAGTGAGTTTCTGAACTGTATTTTTCTTCCCACAGGATATGAATCATTGTAAGCCTAATTCCTCAGCAGAGTAAATCTCTTTGTCAGAAGCAAGGAATCCAAAATGTTCTGTCTCATGACTTCACAAAAACATTTGACTACTGAGCAAAGTCTCCAGTTCCAAAGCAGATTCTGCCAGACTCCTTGGTAGGGGGAACTTTTAATAGACCACCGAATAAAGGAGGGAGCAATTCACATACTATCTAGGGATGAGATTGTAATGTAATTCACACTGAAATTCCAGCTAATGACAGACTTGCATCAAATCTAGTTTCACCATCCATTTCTTAAAGTGGAAGATATGCAAGGTCCAGGCATTTGAACTGTTATATATGTCAAATCAGAACAAACCCCTGAATGAATAAGACAGTCCTTTGTTCAAAGATCTTCCCTCTGGAGGCCAAAGAGAAATTCATTTGATTGGTTTTCTGTTTAAACTACAAATGGCTATAAGCTCATCAGGAATTCATACCATCCTAGGCAATAATCTACTCATGTCTGAGATTCAGAGCTTGAAATTAGTCTCCCTACTCATTTAGGTTTCATTGAAGGAAGGGGTAAACTGCTGAATGCTGAAGCTGAGGCCATGGGGCTGGATGAAGAGGCAATCAGAGGAGATTTGAGAGAGTGATGATGAGGGAGAGTGCCGATGACAAGCCCCAAACTGTCCCAGATCCTCCAGATTCAACGGGGCACCAGATATCACAGCCTTCTTTGAGGTCACCCATATCAGTGGTGAATCTGAGCGTTATCACTGGTCCTCTGGTCCCACTACAGTAGTCTAGTTATGTCTTTTTTACAGTAATGCCCATGGCCTATGAAAATGTTTCACTACCATATTGGTTCCTCACCTACTGCCTGGGCACAAGAGCCCTTTTTTTTTTTTTTGGTGGTGATACCAATGATTGAATCTTGCCAGGGTCTTTTCACTGAACTACATCCTCAACTCTTTTTATTTTGAGACAAGCTCCACTAAGTTGCTAAGTTCTCCAGGCTGTGCTCAAACTTGCTATCCCCCTGCCTTAGCCTTCCAGAGTGCTGGAATAATAGGCATCCATCACCACCACACCCAATTAGCATCATTTTTGAATGACTGGAATTAAAGATGCTCAACTAGATCAAAACATGAAACTATGAAACTAGTCAATAATATCAATAAAAGTAGTCATTAATATTTACTGAGCACTAATGAGCTAAATGCTTACCTGTTTTATAATTTCATTTATTCCCCAATGACTCTATAATGCAGACTATTTTATCTCTCTCCATTTTGCAGTTAAGGAAACTGAGGCACACAGAAGTGAGATAACTTACCTGGCAATCTGATGTTAGAGGCAGGTCAAACCTCACTCTATTTCCCCTTATTTTATTCCAGACAGCTATTATGCATGTGTTCTCACTAAGTCTTCTCAAATCCTTTTCCACCACACTGCTTTTCTCAAAACTGCTCCCATACAGCTACAAGTCACTATAACCCTACTTTATAGCCAGGCCTCCCCAACTGTCATCAAATCCCAGAACAGGTTTTATGAGGAAACAAATATACAGGACATGTGAAATAACAAGTGTTACCATCTTCTTCCCCTAATGTTTGGAGTTGGACTTGATTGCTTCATTAATCTCAAGGGAATGTGATGAATTCGCCACACATCACAAAGATATGCAACATTCAGAGAAGTCGCAGAATGAAGACAATAAAACCCTGCATCTCATATGCTGAGAGCTGCAGAGGAAAAGACAAGAAAACTATACAAAGGGCTTGGAAAAGAAGTGGAGATAATTTTCTATTTGTTTAATTTCTTCTTTCTACAGTAATGACATTCTATTCCCTCAGGGATTTGAAACCTGCTGGAATTTCTGGATTCTGGGCTTTGTTGGGATTTTCAATACGTTGAATTTGGTTTCTTTTAATAAGGATGATGTTAGCCTGGGGAAGAAATATACATGTGGAATGGTTTCAACTATGTTTCTCAAGACATATGCTTCATTTTCAGAGGGGGACCAGAAAACACATGGTTGTATTTCATTTATACACACAAAGAGAGCACTTCCAGAAAAAGGTGGTTACAGGCAATAGATGCTTATCAACAAAGAACCATAAGATCCTGTACAAAACACACAGTATCCTCTTCAGATACCTCAATTGAGAGAGGAAATAATACACTGCTTTAACAACAGGGAGGTACAGAGCAGAACAAGATTGCCCACCAAGCAGACGAATAACACAAACCAGACTTGGGAAAAAGCACAAAATAGTTCTGTGCAGAAAGTATGCTCCCTCTCCTCTTTAACGAATTTAATGTGGCCAAGAACCACATTTCTCAGAAAATAGATGGTTCTTCCTTTCAGCAAAGGAAAATAATGCTTCCTTTTAATTAGAAGGTGTTCCTTCAATTCAAGTCCAGTGGTGCATGGGCCGAGGAAGTCAATGGTAATCATAGATCTCCAGCCAGGTGGAATCGATAGGCGCTGTTTATTGCTGCAGGTGAATGGTTCATTAAGTTGAGGTGACATGTAGCACATTTCAAGGGACTGCATTTTAACACCATCACAGCCACTGCTTGTGGGAGAGTCTGGGCTCAGGAATTGGGCTCAGCCAGTCTTTCTGCAAGCAGATGAGTCATCCTCAAGGGACACTCTTGGTGGAGATCTCTTTCTAACTTTGACTTTTACATAGTGTGAGACCTACAACTCACAAGCCTTTTAAGGCACCACCACCACCACCACCTTTCTTCCAGTGGGAAGAAAGGATTATTCAAGATCTGTACTTTGTGAACAGGCAACCATGAGTGAATCCCTCAAATGGAGGTAGAAAAGCCCCAGAATGGCTTTTCAAGGTTGGGCAATAGGCTCCAAAGAAAGCTGGGTCAACTGGAGAACAGGCCTAGAGCCCCAGTTGTTTCTCTGTTTCAGCCCCTATATACCTGACCTCCAAAGGTTTTCTGTATCCATGGTCAGACCCTGCATACTTCTTTAGCACCACCCTGATTGACTCCCCGACTTGCAGTCAGTCCTCTCATACACAATGCCATCTGTCCAGGGCCTCTGAACATGCTCTTACCTCCAAATGGGACTCAGCCTCTTGCCCCTTCACCTGGTTGATTCCTACTCAATTGTTAACTCTTATGTACAGCAGGAAGCTGTTCCTGATTCAGAGAGGTCAAGTTCCCTCGCTAAATGACCTCCTGGAATTGTATTTTTCTCCAGATTTATCTTAGTTGCCAATTACACATTTATTTACAAGACTACTGAATTTTTGACTTTTTCATGGAGCCATGGGGTTTCTTGAGAGTAGGGACTATTTTCTGGTTTTATTCTCTATTGTATCTCCATCCCCATTACTTTTGGGGGGATCAAGGCATGTCTGTGGAATGAAGACATACTCAAAGCATCCGATTTAGTAAGAACCAGATTGAAAAATAGCAGTACATGGACTGAGGGTGTAGCTCAGTGGCAGTGCACTTGCTTAGAATGGGTGAGGCACTGGGTTCTATTCCTGGGCCAGACAGGGATGGGGAGAAGGGAAAGGGAGAAAGAAAGGCTAGCACTCATTTTTCCCCTCTTCTGTGGGACATAATCACTTTTACAAAAGGAAACTGGATTCCCTAGCTCAATAGAGTACCCTATCAATCCAGTTAAAAAGATTAAATTTGGAGTTTTATTTGGGGAGAGCACATTTGGCTTCGATCATCATGTGACACCAAATGGCTCAAGACCAGATTTTGAGTCTGCCCTTAATGACTGGGATCATGTCACAGCTGGTTCTGAGTACTGAATTTCTATACAAGCATCCCTAATAATGCAAAGCACATGCTCCAAAAACCTTGTTGGAAGAAGTATTATTTTGTAAATTAGTTTGAAACCTACTGAAATCCAGTCAATCAGATTGTCTTCAGGCTCAAAACCTTAAATAGAAGCCTAGTTCTAAATCAGTTGTGGCCTTGGTATTAGTTTCTTATGGCTGGTGTAACAAAGTACTATAAAATAAATGGCTTAAAAAAGCAGAAATTCACTTTCTCATAGTTCTGAAAGTCAAAAGCCCAAGATCAGCTTCTCTGGGGTGAAATTAAGGCATCAGCAGGGCCATTCTCCCTCCAGCTCTCCAGGGAGAATCAGGTCCTTGTATCTGCTAGGTTCTGGTGGCTGTTGGTGGCTGCATGACTTGTGGCCACATTGCTCCAATCTCTCCCTCTGTCTGCACATTGCTTTCTTTTCTATGTGTCTGTCTTATAGGGACACTTGTGATAGCATGTAAGCCCTATCCAGATAATTTAGCGTAATCTCCTCGTCTCAAGAACTGTAACTTAAGTCCCACCTACCAGGTTTTTGTTATGTAAAGCAACACTCATTGATACCAGGAATTAGGAACTGATCTCTCTGGGACCACTTTTCAGCCTACTACCTCCATCTTTTTCAACCCCCAAACACACAACATTGTAACTAATAACACATTGTAACTAACAACACATGTTTACCACAGTATGTTAGATCAAAAACTTTACTAATTCATAAAGAGCACTATGGAATTGGATTTAGACCTTCTGGTGGAGGGTCAATATGGGGTTGGTGGTAGGCAGATTTCTAACATGGGCCCCAGATCTGCACACCCAGTGTAAATCCCTACATGCAGTCAGGGTTTAGGATTTGCTTCTAGCCAAGAGAAGGTGACAGAGATGAAGAAATACCACTAACCTGGTTAGGTTACTATATATGCCAAAGGTGATGAATTAATTGTCCCATGATTACTACATCCTAGTGGAATGGAAGAAGCAAATCGCCTGTGTGCTAGAGGTCATGTGTGAGGGAATTCCAGGTGGCGTCCAGAAGTTGAGGGTCTCAGCCTACCAAACTGAATACTGCTAGTGGCCAGTGAACTTGGAAGAGGATGCTGAGCCTCAGGAACTTTAATTTGAGTCTGGAGAGATCTTGAGCAGAAGATTCAATTAAGTTATGCCCAGACTCCTGATCCACAGCAATTGTGAGATAATAAATGGTGTGTATTGTCTATACCTTTCCATTTGTGGTAATTTGGTATGCGGCAATAGAATATGAGTTCACTTGGTTTGCAAAGTGTTTATTATCCCGATCAGCAGTAGAGAATGGTAAGCACGGGGAGTCCAAGCGAAGAGTCAGTTGTATCAAATGCCCACACAGCAAAGTACACTGGGAAGAAACGTGTTGCATAAGTGAGAAGATTCAGAGCCAGAAAACAGATTTATATTAACTGGAAAATATATTGGGGGATGGATGTGAGGAAAATTTAGAGATGGAAAAGAGAATTTTAGCCAGCTCTTTTCAGTTAGGGCTAGAAATACAACTTCAACAGGCCAATGCAAGTATGAATAAATAAATCCAATAAACGGGAATGTGGAAAGTTTTTGGCTGGAGTAACTGCAAAGTTGAGGTACCTGGCTTCAGGCATTGGTACCTCTCCATCTCTCCTTGTCTCTCAGTTCTCTTTCCTCACTGTTGACCTCATTCTCCCCAGACCCTTCCAATGGAGGCAGTGATCACTTGTGGGTCCAGCTGGCTACAAGTTTGTCAAGCAACCCCTGTGGAAGGAAGTTTCCTTCCCCAATATTTCCTGCAAAAGCCTCTCAGTTATCCATCCTTGGCTCTGCCTGCCCATACCTAAGACACATGTCCACCCTTGACACTAGGAACCAAGGGGACTACCTAAATCCAAAGGAAGGATGAGGTACTCTACCTGGATGCTAGGAGGGCAAAAATCACAGGTGCCCACAACCTAGCATGCAACATGGCAGAATTACCTGGTGCCAGCTGTGCTCAGAAAATGGCTAGAAGAAGCTATTTCAAGCCAACAACTCAAGAATTAAGAAGTAAATGGAGGTTCCTCTGCATAATGTGCATAGCAGAACTTGAATACAGAGATGCAGAAAGAGATGTATGGGGTAAAAATGGGTCGAGGTAGTTGACCTGCTGGTGTTGACAAGGTGATCACTGGGAAGGCTTCTAGAAGAGAAGCCTTAAGCAGAATTAAGCAAGCAGAATCCCTTTCTAGCAAAAACCTTTAAGATTTATGAAAAGGGACACCCTCAAAAAGTGCTATATCTTTCCCATTATCAAGCAATTGCTATTTTATTTTACATTCAGTATCGTATTTATTTCTACCAACAGCAGTAGGTATTTTGACATTTTAGGAAATTCAGGCTCAGGAGGTTAAGTGACTTTCCTGAGATCACCTAACCTAGCAATTGAAAGAGCAAGGGCTCTGGTCCAGGTGACTGTCTCCAGAGCCACCAAGCTAAACTTCCTCCTTCTGAGTTAGGCTGACCTGACCGGGTCATGAGAATGGCGAAACGCCCAACAACACTGAACTCCCCCACCCTGGAAGACTATTTCAAAGCTGCCTTTGGAGATTTAAGTTGCTATGTTTATTTTGCCCCAAGATTCTGTTGACCAGAATATTGGAAGAATGTCAGAAGCTCTTCAGGAAAAGAAATGTGGATCCCAAGAAGCGGAAGAGCTGCATGAAGCAGACACCCTGAAGGACAGGCAGCTGGCAGATGCTCTGTGGTGGGACCTGGGGAAACATCAGAGGAAACTATGGAAGAGGAAGTCAGGGTGGAAACAGCCAGGGAAGTTCAGAGCTTCCTTTCTCCCACGCCCTTACTCCACTGTGGCTTTCACTGAGTCAGCACAGTGAGGAAAAAAGAGACCTCACCTGCCCCATGGCCAGCCTGCCCATGGCCAGGAAGTAGGGGAGGATAAGAAGCAAGAATTCACACACATCCAGGTGCTGCATGGTACTTCCCTCCATCACCTCCACATAGCCGGGTACTGCATGGCACCCTCCCACCTCTCCAAACCCAAGTAATGTGGTACTTCTCCTCCACCCCTACACACCAGAGATTCTATCAGGGCCCTGTGGAGAGAGGGCAGTATCATGGACCTGGGTTCTTGTACCAGCTTAAGCGTTCATTATGTGATGTCTTCAGTTTCCCCTGTGAGAAGTATGGAGTTGAATCAGAGTAGGGGTCCACATGCAAATGTCCACAGAAACCAGGCAGGCAGCAGACTGAGAAGACCAGAGGGAGCCATGGAGACCAAAGACCACATGTCTTTTCCAGTCAGGACATCCTTGAAGCTTCCAAATATTCCAATTTTCTAAGAGCCCAGAACCCCAACCTTTATATAACATCTCTCAATCTCTAAATGTTGGCAACAAATCAAGCCTTTGGGTCAATCTGCAATCATGAATCTAAATGTGCCTTGTTTCATAGCCACTAGTCACACGGCTACTTCTACTTCATTAAAATTGAACAAAAATTAAAAACTCAGCCCCTCAGTTACACCAGGACTCCCAAATGCCAAACGGCCGCATGTGTTCATAGCTGCCATATTGGGTACAGGCCTGGCCCATCTCCACCCCCACAAAACATTCTCTTGGTCAGCACAGGTCTAAACAATCACTAAGACAACTTTCAGCGATTAAAACTCAAAGACAAAATGGAACAAGCTTTACTTTCTTGATGGACATAAAATCAAGTTGCTGGGATTTCACTGCATAACCTCAGTGCGGAGCACACTGGCGTCACAGTTTTATCTTTACTCTGATGAGCTCCCTCCAGCTGCATTTACATTGGTGCCCACAGATTTGCTAACGGAAATGGCCTGATACTTTCTCCTGTCTTCCAACATAGGAAGGATATAGGGTTTTGTAACTTGCAGGGATTTGGAATCTAAATTTATATTAATAGGAGGAGGTAGGGTATGGAGAAGGGAGAAGCCCTGTTTTGTGTTCTTAGAACTTACCCATCACATTTAGAGCTTTTTTTTTTTTTGGTACTGGAGATCAAACTCGGGTCCTTGCACTTGCACAGCAGGTGGCAAAACCACTGAGCTAAATCCCCGGCCTTAGAGCTTTTAATTGCTGCAAGAACACCCTTCAGGGTTACAAGTAGCACTATTTTAGATCCATGGGCATCAAACTAGCTAACTTTCTTTCTTTTTTCTTTTCTGTGGTACTAGGGGATGAACCCAGGGCCTTTGGATTGAGCTACATCCCCAGCCTTTTTAAAGTTTTTGTTTCTGAGACAGGGTCTTACTAAGTAATTAAGTTGCCCAGGTTGGGCTCAAACTTGCCATCCTCTGCCTCAGCTTCCCAGAGGCTGCATCAGACTTTCCTATGAAGGACCAGATAGCAAGTATTTTCAGCTTTGTGGGTAATGAGGTCTTTGATGGCAACTACTATACTCATCCTACTTGCATGAAAGCAGGCAGAGACGATATGTAAACAAATGGGTGTGGCTGTGTCCCAATGAAACCTATATTGTGGACATTCAATGTAAATTCCGCATCATTTTCATTTGTCAAGTGAATAGTTATTTGATCCCCACCAGCACCATTTAAAAATGAAAGAACGATTGTCAGCTGAGGATGGTACCAAAACAGGCAGTGTGCAGGGTTTGGCCCACAGGCAGTAGTTGCGAAGCCCTGACTATGCCCTGCAAGCTCTCACAGGAGTAGGGGTCCAAAAGGCGGGGAGGCTGAGTCCGAGCACACACGTGCACTCCCTGGGCATCTTTCCAGTGTGGGTTCATACTGAGCCAATGCCGCTCAGGAGTAGGGGAAGGGACCACACAGACCCTTTCTGTGACAAGACTTTATTGATATAGTTAGTCCTCAGTATTCATGGATTCTGTATTTACACATTTGCCTGCTTGCTAAAATTCATTTGTAACCCCCAAATCAATACCTGAGGTCCTTCTGTGGTCATTTTCTGACTTGTGCCAGAGCAGTGAAAACTCTGAGTTTCCTGATGCTTTCGTTCCCAAAGAAGACCTAACCACAGTGTGCTCTGCCTTCTTGTTTCTGCTTTCATGGGATGTAGGTATCCTCTTCTGGGTCTATTTAACACATTTTCCATACTTTTGAGCTTCTTGTTGGTAATTTTGATGTTTAAAATGGCCCCCAAGAATAGTGCTGAATTGTTGAATTAGCTCTGAGCCAAACAAATACTTGTGTGCCCCTAAAATTCATATATTGAAACCTAATCACTAACTAGGTCCTGAGGACCAAGGTCTCATGAATGTGATCACTGCCCTTATAAAAGAGGCCCTGCTCCCTCCACCAGGTGAGGACACAGCCAGAAGGCACCAACTGTGAATGTGGGCCCTCCCCACACACCACATCCGCAGTGCCTGGACTCTGGCCTTCCCCCTCCCTAGAACTGTGAGCAATACATTTCTGTTGTTTGTAAGACATCCAGTTTATTGTATTTTGTTATAGCAGCCCAAACATACTAAGTCAAGTTTTAAGTAAGAGGCCATAGGAGTGCTTGCAACAAATCAAACAATATGTACTAGATAAAATTCATTCAGGAATGAGCTGTAGAGCTGTTCGCCATGTTCAATGTCCATAAATTAACAGTATATATCTAACATGGTGTCTTTTAATAGAAACATTTTCACAACAAGGTTATATACTGATTGGCTAAAGAGAATGCCATATTTCCCCCAGGAGTCATGTTTCAGTATTTGCTAATTCAATGCTTGTGGTGAGTTTATAGAACATAACTTCCTCAAATAATGAAAATTATACACATTTTTAATGACATTAATGAGAAGTTACTGTGATAGACTGTCTTTCCCCCTCTATCTTGTACATTATATTTAAGGTTTGGTGAAAAGGGCTGAAGCTATTTTAAATAAGGTTTTGAATTATTTCATAATGTTAGGTTTCCATAATTCCTGGGATCTGATTTCCCACATAAATGGGCTGTTGTCTGGTACATGGCATAAGAAACAATTTTCAAAAATACTCTCTACTTATAGGTAATTTATTTGTCAGCTCGCAAACTATGCACCAAACAGTGAGATACCTCAGGCAGGAGGACTCTGGAACTTGGCTGGTGACCATTTTGCCCTGTTCTAAATATTCCACACAGTTTCACGGTCCACCTGAATGGCACTACACCTCAGTCCGAGGTAAGCATTCATTGCATGTAGCAACCAGAGTTTTAGAGGAGACCCATCACCTTTTTATGGCACTGGGTGTAATTTTCATTGGCAAACACAACCTCTAATGCACTGGTGTTGTCTTTTGGGAACACATCATGCGGGTGGGCCAGCCCGGGAAGTTATTTGGAAAAGGAAGAGGATGTTAGGGAGCTGATCCATGTGGGAGTGGAGATTCAGGCAGAGCCAAAGGAAAGTTCCAAATGCATTTAGGCAAATATTACAAAGCACACTGATGTGCTTTTAGGACATACACACTCCCCCTCTCCCTTGTGTGAATGGCTAACTTCTTTTGAGGAAGCACTATCTTTACTAACTTTCTGGGATTACAGATGTGATCACCGGTGTTGAGCTCTTCATTGTGGCCTTCCCCTCTTCCCCTAGCAATTCTGAATGTGGCATCACATTATAGCAGGCACTTTTTTTTTTAGCACTATTTCTAGTACTTTAAGTATATGAACATTTAATCCTCAGACAATCTTAGGAGGTAAGTGCCATTATTATTTTCATGTAACTCACTCTGCATCAGCATATAAGTGGCAGAGCCAGAATTGAACTCAGGGAGATTTGCTTTAGGGTATCTTCTTTTGACCCCAATTGGTACAGACCCTCAACAAAGCATTAAACAACTGTGTGAGAAACTCAGCTCTAATATAACAGGGATTTTTACAGCAGCTGCTTCCACTAAGCAGCAATATTCAACACACCCTCCTTTCTTTCATTCTCTCCTTTTCTTTCTTTACGACTTTTATTAAGGTCAAATTTACATACCACAACACACGCCCCTTTGGGTGTACAGTTTGGTTTTTTTCGTTTTTTTTTTTTGGTACCAGGGATTGAACCCCAGTCCGGTCCTTGCACTTGCATAGCAGGTGGCGAAACCACTGAGCTAAATCCCCGGCCTGGGTGTACAGTTTGTAAGCTTCTGACAAATGTACAAACTCATGTTACCGTCACCATAAATTAAACTGCAGACTTGCAGCACTTTGAAGACTTCTTCCACACCTCTTTGACATCATCCCCTGAAACCTACCCCACTCCTGAGACCCCGGACTTTAGCCATGCACCCATGACTCCCAAAGGATCCTTGAGTGAAATCCAAGAAAAGAACTTGGGTTCTAAGAGGAAATTATATTTTTTAAAAATCACTAATCTCTAACTGAAATTTAGCACTCTTTCAATTATGAATGTAGGTATCAGACTACAGAAATATCGGCAGTACCTGTCACTGACAGTTCTGAAATTAGAATTCTTTCATTGCAATAAAAAAGCATCTTTGTTTTTATATCACAAATATGTTAAACATTTTAATAACCATATCATAATATAATTTATGTAGATTTAAAATATTTGTGTTTCCCTGAGAAGGGAACCCTAAGCTTTGCCAATTTACTAAAGGTGTCCGCTTTTCAGAGCAATCATCTGTAGGAAAAGTAAGTCATTGGGAATTCACTCCATCATTCCAGTCAACAAAGTAACAAAACATGCACAAAACACCTTGCAATTCATCAAGACAACATTTCTGCTGAGTGCAAGACACAGAAATGAGTAAGATTCCGTTGCTGCCCATACTGATGGAGGAATTACAGATCTTTTCTTCAAACTCAGGGAACGTTGAGTTGGGCTTCTTTGCTAAACGATACCGCTATTAGGAAGACTGCTCAACAGCGCCACCTGCCTCCTCCACAGGAATGTGCATGGACTACCCACACGACTGCTGTGGAGCCCTCAGCATCTGCCACCAGGCTGCCAAGGGCCTCAGCAAGAGGAACCAGGCAGCTGAGCTCCGGACTGATTCCAAGAAGGACTGAGATATTGAGACTAGTTTACCAGGCACAGAACCAACTATAAAGATTAGACAGAAGCTCTCTGGGAGGCTGATGCAAGAGGATCAAAAGTTTGAGTCCTACCTGGGGAATTTAGCAAGATCCTGCCTCAAAAATAAAAAGGTCTGGGGGTGTAGCTCCATGTGAAGGCCCTGGGTTTAATAACCAGTGCCATAAAAAAGAAAAAGAAAAAGAAAAAAAGATTGGGCAGAAGCTGAGAATTCCTATTCTCCAGTTATTTGAACTATAGGTTGGACATATTAATGTGAAAATATGAAATCCCAAATGCTTCAAATCAGAAATCTCTTCAGTACCAACATGAAGCTACAAGCAGAGAACATCACACCGTAAAACTTAGATTCACACATAAAATTATTAAAAACAATGTCTAAAGTTACATGTAGGCTTTGGGTATAAGATATACAAAATGTAAATAAATTTTGTAAATTTTGTAGGCTTGTGCTTCACCCTTAAAATAGCTCCTTATGCATATGCAAATATTCCAAAATCTGAAATCCAAAAACCATTGGTCTCAAGCATTTTGGATAAAGGATACTGAATGTGTACTTTAGGATCATGATTGTCTTAGTGAAGGCACGGTGCTTGTCCTTCAGTCTGTCACCTCCAAATTAACTTTTTCATTCTTAACTTATTAGAGGAATGGAAATAGGTATTTTTCATCAGCAATACAACTGGCTAATAAGTACAAGAAAAAAGTTCTTGACTTCATTAATAATAATAATAATAAAAAAGAATACTGAACAGATGAGGTAATTTTTTTCTCTTACCAGATTATCAGAGGCTAAATCACTTCTAGAAGACAAATAAACAGTTATAACACACGTTTGCTACCATAAATGCCAACATGGAAGTTCATAGTTGAAATAAAAACCATTTCTTTAAAAATAAAGAGATGAATTTAAAATTTGCCAAGAGGGATTGGGTTAATTTCTGAAGTTAATTTCAAGCGGCAAGGCTAAAAGAATGAACGACTTGAAATCACAGATTACACAGAAGCAAAACAAAAATTATGGATGCCAGGCTGAGAGTGTAGCTTGCCTAGCCTGCATGAGGTCCTGAGTTCATCCCCAGCACCACCAACAATAAAATTAAATAACACATGCTGTTACTGACTTTACCTTTTGGTAATCAGGACTTGGACTATCACAGCCTTTTATTTCCTCCACCCCAATTTTAGCCAGATGGTAACATAGGTAAATAGGAAGGTGGGAAACATGCTATTGCTTTAAAAGATTTTCATAGGTTTTTTTTTGCAACGATGTTATTTTTCATCAGCATTTAATCTCTTACTTATACTATTTCCATAATGCTTTTTTCACAATATCCAATGTATCAGTGTCTCCTCCTCCTCCTTTATACTGTAGATTCCTGAACCACGTCATTTTCATTTCAAAGTGTTTTGGCTGGAGAGGACAATGAATAAATGTTAAGCAGTTCTGCTGCCATGAGACTGTAGTTGGAGGTGGGATGGTAGCACACACCTGTAAACCCAGCACTCTGAGAGGCTGTGGCAGGAGGATCACAAGTTCAAGCCCTGCCTGGACAACTTAGTGACTTTGTGAGAGCTTGACTCAAAAATTTTTAAAAAATAATTTCAAAAGGAGTGGGGAGGTAGCTCAGTGTACTGAGTTCAATACCCAGTATTGAATAAAAAATGTGGAATAAAATTTCATAGGAAGTAGATGCTAGCCAATTAGCAGCAAAGCTGAAATTGCTGCTCTCTATTTCATACTCCCCTGAGGTGAAGAGAGAAACCTGTAGCAGGCATTGGACGTATTCTGTTCACATAGCACCCCCCACTGGCCACTGGGGAAAGTTCATCTTCAACGCACAATTTAAAAATTAAGTACTGACTCTGGGGCCTACCACCTAAATCTCATTTCTAATGGATCTGGAGTTCAAGAACACGTGTGCCTTTCTTTAGCTCTACTTTCATGAAGATGGCTGGCTTTGGTCAAACTATCAGAATACTTTAAAAGACTGGTAATTGTAATACCATTTCGGTGTCAGGTGAATTTGATGCCTGATTCCATCTAATCCTCACAAAGGCTTTCAGTACTTGACCCAACCTGGCTGCGCTACAACATTTACTATGTAAATGAGCCACATTGAGATAGATACTGTTATTATCTTTATTTTTAGAAGCCTCAGAAGGATTAAATAGTAACTTACCAAAGACCCCAAAGCAAGAAAGTGGTGGAGACAAGAGTCAAACCCCACCTAACTCCAGAGGGCATGCTTAATGACTACACTACATTGACCTCTCTAAGTAGCTTGAAATACTGTATCGCCCTAATGCATTTTTCAATAAACTTCCCACATTAGAATGATGCAAATGTGCCAGATGATAATTAGCTTCAAAGTCCACCAGCACAGGTCAGGCTCTGCATACCTGACACTGCTTTTGCTGGAATTTCACAAACATGGGCTGTTTCCAGAGCTCCTCCAAGGCCCTGCTAATTAGAGTGGGGTGCACACCACGGACATCACCAGGCACCAGAAGTTAAAAAACAGAATGGCCTGGAGGCCCTGGCACATGCTTCGGTGTAACAGATTCCCCCTTCCAGTTAGCTGTAGCACCTCCAGGGGCTTTCACGGAGACACTTTCAGTATCATGGGTCTGAAACAGACATTTTAAAGAGAGAGAGAGAGAGAGAGAGAGAGAGAGAGAGTGTTGTTGAGGAGAGGATCAGAGCAATTACATTCATCTGAGAGAGTCACTAGTTCAAGCTTCAGAGGTGAAAGAGATTTACATCTTAGGCTTAGAGGACAGTTGTGCACTCAGGTTAACACCACTGGTAACGCCTGCCTGACCTGTGTCAGGAGCGTGAGAACAGTGCCGAGGCCTTCGAAGAAGGGATGGTGTGCTGATTAATGGTGCTGGGGCGCAAAGGCAGCATATTTATTACATATTTGCTGTGGTCAGGACAGAACATTCATGGGGGGCACAGAGGCACCTCAGAGCTACCGGCCAGGACTGAGGAGAAAGAGGCCAGCAGACCTGTGAAATGGAAGTCAGCAAAGAATTTGAGGCATGAGAACAGAAGGGTCTGTGGGGCTTCTCCTTGGCTGTGGCGAGATAAGCCCGAAATCACTCCGGGTGCTGAGATAATGCCACCTGGTTGAGGCAGGATGGAAAGGCAGCCACACGGCTGGGGTCTGGGTCTGGCACCGGCCCCAGAGAGCTTTAGCTCAGCCTCAGGGATCTCAAAAATGTGACTATTTATAGGGCTTCTTATTATTTCTTTCACTCATCCTTTGAAAAGTTTTTGGCAAAGTCTCCTTGAAAATGTCAGCCTGTCTCAGGGGTGCGCCAGGAAGATTAAGAATGTTTTGGTGACATAAAAGGGCAAGGGTAAGCTCCCCCCGGTGGTGGGCAGACTTGAAAATCTCGACTGCAATGATCCTAAAAAGTGATCCAGAAAGTACCAACCCTTGGTCATCTTCCATGGGAGAAATATTCTGGGAAACAATTCTATGTTATATAATGTATATTATTATGCATCATAGAAATCACTATACACATTATGTCCCTTTCTTGGAAAGTCACAGTGTTTATCTCAGTCTCTAAGAATTCCTGCAATGAAGAAATTAACTTTCTTTAACTCAGCATTTCCTAAATTTTTTTGAACATAGACCTGAAATCTTTTTTTTCATAATTAACCTAACATTTTGGGAGACATGAATCTTAGGAGGAGGAAAAGAAGATGAGATTATGTTTTCTCTACAGTATAGAGATCTTTTCAGAACTCTTCCCTGCTAAAACCTTTGAAAAACTGCATTTGATACCCAGTATGCCTTTGTTCTCTCTCATGACTGTATTTAGTAAAAACCAGGGGTATGTTAAAGAATATTTTCATAGCTATAAACAAATCATCTGCATACCTCAGGTCACAACCTTCTCCTGAAGAAAGCTAATTGCTTTGTCGAGGCAGTCAAGCTTTCAGTCTTAACAATGCAATACAAACGGCAGAAATGCAGCCAGGTGTGGTGGTATGTATCTATGATCCCAGCACTTGGGAGGCTGAGACAGGAGGATTGCAAATTTGAGCACAGCCTTGGCAACTTAGTGAGATCCTGTCTCAAATTAAAAAATAAAAAGGCCTGGGAATGTAGCTCGGTGCCAAGGCTCTGGGTTCAATCCTCAATACTTAAAAAAAAAAAAAAGTTAGAAATGCCCACACAACTGACAGCTTTCTTGATTTTAAAGCTCTTCAGAACAGCAAGTCGGTAAAGCAGAGTAAGTACTGTGGATTTGGAGCCGTTCTTCCACTGTATGATGACCAACTCTGGCTCCTGCTGTGTGACCTTGGGCATGTCACACAAGCTCTCCATTCTCATCCTCATCTGAGAAAAGGAAATAACAATATCTCCTAGTTCTGTTAAGGACTAAATGGGTCAGTGCATGTAAAGTGCTTAGCAGAGTGCCTGGCAGCTGGCTAGTAATTTGTTGCTTTTTACTTTGTGCTTCTAAAGTTGTGAGTATGAAGCATCATTTAAGAGACAAAGAATAAGATTCTTTTTTCTCTGAAAACTATTGTACTTTTGTTTCAGGTCCTGAGATCACTAAGTGATTTGGGGTCTCACTAAAATGTACTGGGGTGGTATTTTAAACTATTAATATGTTTTCTTTGAAAAAAAGTGAGGATTTTTCCTCTTCTCAGTTTAAAAAAAAATTAGTGAGAAAACATATAACTAACCAAAGAACCACCATTTTTTACTATTCTGAAGAGCACAGTGCAGTGATGGGCAGCCAGCACTACTGTCCCTCTGGGAGACTTTCCCCATCCCAAATAGCACTGTGCTCACTACACTGTGACCTCCTGGCCACCTGCAGCTGCCACTGCACTGTCCTCTAGGAACCCGAATACATCAGGCACCTCCTGTCCTCTGGCCCAGCAGTGTGTGCCCTCCTGTCACAGCCTACTTCACTTAGCACGATGCCTTGGAGCTTCATCCACATTGTGTTGGGGTTAGATTTTCATTCCTTTTAAAAGCTGAATACTATGTATGCCATTGGATGTAGAAGCTACATTCTGTTTATCCGCCCTTCTGTCAAGGGACATCTGGATGTTCGCCACATCTGGTTATTGGAACAACAGTGCTATGAGCATCACAGCACCTTCTGTCTCTGCCTTCGGTGCTTTTGGGTGTGTAACTAGAGGCAGGATGGCTGAATCATATGGGAATTCTATGTTTAATATTTGGAGAAACTACAATACTGTTTTCCCTAGTAGCTACATCATTTTACATCTTCACCAATAGTGTACACAGATTCTAGTTTTTCCACATCCTCACCAACATTTGATGTTTTCCTTTGTTTTGATTTTGACAGCATGTAGCCATTCTTGTCAATGTGAAGTGGTATCTTTGGTTTAATTTGCATTTCCCTAATGATGCATTAATAAATACATTAGTGGTACACTGAATATCTCTTAATGCCTTTCAGGCAGACTTCCATGAGAAGAGCACAAAATATTAATCCAGGCACTATCCTGATATTTTGGCTTTCCTGCATGCATGTGTATCTTTGATGATTTCAAAATTATTTCTCACTTTGAAGGGGAAAAAAAGTGCATGTGTCTGTTGCCTATTTTGTAATTAAGGAAACATGTTTCACAGAAAAAACTGAGGGGTGGATGATAAGAGCTTGTAATTTTCAACAGCACAGAACACTTTCACTGCCTGAATGTTTTTAAAAAATCTTGCATTAGTTTTGAAATAAAATAAAGCTTTTATTAAGAAAATTTAAAAAATAAGAGTCATCTTTTGCAGCAGGAGGAGGGTTGGGGCAGATAGGAGGGAGGGGTGAAAATACATCACATTGCACATTTTATGTATGTGCACTTTGTTACAGGTCATTTATACCTCAAAAGCTGTCAAGAAAAGCCTCTAACAATTTAATAATGTAATAATACACAGCTTATAAAGAATAATCTCCTTTTATCTGATGCCATCTAGCAAGTCACCAACAGGACCACCCTGGTGTGTGCACCCTTGCATAATTTCTCTTACACAAATTTATGGTAACATTATATGGTTTAAACTTTTACACAATGTTTTCTTGCAACTTTATGAGGGTTTTGAAAGTCTTTTATTATACATAAAAACCTCAAAGTGTTCTGATATTGTGGCTAGTTTTTTTTAATAACCAACACGCCTTAAATACTTAACCAAATAAGAGGATGTAAAACTACAAATAGAAGTAACTTACTTTGTAGTAAATTACTAGAGAGAGGTAGGGGAGAAAAAAATCTTACTGATTGAAAAACTGTTTTCCACAAAATTAATCTAGAATGGGAGGAGCTATTTCTGTTTTAAACTATGATGAAATGTTCACTCTCAGTTAAACTTTGCACAGGTATCATAGTTGTAAGCAAGTACAGCTGTGAACAGATTTTTCAGGTCTGTTTGGTTGCACAAACTAGAGAAGTATCTCAACTCTCAAGTTTTACCATAGGTCACATTGACTTTAAATCCATCAGTTTTAAAACATTGAAAATACATGCTCACTGTGAAAAAAGAAAATAAAAGTACACAAGCATAAAGACATTTGCTTCTTTCTTCCACTTCTCCTAATTCCATCTGTTAGACATAAGTTGCATCGACAATTTGAGGGGATTTTTCCAGACTATAAAGCGTGGATGTGTGTGTGTATCTGTTTTCCCAGTCTTTTGTTTTGCAATACAGGGTACTGAACCTAGGGCCTTCACACTGAGCTCATCCCCAGCCCTTTTTTCACTTTTATTTTGAGACATGGTCTTGCTGCATTGCTATGTCGCCCAGGAAGTGCTTGAACTTGCGATCCTCCTAGCTCCGCCTGCCAGAGGGCTGGGATTACAGGTGTGCACTACCACACACTGCTTCTTGTTTCTACTTTTGGTCTGCTCACTTGCTTTTCCATTTGTCATATATTTGATTTATTTCATTAACATTTAAAAATTATTGTAAAATATATGTGACATCAAATTTGACACTTTAACCACTTTTAAGTGTACTATTATTACATGACAAAATTACTTTCACAATGTTATGGAACTATCTCTATTTCTGAAACATTTTTCATCACTCCAGATAGAAACTCTGCATCCATTTATTAATACCTCCCCATTCCTTCCTTGTCCTAATCCCTGGAAATCTCTAGTGTACTTTCTGTCTCTATGAATTTGCCTGTTCTGGATATTTTATGTAAGTAGAGTCATACTGTATTTGTCCTTTCATGTCACTTAGCATAATGCTTCAAGGAACATTCACGTTATATCACATTCCAGAACTTTTCTTTTGATGTCTGAAAACCATCTGCCTATACACCACATTTTGTTTATCTATTCATCTGCCAAAGGACACTTGAGCTATGTTCATTCACTTTTAATAAACATGATCATACAATTTTGGCAGGTTTTTTTCTTTTTACTTAATACATTTAGAAATCTACCCTAACATTTTTAAAGGGCAAATAATATTTTGCCATTATTTATTTGCCAATCTCCTATTAATAGATATAAGTGGCTGCCATATTTTTGCTATTAAAATGGTGCAACACTGATCATAACTGTATGTATACTGCTTTATACTTGAACCAGTTTATCCAGAAGATAAATTTCTAAATATGTTACTAGAATGTACAGTTAGAATTTTGATAAATGCTGTCATGTTAGCTTCCAAAAATATTGCCTTCATAGACATTTTCATCAGCAGTGAATATGAGAGCCTTTTTGTCTGTATCCTTCCAAAAAGGAATAGTTACAACATTTTTTTTGTCCTTTCCACTTCCATTGGTGATGATTTTGTCTATTTCATGTAGGTATATGAGAGGCCTCACAGATATACAATGAGGGAGAAGCAAATTGGGTGAATTATGAGGGTGTCAGGGTTCTCCTCCAATTTTTTTTTCCCAGAGACAGGGTCTCCCTATGTAGTTCAGGCTGGCTTTGAACTCACTGTGTAGCTCAGGCCGGCCTCGAACTCATGGCCATCCTCCTGCCTCAACCTCCCAAGTGCTGGGATTATAGGTGTGCACCATCACACCCAGCCTCCCCTCCAATGTTATATGGATAACTTTTCTTATGAATCCAAGTCAGAGAAGAGGATTCTAGTACAAAGAGTACCAGAGAGATTTTGAATGGTGTTATGGTCAGAGCTGAGATTCAATAACAAAAAACACATAAGTCATGATAAAAATTTGGCAATTTCTCCACAGTAGTTGACACTGGCCAGCACACTGAGCCTTGTCCTCAAGTCTCACCTCACAACCCAGCAATTTAGTGGAATCCCTACTCCAACAACCCCTTCTCAACCCTGCTCAGTATTATGGCTAACACTTATTCAGGTTGATACATCTCTGTGCCGACTCGTCACTAATATTTTGAACATCACTCCTGCTTACATGGGTTTAATGCTTTGTGAGACCCATGGATTCCTTTCTCCCTCTCTTCTGAACCTCTAGCCTCATACAACAATCATTTCTCTATTGTAATCAGGAGATCTTGTGCTCCTGAGGGAAGGGATTCTGTCTCATTTATTCTTCCACTCCCAAAATGTTGTTGAGCACTTTGTATATAGCAACGTCCAGACCAGGATCCCAGGTCCCAGGCCTCATGGAACTTACATACCACAGGGCAGAGTCAAATACAGAAGTAATTTCCAGTAACAGTAAGGTGCTTAAGATGAATCAATGAATGGGTTAACTCTTATCCTCCTTACCTATCTATAAGTTCATCTTTTTGCTACTTTAACTAATCAAGATCAGAGTGTAAAGACAAAACCCTTTTTGAACACTCCCTGATACACAGATATGAAAAATCCAATAGGCTCTCCTAGATGTTGGTGATGAGAACACCAGTATGAGTAATATTTTTGGAAGCCAACTTCACAGCAGAGGAGTCTCCTTTAGAGGAGAAGCCCTAATACGAGAATTGAAGGAAAAGCCGCTGGTATGCTTTAGAGCTAAAATGTCCCCCAAAAGTCTCATGTGTTCAGAGGATGGGCTTTTGGAAGGCAGTTGGATCACAGGGGTGCTGTACTCAGCAGATCCATTGCTGAATTCATAGCTGAATGTGCCGTTAGGAGGTGGGGCCTAATTGGGAGAAATGTGTCACCTGGCGCATACCTTCAAAAGGTAAGTCTCTCTTCCTCTCCTTCCTTCACCCTGCGCTCCCTGGCTGCCATGGGGTGAGCAGCTTTCCTCCACATGCTCATATGTCAGAGGGCCTGGAAGCCAGAGAGAAAGAGCTTGGGGACCCATGGAGGTGAGGCTGCAGCAGGTGCAGCAAGGCTGAGAGGGTACAGCAAAGCCTTTGAGATGCCTTGACTTGTAGTTTAAGAGATCTTGTATGATTTAAGTCTGTATCTTCAATAGTCCTCAAAGAACTTGAATCAAGGTGATAATCAGTAAATGTTTGAGAAATGCACTGACCTACCTGTAGTTTCCTGTCACTTCCTAGGGCTCCTCTGTCCCTGTGATGGCCAAATGAACAGTGCCATTATGTGCAGAATTAAAGAAATACTACCTTCCATTCCTCCAACATTGTTTATGCTCTTTGACATTTGTATCTCCCTTAAAACAAACAACTGAAATTTCCATCCCTCAAGTATACTTTATTCAATGATAAAATCAGTTAATAATTATTGAGTACTTTTCACATGCTGGGCATTCTTCCAAAGACTGCCTAAATCAACTCATTTTGTCTGTTCAACAACCCTACACAGTTGGTACTAGTATTACCATATTTCCCAGAAAACTGAGGCAATTAACCATTTTGTCCACAGTAAAACAAGTGGTAAGTGGTAGAGCAAGCATCTTCAGAATCTACATCTGTAACTATTGTGTGCACATCTCCCCAGCAGGGACTAATATCCAGAATTGCAATCCTACTGTTGCTTTGGCTCAAGAAAGCATTTTAAGAAGATTGTTGTCAGTGCTGTTCTTAACCATTGCACACTTTACTTATGCCCAATTCACACTGTTGCACATTTCATATCATTACCCTTCAAATCACCTTTGTCAAATGCAAATTTCTGAGAATCAGATCATGAAGAAACATTTGCAATACCGCATTGTAGGGTTCCCTATGTGCCTGGCTCTTAGGGCTCCATAGGATTGTCATAATGATGCTCAACCATTCAAATATTTCATTTCTCTTCTTATTATATATATAAAAAACAATGGGATGGCAGGGCACCAAGTATTCACGATACTAAGGACACAAAGCACACCTTATTATAGTTAAGCTAAGGATGAAAATCACTGCATGCCTAAAGATAATTCACCATTAACTTTATTCAGTTGCTAGTGGACTAATGCCATATTAAGTGTTTGTGAATAAAAAGGAAGTAATTTCACATGTATATATAAAATATTAGAAATGGGCCAGGGATTTAGCTCAGTGGCACCACACCTGCCTCACAAGCACAAGGTCCTGAGTTTGATCCCTGGTCCAAAAAAAAAAGAAAAGAAATGTATTGTCAGAAATCTATCTAAGGCACACTATAATAATTTAGACACTGTTTATTTGTCTTTTGTACATTTGCTTTTCTCTTTAGGAAGAGAGCTTCTACAAAATAGATGTCTACTTTTGGGTGTTTAGCTTTTCTTTGAACTCAGGGGAGTAACTGTATTGCTGATTTCCTTCTTCATTGCTAGTAACACACATGTTTTGCTGGCGTGCCACACCATATATCCTATCCCTTGCCCACTCCAGAAGTCAATGTGTGCCCACACACAAACACACACAAACACACTTTCCTGTCCTAACTCATCAAAGGCTTTAACCTTTATACAACTATGCACTTACCTTTAACTAATAAGTGTTCTCTTGCTTTCTTTTATTTTCACTGTAGTAATCTTCAGACTCTGCTCGGATCTGTACAGTTGTCATCTTTTTCTCTCACTCATTCTTTCCCCTGGATTCCTCATCAAAGCCTGTAATACAGAGAGCAGCTCCTTCATTTTTAGGAGGCACATGGGAAAGACTATAAATCTCACGTCAGTGACACTTCTAATTTATTTCCAATTTTCTCCTGGCTGGCTACAGTTTAATCACAGTTTTAGAAATTCACCTAATTAGGTAAGATTTAGAATATAACTCTCTCCAAGTACAGATGAAACAGAGGCTGTTCTCCTTAACAAGTGAAGTTGTGACACCAATTTGGCTCTTAGAAGACACATGCTGCTGGATACATCATGTTTGAGTTTTGTCTCTGTAGAAGGAGATTCTGATGTGCTCCAAGTTACCTGAAATCAGTCATAAGATTGAGGCTATTAAGAGTGGAAGAGGAGACTTAGGGAAACATCACCTCAGACTCCACATTTTAGGATTATGGCAACCAGGATTGTGTGCTCAATTCTGGTTTTTAACAGATGTCAGTTATGGCAAGAATCAAACATGTCTTGAATACTGATGAAATTCTGTATGCATAATGTGCCATAGGACATCCTTATTTATATGTATTTATCATTCCCTCTATAAAAGAGAAGAAAGCAGCTTTTTCTCGGAAGGACTATTTCAGGCAGGATGCGTGCTTCTCTCTTATCAAAAACTGGACAACGAGGGTGGGAGCAGCAGATGTGGTCTTTACTTTTCCACCACATGGTTGAATAAAACTCCTGTCACACACCTCATGGCAGCTTCCCACCCCATCTGGCCCTCTATAGCCCCCACTACAGAAATGCAAACTTGAGGTGCAAGATGGTGCACATGGCAGAGGAAACTGACCAATTCTTTCACAAACACATCTGCCTCACTCCCTTTACTGATGCCACATCCCAAGTCTCTCTCTTCTAGCAGGAACTCAGTATTCAAGGGGCTCAGCTACAGTGAAAGTGTAGTGAAGAGTGGGAGCTTATTGCAGGCAATATGTTTTCAGGATCCTTTAGAAGGAAAACAGAGACTGTTTCAGGAAAAAAAAATAGTTTGTTTACCTCAATTTCCCAAAGCTAATGGAGGCAAATTTTATGTTAGGCATTTTAAATCAAACATCAAAATGCCAACGAGATTGGATTTAAATGGTGAAGAACCAATATAGTGAAAATGGCCATACTTCCAAAACTGTTACATAGATTCAATGCAATGCCAATTGAAATTCCAACAATATATTACACAGAACTAGAGAAAACAATCCAAAAATTCACTTGGAACAAGAACAGACCTAGAATAGCAAAAGCAGTTCTAGGCAACAGAGACAGGGCAGGGGGTATCACAATCTCCAACTTGAAACTATACTACAAAGCTACTGTGATAACAACAGCATGGTACTGGCAAAGAAACAGACCTGAGGACCAGTGGAATAGATTAGAAGATGGAAAAACAACTCCAGACATACTCAGCCATCTCATCTTTGACAAAGTAGCCAACCATCCTCACTGGAAGAAAGATAGCCTATTTAATAAATGGTGTTGGGAAAACTGGATTTCAATCTGCCAAAGATTAAAACTAGACTCATACTTATCACCATGTACTAAACTAAGATTGAAGTGGATTAAAGATCTAAATATTAAAACAGAAACACTAAACTTGCTGGAAGATAGGTAGGTAGAACTCTGGAAGATATTGGCATAGGAAAAGACTTTATGAACAAAACCTCAGTAGCACGGGAACCAGCACAAAGAATCAACAACTGGGATCTCATCTTATTAAAAGGCTTCTGCACTGCAAAAGAAACCACCAACAGAGCTAACAGACAACCTACAATGTGGGAAAAAAATTTTAGCAACAGTTCCTCAGACAAAGGACTATTATCTAGAATATATAAAGAACTTAAAAAAAATCAGACCCCCCAAATTTAAAGACCCAATTCAAAAATGGGCATCTGAAATGAACATACATTTCTCAGACAAAGAAGTAAAAGCAGCAAATAAACATATAAAAAATGTTCAACATCACTGGTCATTCAAGAGATGCAGATGAAAACAACACTGAGATTCCACCTCACCCCAGAAAGAATCGCTGCTATCAAGAAATCAACCAATAACAAATGTTGGCAGGGTTGTGGAGAGAAAGGAACCCTTCTCCATTGTTGGTGGGAATTCAAACTGGTGCAACCATTGTGGAAATCAGTATGGAGATACCTCAAAGAACTAGGAATAGAGGTCCCATTTGACTCAGCTATTCCCCTGTTGGGTATCTTCCCAAAAGAATAAAAAGAATCATACCACAGCAATATATATGCACTCATGTTTATAGCGGCACAGTTTGTAACAGCAAAAGCTTGGAAACAGCACAAGTGCCCATCAACTGGAAACTGGATAAAGAAGATGTGGGTTTTTTAAAAAATAAAATGGAGTATTACTCATCCATAAAGAATGAGAAACTAGAGACATTTATAGCTAAACGGATGCACATTGAGGACACACTCTTAAGTGAAATAAATAGGACACACGTGTAAATATCAAATAGTTTCTCTGGTGTGAGAAACTGAAAGTGTAAATAATGATTAAAATGAATAATTGATAATGGGAAATAGGAGGAAAAAGTCCAAAGGGGTAGGGGAAGTGGGAGGGGTAGGGGAAAGGAAAGAAGGGAAAGGAAAAATTATGAGAAAAGGAAAAAATGGAAACAAAGTCTCTGTAAATAGGGAGGGGTGGAAGGGTGAAGGGAGGACAGGAAATGGGGAAAAAATAAGACCCAAGATACATCATGTACAGGTACAAGTACCCAATGATAAATGTAAATGTATTGTATACCTAAAATATACCAATAAAAGAATCTAAGGGAAAAAAGAATAGGGAGAACTGATGTTCATACAGGATAGACATGGGGAGGAATAATGGCTTGGTTGGTTGCAAAAGGTTACACAGGCCAGAGCTGGCCCTGGAATGGCCCAGTTCATGTTTTAGCTTTATCACACAAGATCTCCACATTTTCCTGTGTCCACCAGGGAACAAAAATTCCATGAGGGGTTAAGCCTTCTGTATGTGGATACATCAAGTAGCATCTAGTATCACATACAAGTATAAGGAACTAGTCAAATCCCTTACTTTTCTAACAAAGACTACACAGCATATGCCAAATCAGATCACAAGGCTAGAAAAAAAAGAAATCAACAGATACTTCCCTATCCCTAGAATAGCTATCATTTATTGAATGCCAGTCATAAGCCATACAGCATACCAGCACTTACACTGCCACTAATGCTTCCAAGAACTCCAAAAATAGATATAGGTATTATTATACTATGAAGATGAGGAAATTAAGTCAGGAAAATGAGATATATTGTCTGAGGTTACACACAGCTAATAAGCTCTCTAATCCGATGGCCCCATGGATATCAACTTCCTGTCTGCAATAAGCAGCACAATAAACCAAGGAAACATTCATCTATCTAAAAACCTCAGGGCCAGGAATAGAAACAAAGAGGACAGTATTTGGAAGGAAACTAAGGAGAAGAAGAGAAGAGAACTGAACTGAGAGCATTATGGAAATCTATTTTTATGACTCAACATGATTGAAGAGTATGTCCTAAGATCTCTAATGCAAATGCAATTAGAGCACATAGTTTCACCTATAAAATGCAGTAAAAGATACATGTGATATTAGGTACTGAAGATGAACAAAAAAATTCAAGGGCTTGATGAATTAGGGACTGTGACTTTAGATCCTCTACTATATTAGTTTGCTAGGGTTGCCATAACAAAATATAACAGATTAGGTGGCTTAAACAACATAATTCTGGAGGCTGGAAGTCCAAGATCAAAGAGTTGGCAGAGTTGACATCCTTTGTGGCCTCTCTTCTTGGCTTGCAGATGGCTGTCTTCCTGCAGTCTCCTCACATGATCTTTCTTTCATCCACGCACCCCTAATGTCTCTTTTTACATCCACGTATTCTCTTTTCATAAGGACATCAGTAAGATTGCATTAGGGCTTGATTTAACAGCCTCATTTTATCTAATCACCTTAAAGCTCTATTTTCAGTTACATTGTGAGGTCCTAGGGATTGGGGGTTCAACATATGAATTTTGAGAGCAGATAACAACATCCACTAAATGATTAGTTCTGGTATCACAGCAATGAAAATTCAGGCACCAGAAAAGCGATGATCTGTTACATGTCACCAACTTGCAGCATCATTCATAAAAAGTTGAAGCTCTCTAGTTGAATTCAAACTTAGACTCTAAGGCTATACATAGATTTTAGGTTAAAAAAAGAAGGAAGCAGGAGGCATCATAATCCTAGATTTTAAGTTATATTAAAAAGTGACAGTAATAAAAACAGCATGGTACTGGCACAAAAACAGACATGAGGATCAATGGAACAGAATAGAGGTTGTAGGAATAACCCCAGGCACATTCAGCTACCTGATCTTTGACAAAGGAACCAAAAACATACACTGGAGGAAAGACAGCCAGCCTCTTTAATAAATGGTGCTAGGAAAACTGGTTATGCACATGCAGAGGCTGATATCTTTCACCATGTACTAAAATAAAATCAAAGTGAATCAAAGACTAAAATATTAAAACAAACAATCTGCTGGAAGAAAAAATAGGTAAAACTCTTGAAAACATAAGCACAGGCAAGGACTTTCTGAACAGAATCCAATTGCACAAGAAATAACATCAAGAATCAACAAATAGAATTATATCAAATTAAAAACTTCTGCAAGCAAAGGAAACAATTGACAAAGTGAAGAGATAAATTATAGAATGGAAAAAAATTTGCCAGCTACTCCTCTGACAGAAGAGTAATATCTAGAATATGTAAAGAACTCAAAAAATTAGATTCACCAAGAACAAAACATCCAATCAAAAAATGGGTATGACATGAAAAGACACTCCTCAGAAGTAGAAATGGCCAATAAATACACAAAAAAATGTTCAAAATCTCTGGCCATTAAAGAAATGAAAATTAAAAGATCACTAAGATTCCATCCTAGTCCAAAAATAATGCCTATCATCAAGAAATTAAATAATAACAAATGCTGGTGAGGTTGTGGGAAGAAAGGAACCCTTCTGCATAGTTGTGGGAAAGTACATAAGACAACCGCTATGGAAATCAGTATGGAGATCCTTCAAAAAGCTAAAAATAGAAATTCCATTCAACCCAGCTATTCTCCTTCTAGGTACCTTCGGAAAATGTTAAAGACACCGTATTACAGTGGTACATATATACCCATGTTTAGAGCTGCACAATTCATAATAGGTAAATCTTGGAAGCAGTCTATGTACCCATCAACAGATGAATGGATAGACAAAATATGGTATTTACACACAATGGAGTACTACTCTGCCAAAAAGAAGAATAAATTTGAGTCATCTGTAGGAAAATGGATGCCCCTTTGAGACCATAATATCAAGTGAAATGAATCAGACACACAATCTTAAAAAGTGCATAGTTTCTCTTATATAAAAAACTCAAAATGCAAATAAACAGCAAAATAAAGGCTGGATAATAGGAAACAGGAAGATAGATCTTTTGCGAATGGGAAGGGAAAGGAGGGGAGAAGGGAGGAGGAGAGGTAAAAAGAATTAAGATGTGTTCTGTACATGTACCAAACTTTCCACGATGTAAGTAATCATTATGTACTACAAATATGTACTAAAAAATTTAAAAACAAAAATCATAAGTAAATATTAGCAATTATCTAGGGAAATCATAGCTCCCCCACATGTTTATAACTGGTTAACTGCTCAGTCACTGGTTATCTTCAAAGCGTATACCATGTTCTGGCGATGGATCAGAACAAACTATAGAGGACCCTGGCTGAGTTCAGAGCCTTTGAAGATGCCTACAGGCAGCTGACCTTTCTGTCGTCATCACATGGTGGACCAGCCACCCTGGGCCACACTTGAGCTGTCCCTAGCAAGTGACTACCTGTTTGAAGCTCTGGCGGGTGAGCCGGGGCAGGCATCACTGGCATCATCTGACGCTGCTCTGTAAAAGGCTGTTTCCCACTGTCAGCTCTCAGAGGCACCTGTGGTGTCATATCTGCTTCTTTGTTCTTGCATTCAGCTTAGTTGAGTGAATCGTAGTGCTTTTAATAATCTTGCTGTGGTTTTTAAGACGTAGGCCTTCCAGCATCAGCCATACTTTTCCATTCAAATCAAGGACAGGAAATTTTTACAACTTGCCTGATCTGTCCTCTCTCCTTGGGGTAACAGTAAATAAGGCAATGCCTGGAAAGTGATGGGTTTGAAGGCAAGCAATTTATACTTGCCCCAGAGTCTTCACATAATTTTCAATTCCTTCTATTTTGACAGGTTTAAACTTGATATTAACTTGTCTTTTTTTTTTTTTTTTTTTTGGTACCAGGGATTGAACTCAGGTCCTTGCACTTGTGCAGCAGGTGGCGAAACCACTGAGCTAAATCCCTGGCCCAATATTGTTTAATAAATCTTTTTATGTTTGTTTAAAAAAGGGGGGGGGGTCGTGATTCAATAAACTTGGGTCACAAAGTAGTGATCAGAATACTATTGCCCGATGGTCACATCCAGCCTGATACCTGTCTTTGTTAATAAAGTTTTATTGACACATAGCCAAATGCACTCATTTACAGATTGTCTATGGGTGTTATAGACCTACAACTGCAGGGTTGAACAGTTGTGACTGTGTCTGGCCTACAAGGCCCAGAACATCTACTATATGACCCCAATCCCTGGTTTAAACTACCTTTACTGTAAGACTTCTCAGAGTCATGATGCTATAAAGGGAAGATATATAACAAAATTGCATCTTATATTGAGGGAGTTTCTAAAGTCAGTACAAAGTGAAAACTATGTATAACTGAAAAATCCTTTGAGGAGAGTGCTATAGTAAAGCTTACCACACTAACATTTATAGAGCGACCTTTTCCTTCAAAGTTATAAGAGATGAAATTTTCTTTAAGCACCATATGAAAAAGTTGGCTTTATAAATGGACCATTGGTATAAAAAGATGCATATCTTCAAACAACAGAATCACTCTCAACACAAAATACTTGGAGGAACTGAGAGGAACCAAGGGAGAGGAGACAGCTTGTCAACTCTTGCTTCCCTCCTGAATTTGCAGAAGTTACATATGCATGTGATAAGACTCCAATGCATCTGGCTTCATAAACACAGTCTTCCTCCCCAACTTTTTGACCCCAATGAAGCCTCTATTAGGATCTGTATCCCATAGGATACATTTTTGGAAATGCTGAAATCAGGCTATGGGTGTTATGGATCAACCAATCAGATGAAAGGCATGTACAATGTTTCTAAACACAAAAAAAGCACCCAGAAAAGCAGATTTTAAAAATGTAGAGTAAACCACAGTAAAATACCACTCCACATTTACTAGAATGGCTGTTTGAGAATGTGGAAAAATTGGAGCTGTCGTGCATTGCTGATGTAAATATAAAATTGTGCAGTTGCTAGAAAAACGTTTTGAGTCCCTTAAAGGATTAAACATTAAATTATACATAATCTAGAGGTTCCATCTCTGGGCAGATGCCCTAAACAACTGGAAATAGGAACTTGAACAAATATGTGTACATAAGTGTTCATAGTAGCATTATTCACAATAGCCAAAATGTAGAGACAACCCATGAATCCTTTGACAGATAAAGATAAATAAAATTGTGGTGTATTTTTCCAATGGAAAGTTATCTAACCCTCAAAAGAATGAAATTCTGACACATTGTAAAAAATATGGATGAATCTTGAAAACACAATGGAAATTGAAAGAGCCAGACCAAAAAAGGCAAATATTGTATAAATCTACTTATGAGAGCTATCTCGCTGGAGTAATGGATTCACAGACACAGGGAGTAGGAGAGAGGCTATCAGGAGGTAAAGGACTGAAGAATGGAAAATTATTATTGAATGGGTACAGAGTTTCAGTTTGGGGTGATAAAAAGTTCCGGGGATAGATAGTGGCAATGGTTGCACAACATTGTGAATTTACTCAATGCAACTGAATTGTACATTTTAAAATGGTTAAAGTAGTTGATTTTAATATGTATATTTTACCACAACAAAAATGGTTTTTAAAAAGTACAGGAGCATAATTGCAGGGCCAGGGATGGGGCAGACTTAAATTCTTTTAGATGTCAGTTGAATGTGCCATTCTGCTAAAAAAAAAAACCCCACAAACAAACCTAGCAGCTGACAAATTCCTGGCTTGCTTAGGTGACAATTTCATACCTCAGAGGAGACAGCAGGGGAAGTGTCATTCTTTGTGGGACTTTTGGGTGATAGATAAATGACATTAAAAAGTCACATGCTCTGAAGAGTCCATGGCTGGCTCCTCTCTGCCACCAGCCCTGCCTCCCCTTCCCCTTGCTGTCCACTCAGGGCTCTATGGGGTAATCAAATAAGAGAGATACAGCAACATATAAAGGATAACACAGTAAACTCCTATGTATGCCACCAGTGAGAATGATCCCAAGTTGTTCTTTTTAATATCGATTTCACCTCCTGTTGTTACTGTTTTACAAGACAGAATTAGATAGAATTTTAATTTCCTGGGTTATTTTCTCCAGTCCAATTCTTCCTGGGTCTTTGGAGGCAACCATTGTTACACATTTGTTAGCGTGTGTGTGTGTGTGTGTGTGTGTGTGTATCCTCAAAACAATATATCCTATGGTTTTCTGGTTCTTAAACTTTTTATAAAGTGCATCATGCTGTATGCTACATTTTTCTCAACATCGTATTTTCATTTTGCTCCACATAGTCCTTGTTAGAGCATTAACTGTTGCTCAGTGCTCTGACATGACCACATCATCCCTGGATTCTCCATTTCTGGACTGATGACTCATAAGGCAGTATCCAGTGTTAAGTCATAACAATGCTGCAGTGCACATCCTTCCAAGTCCTGCTGGACACAGGCCCCCTGGACAGCTGCAGAGGTTGTATGGAGTACAACTGTCGGACAGGGGCAGGAATTTCTCCCTGGAGGCCTCAAGGGAAGGCCAACTCTATAGGTATTTAGAAATGTGGGAGAATTTCTTGTGAGTTGAGCATGGTGTGGCATGGGGATGCTAAATCTTCTATAGAGTGCTAGAGCCCTAACTAACAAATCACCAAGTCCTTCCTTTGAGAAAGGCTGCTGATTTGAAGTAGAATCCCCGTGTTGCAGAATATGTGCATTTATGTCTAGTTAAGGAATGAGACTTTGCTCTCCAAAGTGCCACCTGCCACAGCTGAAAGTGTCTGTTACTTTAATTCCTTGCCAAGTCTCACTGTCAGCCTTTCGAATTTCTGCAGCTCTGGTGGGTACAAAATGCTATTGCACTGTGGTTTTAAGCCCGCACTTCCTCCTTTTTGTCGTGATGTGGAAAATCTTTTCATATTTTTATTGCTCATTCATGTCTCTCCCTTGAGGAAGTACATGTTAATAAGGTCTTCCTTTTTTTTCTGTAGGGTAGTTTGAATTTTCTGTTTGATTTTTGGTAATTATGCAGAGATTCTGCTAGTCATTTGGGGTTGCAAATGCCTTCTCTCAGTTTGTATTTGCTTTTAATTTTATAGGTGCTTCACTGTGCAGAATTCATATACTTTGGTTATGGTGAAATCTATCCAATCTCAAGTGATTTTTATGTCTCTAGTTTATAAATTTGTTCTAATATAAAAAATCCTCCTTTTCCTCATCTAAAGGTTTAATTTTAAAATTTCTTATACTTGGGTTTTTAATTCATCTCACAATTTATTTTTGTACAAAGTATGAATTAGAAATCTGAAGGTTTCCTTCTTGTAGAAAATAAGTTGTAACAACACCACTTACTTCTAATATAAAGTGTACTTTTCACTTTGACTTCCAGTGTATCCTGTACCATACAAAAAGGTTCATATTTGTTTCATCCATCACTAGACTCTGTTCTGATAGACTTTATCTATTTTTTTCCATTTCCTTCACTAATAATACAGTGTCTTAATAAATTTTGATAGCATATTTCTTTTTTACTTTCGTAAAACTCTCATTAAAATTGTCTTTTTAGAATACTATTAGGATTTTGCTTAGATCTGTAATTTATTTATTTACTTATTTTTTGGTACTGGGGATCAAACATGGGACCTTGCGCTTGCAAAGCAGGTGGCAGAACTACTGAGCTAAATCCCCAGCTCCCTTGATCTGTAATTTATAAATACTTATAAATCCCCAACATTTTGTGTCATTGATTTCTTTCCATTTATATGTTATATCTTGTCCTTTTTTAGTTCCTTTGTGGTTTTCAATGACCTTGTGTACCTTTTAAAAGCTTATTCTCAATTTCAATATAGTGTTGAGTACAGGAGTGATTTTTTAAAAAACCTGAATCCGAAGGTATCAACTTATTCCTCTCTAAATGTAGCTCTTCTATGACTTTCTGTTGAACTTAGAATGAAATTCAAACTTACTGATGTAGAATGATTATAGTACAAAGCTTGGCCCTATCTTCCTGTTGGACTCTATCTTCTGTGTTCTTTTAGTCATTAAGCTTTAGCCACACTAGTTTTCTTTATATCCTCCAGATGTACTGAGCTAATTTCACCTTATGACCCTTGTCCTTATAGCTCTCTTTTCCTAGAAACTTATTCCCTAGATATGCACTTAGCTCATTTCTTCTTGTTGTCTGGGCTTCAGCTGAGATGCTCTCTGTCAGAGAAACCATCCATGTCCACCAGAGAACAAGGCTCCAATCATCCATGACATAGCTCCTTTATGTCTTCACAGCACTTGTCACCATTTGTAATGATCTTCTTTGGATTTTTATTGGTATTGTCCATGGTAAAGCATTAAGTTCTACAGGATTGAGGACCATGGTATCTTGTTCTTTCTTCCCTCCCTCCCTTGCTGTCTTCTATCTTTCATTCTTTCTTTTTGTTAGGGCTTGAACCTAGGTCTCTGTGTATGCTAAGCAAGTGCTGTACCCCAAAGATACATCTGTTCTTTCCCCTATCCCCAGCACCCAACAGTTCCTGACACATAGTAGGTGTTCAACAAATACTTATTGAAGAGATAAGAGAGTCAATAAGTGATCCACTCAACCCCACATCCTCCTATTTTTCCATCTGTGTCCTCTGATATCAACAAAGAGGCATTTCCTTTCTCCCACTGGCCACACACACATTAACAAATAAATGTTATCCAGATACTTGTAGTCTCTCAAAGGGATAGCTTAACTGCAGAAGTACCAATAAAAGAGATTCTCAAAACATTATGTTCTGTGCATCCACATCTCTAAATAGCTCAGAACAGTAAAGTCTCACTCCCTATTCACCCCATTTGTACTCCTAAGAGATAGCCATTAAGAGCTTCTTTTCATGGAGCCACAAACTTTTTATCTACTTACAAGCATCGATATACCCATCTACCATGTATCTGTCTGCCTGTCTATGTATCTGTCTATTATAGATTAGACAGTTTGAATATTTCCATGCAAAAAGGTTTATTTGTATTAAGAAGGAAGATCCTCAGTCCAGACCAACATGTTCACACATCTGCAATCCCAGCACTCTGGGAGACAGAGGTAGGAAGATGGCAAGTTCAATCCAAGCCTGGGAAAATTAGGGACTTAGTGAGATCCTATCTCCAAATAAAAATTTTAAAGGCCCAGGGAAATAGCTCAGTACAAAGGCCCTGGGTTCAATCCTCAGTACAACACCTACACACAAAAAAATGTTCTAGATCATTCTGACACAGGTGATCCAAAAATCATTCTTTGAAAAACACCCCCCTAAGTCAAGGCAATTTAATGCCATCCTTATTTAAGACCATGTAGCTTCTCAGACACCAAGGGGCAAATGGAGCCCCATTCTGTCATATCTCTGCCACTCAAGAGAGGGCATAGCAGGACCATGTGCCTCCTCTGAGGCTTGAGAACCAGACATGCTTATGAAGCCATACAGACAATTTGGAAATGGTTCAACACTGACCAGGAGGAGACCTGGGTTCCAGGCTGTGCTGCTCTGAGCCTCAGACATGAAATGAGAATGAGAATGAAAATGAGAATGCTGTGATAAGAATCACAATAAAAAATCTGTATTTGGTCTTTCTGGCACAGACTTCTAAAATTCTTATAACTTGTGGAGTGATTGGGGTAATAGGAATGTGTTTTATTATTCATAATAATCCCTTTGTAATCAGTTCTGAGTTTATGTCCATGAAATGGCTGTCAGCCCCAGATAGCTTCAGGATGGGGTGGGGGTAGGGACTGGTGGCCAAAGAAACCAACCGTGTGATTAGAAAGTTGGAACTTTTAGACCCAACCTCTGACCTGGGGAGGGTAGGGTGAGGAGGGTTAAAGATGGAGTTCAATCACCAATGGCCAATGATCTACTCAATCATGTCTACCTCATGGGACCTTCATGATCCCCTAGACTATGGGGTTTGGAGAGCATCTGGTTTGGTGAAGGTATTCACTTGCCAGGAGGATGGCACCCCCCCCCCCGCCCAGTTCCATTACAATGAAAGCTCCTGCTCTTGAGATCCCTCTAGACCTTGTGTGAGTACCTATTCATGTGTAACCTTTATAATAAACTAGAAATAGGAAATAAAATGTTTTCCTGAGTTCCTTGAGCCATTATAGCAAGTTATTGAAGCTGATGGGGACAAATTTGTAGTTAAATTCTTCCAGAATGCCAGAAGGCTGGGACTTACAAATAGTGTCTAGAATATAGGCAGTGTAATGGGACTGAGCTCTGAATCTTGTGGACTCTAATGAGAGCTCCAGGTAGATAATGTCAGAATGGAGCAGAATGAACACCCAATTGGTGTCTGGAGAGTTGGAGAATTGATTGCATGGTGTGGAAAACCTGTGAATTTGGTGTTAGAAGTATTGTTCTGAAAAAAAAGTTTTCCTTTCAGCAAGATAACTGTAAAAGTCTATTCCAGCTCAAAGATTTTATGGGGAACTACAACATCTCATGGTTTTCTTTGTGATAGGGTTATGGCTGTATTTTCTTCTACGCTTTCCAAATTTTCAAAGATTGGCTTATGTTATTTTTGTAATGAGAAAGAAAATAACCAAAATATTTGAAAAGATAATATTTCCCATTGCTACAGATAAGAGAAAAATGCTGAGATGTCCTAAATTTAATTACAAGGGCTGGAGGATGGAGGGGAGGAGAGGTAAGAGGGTTAACCAGTTAAGGGCTTGGGGCCAAACCAAAAGACTGAATGTACATTAAACCTTGATTAGATAGATATCAGCATCCTGCTCACCACCCCAAGCAATTCATCCCCAAACTTTCACTGCTTTTTATTATCTCATTTTCATCACTTCTCAGCCTTTTGGCTAAGGTCAAGTGTATTATCCCATTTTTCTTATCTATAACCAATGAAGGTTCAATGTAAACAATTTGCTTTCCTTCTCCCTAATTTTCATTACAAAAATGCTCTTCAGGTCTAGCAGACATATTTCCAACTGATATCTAGCCTTACTGCTGATATCTGTGGGACTTATCCCTAGACCTGGTCCCTTTGTGGCTAGCATTTGTCATTTGTAACATTTTTATTTCAGAGATCCCTCACTCTCAGAAATTTTGGTTTAAATGAAGCATGGTGGCACACACTCATAGTCAGGGCACTCTAGGAGGCTGAGGTAGGATGATCAAAGTTTGAGATCAGCCTGGGTAACTTAGTGCCCCTTAGTGAGACATTGTGTCAAAAAAAGAATAAAATAAAGGGCTGGTATGGATGTAGCTCAGAGCAATGGCCCTGAACAGAGTTTCCAGTAACACACACACACACACACACACAGAGTTTTGGTTTAACATTACTCAAAGAGAATTTTCATGAGCTGATTGCTTCTGTCTAGTGCTGATTTCATTACATGAACAGAAAGAAATAGAAATGATAAAAATCTCTGTACACTCTTATCCAGTAGAATTTTAAAAATCATACTAAAATTCATTTCACAGGCAAAAGTGGATCTGTGACTCCAAACACAATGGCAAACTGCTCAAAGGTTCCAATTTCAGCAGAAACCTCATACCATGTGGAGAAATAAAGCAATTTTTAAATATTTAATAATACCCTGCAATATTTTAGACTACTGGGCTCTGAAATTATTGACAAAGTGATTCCTAAGCCATAATTAGGCAACCTTCCAATAAGTCTCCCAGAGCAAAAGGAATCTCTTCAGGGCACTGCCCAAATACAAACGACATCAACCGTAAACAACAGAAGCAGGAGAAGGTTTAGAGTCTGCCCTGAACTGGTGTCTGCTGGAAATGTCTGTTCCCAAGGAAGGCTGTGATTAGAAGATCGTGACATTTCCAGCACCCACTTATTAGTATGTCTGGAGAATCACAGAAGGGGATGATGATGGGGTCTTTACAAGCAGAGTTTCCCTCACAGGATATTTACAAACACTGCTATTTCACTTTTAAAGTCATTCTGTCACTGTTGTAGGGCTCACAAAGGATGCAGATCCCCTACCCACTCACCCCAGGTCATCTCCTAACAAAGACTCTCTCCACTCACTCCATCAGGCCATACACTTGTGTGTTCTTTCCCCCCATCATCCTATTGCCCATTCATTAAGCCCCAGCAGTTTTCTCAGCTTTCCCCTGCCCCTCTATTTGTTCATATCTCCTTATCACCAATGCTCTCACCACAGTACAACCCACAAGCATCTTTCCCTTAGGCTACTTTGGTAGCCTTCTTGCTAATTTCCTCACTTGATCCCTGAGACTGTCTCTTCTTAAAGTAGCTATGTTGACATACTGGATTATTTCTCTCTCCTGCTTAAAACTCTTACATGTCTTCTGACTTTCACACAGACTAAAACTTATTCCATCCTCTACATGGGTTCCTGTCCACCTCTCAAACTTCAGTTCACTCTAGTCTTCCCTTTGCTCTCACCCTCCCCCCCAATCGCCTCTTTTTCCTACCTTCCTCTCCAAACCCATTCTCATTGTAGAGCCTTTGCACTCAATGTCCACATTGCTGTGGTCATTATTTCTTCAGACCTCATAGCTGGCTCCATCCATTGTTCCATCTCAATTCATACGACCTTCGCTGACCTCTGGGTCCTTAATCTTATCAGCCTACATTTGTGTTGTCCTGCATTCCTGTTTATTTTCTGTGTAATCTCCAAATCACGCTGTTTACTTACTTGCTAGTTTCCTCCCCCCTTCTACAATTGCAGCTCTGCAAAGAGGGAGGCGCTGTTCTGTCCTACCTTCTGCCACACCCTCATAGCCTGGGATAATGCATATAACAGATATTCAGTGATTGTCTGTCAAATGAATATATGTGCTGCCTTAGATTAAGTCAGAACCCAATTCTTCAATGCTTTTCCATTCAGAGTCAAAAGTCCACTTCCTGCCTGGAAGACAAGTTGTTAATTTGCAGAAGAACCCCATCTTGCTCTGTGAATATCCCCACGATTAGGTTCGCATCTTGAATGTGGAGCTCATTCCTCCAAAAACATCCTTTGGAGACATCAGTCACATGAAATTTAAATGTCCTTGACAAACTGAGATGACCTCCAGTGATGCTTCACTTGAAGGTATGATTGTGTAGGTTGTCGCTGCTGGAAGTGAAGGGCTTAATGTCTGAGTAGGTTGATTAGTATGTCACAGAAAGTGATTCCAGGGGATATTTTTAAAGGGCTAGGGAAACTTGCTAGGGGGGAGTAACATCTATGTAATGAAATTGTCCCATTTTAAATGCATAGTTCAACAACAAACCTTGACATATATATATATGTACATGTATATGTGTATATATGTATATATGTATATATATTCCTGCATACATTTATGTATATATATTTCTGCATCTATCACTACAATGCAGACAAAGAACATTTCTATTCCCTGAAAAGTCCCATCATGCTCCTTTGCACTCAATCCTCGTCCTCACCTCTTACGCCTGTGATCTGATTTCTGTCGCTATCTATGAATTGTGCTTGTTTTAGTACTTCACATGGATGGAATCATAGGGTCTTATTTTTGTGTATGCATGTGTGTGTGTGTTCCCCTTTGTTCAGCACAATATTTTTAAAACATCATTAATTTTGAATAGTCATATAATATTTATACTTTTCTTAGTATATAGTATGTTAATTTAATAATGTATACAATGTATAATGATCAAATCAGAGAAATCAGCATTTCAGTCCTCTATAATATTATCATTTCCATGTGTTGGGAACTTAAAATTCCTGTCCTGTAATTATTTATTCAGAAGTGGAAGCACTAGCCACCCTACCATTCAGCACAATATTTTTGAGATTCTTCCATGAAAGACATATATTTGGAGTTCTTTTTTCTTCTCCTTCTCCTTCTCATTCCTTGCATAAGCTAGCCAAGTACTCTATTACTGAGCTTCTCTCCCATCTTATTGCTCTTCTTTTTTTTTGTTAAATTCTTTTATTGGTACATTGTAGGTATACAACACAATTACATTTCTCATTGGGAATTGTACCTTTATATAATGCATCTTGGTTCTTATTTTTTCCCCATTCCTAGCCCTCCCTTCACCCCCTCCACCCTTCCCTATTTACAAGGACTTTATTTCCATTTTTTCCACTTCTCAGCATTTTTCCTTTCCCTGCTTTCCTTTCCCCTGCCCCTCCCCCTCCCCCTACTACACCTACCCCTTTGGACCTTTTCTTCCTATTTTGCATCATCGATTATTCATTCTAATCATTGGTACATTTTAGGTATACAATATAATGACATTCATCATTGGAAATTTGCACCTTTACATAATCTCTCTTGGTTCTTATTTTTCACCCTTGCCCAGCCCTCCATTCCTCCCTATTTACAAAGATTTTGGTCCTATTTTTCCATTTTCTCATATTAATCCCTTTCCCCTAGCCCTCCCGCTTCCTTCCTAATTGCCCCTTTTCTTCCTATTTCACATTACCTATTATACATTTTCTGATTATTTTATTTTATAGTATTCTATTGGAAGGCTTGAACACAGTTTGTCCATTCATCTGCTGATGAACATCCAGATTGTTTGCTGTTTGTGGTTACCATGAATGTAGCTGCCATGAACATTCCAGTACAAAAGTTTGTACAGACATATATTTTCATTGCCCTTCAGTAATCACCTTTTAGTGAGTTGCTAGGTCTTATATGATAAGGGCTTTTAATTTTATAATAACTGAAAACAGTTCCAAAGTGGGGTTGCAATTTTATATTTCTATCAGCAATGTATGAGAGTTCCAGTTGCTTCATATCCTCACCAAATGTAGTATTTTCAGTGCTTAAATTTTAGCCATCTTTTTTTTTCCATTAAGTTTATTGGTACATTTTAGGTATAAAATATAGTTACATTCACCATTGGGATCTTGTACCATTACGTGAGTATCTTGGTTCTTATTTTTTCCCCATTCACCGGCCCTCCCTTCACCCCCTCACCACCCTTCCTTATTTACAAAGACTTTGTTTCAATTTTTTTCTTTTCTCATATATTTTCTTTTCCCTTCTTTCCTTTCCCCTAACCCTCCCACTTCCCCTACTCCTTTAGACCTTTTCTTCCATTTACACAATATCAATTATACATTTTTAAAAAAATTACAATATGAAGATTTAGAGGACATTACCACAGATTTTACAGAATTTAAAAGGATATAGAAAGCATACTACAAAAATCTTTTTTTGAAATAAATTTGACAACTTCTAAGAAGTACCTTGGAAGACAAATTAATGAAACTGATTCTGGAAGAAATATAAAATTTGAATAGTACCTATTTAAGAAAGTATATTCCTAGCTTGAAAACCTACCTATATGACAACTGTAGGCTCATATACATTTTTTTTGCTCATATACATTTTAACTGATAAATTATATCAAACACTTAAAGCAGAAAAAAGAAGGAACAAGAGAGACATATGAACATAAATAAAAATTTGTTTAACAAAACAAACTTTTAGAAGTCAGATCTGAGAGTATGTGGTAAGTGGTTTTATTATAGGGATGGTAGTGTTGGTTCAGAATTGGAAGATCCACCCCCATAAGTCATCAGTTTAACAAAGGAAAGAAAAAAGCCATATGATCCTATCAGTAGTTGCAGAAAAAGTATTGGACTAAATTCTACAGATGTTCATGGTAAAAGTTATCAGGTGACTAGAAGTAGAACAGAACCTTCTCAGCTGATAAAAGACATGTTTTCCATACTTCCAGCAAAAACACCTTATATGAATGGAAAAGATACAATGTTTTCTCCTTAAGGTGGGGAACAAGGGCAGATATGCCTACTCTTCATCTGTCCGTTAAACTCTGAAACATAGGCCCAAACCAAAATAGTCTGCCAATAAAATGACACAATTAGGATAGGATTGGCAAGGTAGAAGTAAAATCTTGATAGGTAGATGAAATGATCAGCTACAGAGAAAATACTAAGAAATTTCTAGGAGCCCCTAGAACTTGTATTTGAATTTAGCAGGATTAGAAAACACAAGATATATATAAAAATTCAGGTCTATGTATACTTGCTATAAATGAAGAATTGGATATTGAAATTTAAAAGTTATGTAGGAGTACAAAGGACCGAGAAAAGTAAAAAGAAAAAAAACAGTGTTGGAAGACATTTATTATGTAATTTTAAGACCTCCTCTAAAGCTACAGTAATCAAGGCAGTGTTGGTGTAAGAAAAGACATATAGATTATTGGAATAAAACAGAGAATCTAGAAACAGAGAACCACACATATATGGTCCACTGAGTTTTGAAAGATTATTTAACATTAACATTTTATAGAACATAAACTCAACTCAAGAGTAGAGGAAAAGATAGTGTTTTCAGCAAATGGTACTAGAACACCTGGTATCGTATGTAAAGAGTTAACCTCAACCCTTTATTTCCATACATAAAAATAACACGAAAGGATCTATGAACCTAAATATGAAAGACTAAAACTATAAAAATTTAAGAAGAAATTATAAAGGAAAATGTTCATGAATTTAAGGTAGGCAAGAATTTCCTAGGATCCAAAAAACATGATGTATAAAATAAAAAAATTGATAAATGAGATTTGAGACAGATTAAAAGACATCGTTAAGAAAATGAAAAGTAGTTCTAAACCAGAACATATTTATAATACATATAACCTATGACCAGAATATATAAAGAACTCTTACAGCTCATTAATAGACAACCCAATTAAAAAGTAGACACAAGAAGATGATAAATAGTCAGTACAGCACAAGAAAGGGTGTGGAACATTAGACTCAGAAAAATACTAATCAATAAAATAACAAAATTGTATTATACACTCATTAGGGAGGTGAAGTTAAAAGTTTTAAAAGAACAAATGTCAGCTTAGGTGTGAACCAGTCAGAACTTTCTATTACTGCTAATGTGAATGTAAAATGATAAAACCATTTTGATAAACAATATAGGAATTTCTTGTATTACTGTTAAGAACCAACAGTTCTGTTCTTAAGTTGTTACTTAAGAGAAATGAAAACACATGCTCACAATAGATTTGTACATACAGGTTGACTGTCCCTTATCTGAAATTCTTGGGACCAGAAGTATTTCAGATTTTGGTTTGAAATCCATTTGATCTGCAAAGAGGATAGCTACTCCTGCTTTTTTTTTTTTTTTTTTTTTTTTTGGATTCCTGTCGCATGGAGTACTGCTTTCCACCCTTTAACTTTCAGTCTATGAGTTTCCTTTTAAATTAAGTGTGTTTCTTGTATGCAGGATATTGTTGGATCTTACTTCATGACCCATTCTCCCAGTCTATTTCTTTTGATTAGTGAATTGAGATCATTAACCCTGATGTTATAACTGATACATATTGACTTATCCTTGTCATGACTTTTTCTTTTTGTTGGATTCTCCCTCTTTACATTTAATTTCTTGTTGTGCTCAATGGATTCATTCTGCTGGGCTTCCTGGGGTTGTGCTCCTCATTGTCTTTTCCTAGGGTATTGTCTAAAAATTTTTGGAGTGCTGGTTTGGTATTCATAAAGTTCCTAAGGTGCTCTTTGTCATGATTATTTCTCCATCAATTTTGAAAGATTGTTTTGCAAGGTACATCAATCTGGGTTGGAGGCTGTTTTCCTTTAGGGCTTGGAATATGTCACTCCAAGCTCTTCTTGCCTTTTTGTTTGTGTTGAGAAGTCTGCTGTGATTCTGATGGGCTTTCCTTTGTATGTGATTTATTTCTTTTCTCTAACTGCTTGTAGAATTTTGTTCTTCTGTTGGGTTTCTGAAATCTTAACTATTATATGTCTATGTGTAGATGTTTTTTGATCATGGCTAGTTGGAGTCCTACATGCCTCATTTATCTGTATGTCAAGTTCTTTTCCCCTGCTTGGGAAGTTTTCTGTCATCACTTCTGTGAACAGTTTTTTTATGTCATCTGCACTATCTCCTGTTTCTTCATTCACTCCTATCAGTCTTATGTTATTCTTCTTTGCATCGTCTAGCAGCTGCTTCATTGATTTCTCATAGTCCCTTACTATTTTAAAGAAATTTTTCTTTTCCTGGTCACAAATTGCAATCTTATCTTCTATATCTGTGATTCTGTCCTCACATTGGCTCATTCTGCTGCATAGACTTTCAATGGAGTTTTTAATCTCCTGGAAATCTGATTGCATCTGTTTTATGGATTCCATTTGTTTCCCATGTTGGGATTCCATCATGTTCCTCAGCTCCTCTATTTTTTAATCTGTGTCCTTTCTAGATTTATTAGTCATGTCTTGCACCATGGGCACAATCTCTGCTGTTATCTGTGAAGTTATTTTTTATTTCATTTATTCCAGATCTTCTTTTGTTGCCAGTTCAGGGAGTCCAGGTGGTTGAGTATCAGAGTGTTCCATCTTATTTCCCTTTGGGGTTGCTTTAGGTGATCTGGAAGTCTGGTTTTGAGACTTACTTATGTGTCTTCTCATTTTGGCAGGGGGGCGGGTAGTGCTGTTGGCACCTGTGTGGCTTACCTCCTCTGGTCTGGGGGCAGGGGTGGCATGGCAGCATGGAAGCCTCCTCCTCAGCACTGGGAGTGGCTCATCTCCTCTGCTCTGAGGGCCTCTATGTCTCTTCTGATTCCAAATAAATTTTAGGAATGATTTCTATAGTTCTGTGAGGTATGCTAATGGTATTTTGATTGGGATTGCATTAAATCTGTATAACAATTTTGGGAGAATGGCCATTTTCACCATGTTTCTTCTTCCTATCCATGAGCAAAGGATATCTTTCCATTTTCTGATAACCACTTTGATATCCTTTTTCAGAGTACTATAGTTTTCAATATAACGATCTTTTACTTCCTTTGTGAGATTGAGTCCTAAGCATTTCATTTTTTTCAATGTTATTGTGAAAGGTCTTGTTTCCCTAATTTCTCTCTCAGTGTACAGGAATGCTATTGATTTGAGAATTCATTTTGTATTCAGCTATGCTACTGAATTTGTTGTTGTTTTTGTTGTTATTTTGGTACCTGGGATCAAATTTGGGATTTTGTGCTTGTGAGGCAGGTGACAGAACCACTGAGCTAAATCCCCAACCCTAGTTTTTAAATATAGAAGTCTTTCGCTGGAGGTTTTGGGATCTTCTATGTAAAGTATTATGAAGTCTGCAAATAATGTTAATTTGACTTTTTCCTTTCCTATCTTTATTGTTTTATTTTTTTCTTGTCTAATTGCTCTGGTTAATATTTTCAGAACTATATTGAATGGCAGTGGAGACAGTGGATATCCTTGTCTTGTTCCTGATTTTAGAGTGAAAGCTTTCAGTTTTTGACCATTTAGTATGATATTGGCAATTGGTTTGTCATAGATGGCTTTTATTAGATTGAGCTAAAGACCATCTATTCCAATTTTCTGTAGGGGTTTCATCTAATCATGAATGGGTGTTGGACTTTGTCAAATGTCTTTTCTGCATCTATTGAGATGATCATGTGACTTTTGTCTTTGGCTCTGTTGGTATAGTGTATTACATGTATTGATTTGTATATGTTGAACCATCCCTGCATCCCTGGGATGAATCTTATTTGGTCATTGTGTATAATCTTCTTGATGATTTGCTGCATTCCATTTGCCAGTATCTCATTGAAGATTTTTACATCTATGTACATTAGAGAGATTAATCTATCATTCTCTATTTTGGTTGGGTCTTTCTCTAGTTTTGGTTTCAGGGTAATGGTTGCTTCAAGGAATGATTTGGGGACTATTGCTTCCCTTTCAATTCCACTGAAGAGTTTGAAGAGTAGTGGCATTAGATCTCTAAATTTCTCACAGAATTCAGCAGTAAAACCTTCAGAACCTGGGCTTTTCTTTGTTGGTACGTTTTTAATTACATTTTCAATTTCATTGACTGATATTGGGTTATTAAAAATTTTATATCTTCTTGATAATTCATATGTATCTAGGAATCTGTCCATTTCTTCTGTGTTTTTCATTTTATTAGAGTACAGGTTCTTGAAGAGGTATTGATGTTTTTCTGGATTTCTACAGAATCCCTTGTGATTCTACCCTTTTCATTCCTAATTGCATGAATCTGAGTTTTTTCTTTCCTTTTTTTTGATAAAGTTGGCTAAAGGTTTATCAATTTTATTTAATCTCTCAAAGAACCAACTCTTCAATTCATTGATTCTTTGTATTGTTTTCTTAGTCTGAATTAATTAATTTTTGTTCTGATGTTTATAATTTCCTCCCTCACATGAGCTTTGGGCTTGACTTGTTCTTTTTTTTTTGTACCAGGGATCAAACTCAGGTCCTTGTGCTTGCACAGTAGGCAGTGAAACCACTGAGCTAAATCCCTGGCTCTCTTGTTTTTCATATATATATTGGTATTGGGGATTGAACTTTGGACCTTGTGCTTGCCAGGCAGGAGCTGGAACCACTGAGCTAAAGCCCTGGCCCAACTTGTTCTTCTTTTTCTAGATGTTTGAGGTTCATCATTAGGTTGTTTACTTGAGCTTATTCTGTTTTCCTGATGTGAAAATTTACTGCTATAAATTTTTCTCTTAGGTCTGCTTTCATTGCCTTCCATAAGTTCTGTTATGTTGTATCCATATTATCACTTAATTATATACACTGTTTAATTTCTTCTTTAATTTCACTTGTGATTCACTGGTTGTTCAGGAGAGTGTTATTCAATTTCCATGTATTTATGTAGTTTTTGTGGTTTCCTTTGCTGTTGATTTTCAATTTCATTGCACTATGGTCAGATAATGTCCATGGGATAATTCAATTCCTTTGCATTTACTTAAGCATGTTCTGTGGGCTAGTGTGTGGTCTATTTGGAGAATATCGTTTTTTAAAATTTTTAAATTTTAATTTATTTATTTTTATTAAATTCTTTTATTGGTACATTGTAGGTATACAACACAATTACATTTCTCATTGGGAATTGTACCTTTATATAATGCATCTTGGTTCTTATTTTTTCCCCATTCCTAGCCCTCCCTTCACGCCCTCCACCCTTCCCTATTTACAAAGACTTTATTTCCATTTTTTCCATTTCTCAGCATTTTTCCTTTCCCTTCTTCCCTTTCCCCTGCCCCTCCCACTACCCCTACCCCTACCCCTTTGGACCTTTTCTTCCTATTCTGCAGTACCTATTATTCATTCTAATCATTGGTACATTTTAGGTATACAATATAATGACATTCATCATTGGAAATTTGCACCTTTACATAGTCTCTCTTGGTTCTTATTTTTCACCCTTGCCCAGCCCTCCCTTCAACCCCTCCATTCCTCCCTATTTACAAAGGCTTTGTTCTTATTTTTCCATTTTCTCATATTAATCCCATTCCCTTCTGTCCTTTCCTCTATCCCTCCCACTTCCTTCCCCTTTGCCCCTTTTCTTCCTATTTCACATGACCTATCATACATTTAGTCCTTATTTACACTTTCAATTTCTCACACCAGAGAAACTATTTGGTATTTATACACGTGTGTCCAATTTATTTCACTTAATAGTATTGCCTCAATGTGCATCCACTTAGCTATAAATGTCTCTAATTTCTCATTTTTTATGGCTGAGTAGTACTCCATTTTATTAAAAAACCCCACATTTTCTTTATCCAGTCTCCAGCTGATGGGCATTTGGGCTGTTTCCAAGTTTTAGCTATTACAAACTGTGCTGCTATGAACATGGGCACACATATATCACTGTGGTATGATTCTTTTAATTCTTTGGGGAAGATCCCCAGCAGTGGAATAGTGAGGTCAAATGGGACTTCCAGTCCTAGTTCTTTGAGGTATCTCCATACTGATTTCCACAGTGCTTGCACCAGTCTCCACTCCCACCAGCAGTGGAGCAGGGTTCCTCTTTCCCCACAGCCCTGCCAGCATTTGTTATTGGTTGATTTCATGCTAGCAGAATTTGGAGAGTATCTTATGTGTAGCTGAGAAGAATGTGTATTCTGATGTTATGGTGTAGAACACTCTGTAGACATCCACTAAGTCCATGTGTTCACATGTTTGGTTCAGTTCTGATATTTCTTTGTTGATTTTTTGTCCAGTCAATATCTGTCTATTTGTGACAGTGGGGTATTGAGGTCCCCCATTACAATTGTATTAGTGGTTATTTTATTTTTCATGTCTGTTAATAATCATTTTACATAGTTGGGTGCACTGTATTTGGTTCATATATATTTATGATTGTTATCTCTTCCTCTTCGATTGTTCCCTTTACAAGGATGTAGTGACCTACTTTGTCTCTTTTAATCAGTCTTGGCTTGAAATCCACTTTGCCTGCAAATAGAGTAGCTACCCCTACTTTTTTCCAGGTTCCTGTTCCATGGAGTATTGCTTTCCATCCTTTGACTTTCAGTCTATGATTTTTTTTTTGAGTAAATGTGTTTCCTGTATACAGAAAATTGTTGGATCTTGTTTCTTGATCCATCCTGCTAGTCTGTTTCTTTTGATTAGTGAGTTGAGACCATTTACATTGATGACTATAACTGAAATATATTGGCTTATCCTTGTCATATTATTTTCCTGCTCTTGGTTTCCTGACTTTTCCCTCTGTTTAATTGCTTGCCCTACCTGGTGGGTTCCTTCTATTGGTGTTCTTGGTGTTGCGGTCTTCATTATCTCTTTCTAAAACATCCTTCAGGGCATTTTGTAGAGCTGGCTTAGTGGTCATGAATTTCTTCAGTTCTTCTTTGTCATGGAAATATCTTATTTCTCCACTGAATTTGGAAGATAGTTTTGCAGCATACATCAATCTTTGTTGGAATTTGTTTTCTTTCAGAACCTGAAATACTTCATTTCAAGCTCTCCTTGATGTAAGGGTTTGCATTGAGAAGTCTGATGTGATTCTGATGGGCTTTCCTTTATAAGTGATTTGTTCCTTTAGTCTAACAGCTTTTAATATTCTCTTGTTATGCTGAACTGCTGGGATCTTGATAATTATTTGCCTTGGTGTAGATTTATTTTGATCATACCTAATTGGAGTTTTATATGCCTCACTTATTTGTGTGTCAAATTCTTTTTCCATATTTGGGAAATTTTCTGCCATTACTTCTTTAAACAGGCTTTTTATGGCATTTGCACTATATTTAACTTTCTCATTGACCATGATCAATCTTATACTGTTCTTCTTTGCATCATCTTGCAATGTTGGATTGATTTTTTTCATGATCCCTTGCCATTTTTAAGATTCTTTTTTCATGGTCATTAACTACAATCCTGTCTTCTAGTTCAAAAATTCTGTCCTCACCTTTGTTCAGTCTATTGTATATACTTTCAATGGAATTTTTAATCTCCTGGATGTCTGTTTGAACCTGTTTCATGAATTCCATTTCTTTCCTATGTTAGGCATTCATGGTTTCCATAATTTTCCTAAGCTCCTCTATTTTAAAAAATCTGTGTCTACTCTGGATTCATTGAGCATATCTTTCATTTTGATCATGATTTGTTTTTTACCTGAGAGATTATTTTCTCTATAACCTCATGCATCTATTTTCTTATTTCTGCCTCTATCATTTCAGAAAATTCAGGTGGGTGACTCCTGATTTCCTGTATCTCGTTGTCTCCTGGACTTATCCTAGGTGAGCTAGAGGTCTGGGATTGCATTTTGTTTCTGTGTCTTTCTTTCTTTCTTTCTTTCTTTCTTTCTTTCTTTCTTTCTTTCTTTCTTTCTTTCTTTCTTTCTTTTTGGTACCAGGGATCAAACTCAGGTCCTTGCACTTGTGAAATTTTTAAAATTTTATTTTGTTTTCTGTATTGATGCTTGTAAATTTCTTATGGCAGATAGCTTTATCACTAGTATCAAGGATGTCCAAGGAAATGTCTATTTTTCAGAGAAGACATATAAATAATTTTATGTCTCATGTGTAAGAATTTGCTTTACTTTAGAAAAAATTGAAAAATATATCCAAGAAAAGGATTTATGAAATATCAGACTAAATAGATCAAATATATTTAGCTAAACTAAGAACAATGTAAATAGTTATATGGTGCAAAATATCCACATCTTTATCTTTTGCATATATCTTTGTACTCTTTAGCATAGTCAGCTTTACATAACCACAGGTTTTACATCCATGGATTTCACCAATCATGGATAGAAAAAAAAGATTTTAAGCTGCATTTGTTCTCAAAATGTACAAGTTTTTATTCTTATCATTTCCTAAACAATAGGACAGTCACTTTTATTACATTTACATAGTATTAGTTATAGTAAGTACTCCAGAGATGACTTAAAGTATAAGGGAGGATGTGTAAGTATTTTGCCAATTTGTATAAAGGATTTGAGCATCTGCAGGTTTTGGTATCTAAAGGGGGTCATGGACCAAGGGATGACTGTGTACATTTATGTAATGTTCTAAGAAATTATAGGGGATGAATTAGGAGGCAGGGATTCAGGCTGACTTTGATCTCAGCAAAGAAGGAAAAGCTTTTGCTCTCTTCAGTTCCAATTACATTTTCTTCCCCAGGCTTCATTTTATAGACCATGGGCTCAATTATTCACAGTATCTTTTTATATCGTCTTGTAAAACTGTAAGGTGAATCATTACAAAATTAATATTCAACAGGCTTTATATAACTCTACTTAATGTAATGCATAACTCAGATTTTTATCACCCCAAGGCCTCTCAAGATCTATAAATGTAACCAACTTAATAAGATACCATATATTTTAACTTTAGCACTACCTCCATGATCTCTACACAAGAAAAACACTAAATTTAGATCAGACAAGTTCACAGACAGGGAGACAGAAATAGGCTGTACATAAAAGGCCAGACTCTGCACAGAGACTCACATGATGTCAACCATGGTTGTGTCCTAATGCATTTATTTTGAGAAACTCATGTTTCTAATAAAAAGCAGCTTATTTTGCTTCCAGAGTACTCACATAAGAACCACTGTAAATTTTTATACTCTTTAAATTATCATCACTTCCCAGGAGGAAAAAAGCTGATGAATTCATTTAGCTATAACCCCCCACCCCCACTGAAATAATTTCCCACCTAGAAGAAGTTTCGTAGATCCTTCAAACCTATGATCATATTTTGTAGGAAAGGAAACTAAGGCCCACAAAATGAAATTACTAGCCTAAGGTCTGACAATTAAAAAGAGCTGGCTATTAAATCTAGGCCATCTGTTTCAGACTAAGTACTTAGTCATTCTCTTTAAGATTTTTTTTCTTGTTTTCATTAGTTATACAGGTTCAATTTAAAACTTTTTAAAAAACTCAGACAAGTACGAAGAAAAAAATTGTTTAATCACTTTCTAAACCTGACTCTGAAATAACTACTGTTAAGCTTCCAGGGGGCAGAGTGATAGAAAACCAAAGAAAGCTTGTAGAGTCATGCCCTGATTTCTTTTCCTTGGCTGGCTGGTGATTATGGGAGATATTTAACCTCCCCCAGCCTCAGTTTCCTTATCAGTATAATGTGGAGAATGAGATCATTTTGCTATGACTGTTGTGAGAACAAACTGGGACAAAATTTTCAAGCCATTTCACATAGTACCTGGCATGTAGCAGACATTAGTAACATTAGCCATAATACTTTTATCCTTCCAGAAATTCATCTGTGTGTACAGGCTTTTATTCTTTAAAACCGGGGTCTCAGTGTGGCTTAGTGGTAGGGCTTCTCTACTATGCAAAATACCCTGGGTGTTATCCTGGGCACAGAAGACAAGAAGATAAAAGGAAAACCAGAAAAGTTCTGTGGACTTTTTTCACCTAATAGCACATCTGTCTTGTATTATTACATGAAAAAAATGCTATAAGATACCATAAAAAGTTTTTCTCCAGTGGCCATCACTATTAGGTGAAAAATGCCCCCAAATGCCATAAAAAGTCATTCTCCAATGGCCTTTCCACTGAACCAAACTAGTTCAAAGGAGTTCAAATATGAACAGTAATCCAGATAGCCAAATAC